>NW_012103843.1:115171-146992 GCF_000951045.1 Mandrillus leucophaeus
GAAGGACACACTCAGAAACAGCTCTGCTTCCATCCCATCCCCATCTTCACATGCACTTGATCCAACCAGGGGCCCTTCCCTGGCTGGGTCTTTTAGCTTCCCACACACTTTCCAGGATTAGAAAGTTCACCCCAGTTTGTTCTTCAGTTTTGTGTCTGTCTCAGTGTATTTTCCCTCCATTCACTCTGGCTTGACCTCAAGGGGTGAGGAGGGAAAGGTCCTTCATGCTACAGTTCAACCTCCTTCCTAAACCCCTGTGAGGCTTCCTACTCTTCATACCCCAGAGCTTCCCCTGGAGGCTGGGGAGAGGGAGGCTGTGTGAGAAGGAATGAAAGGGAACATGGAAATGTATTTCCACTTAGCTGATGCTGAGCCTCTCTCTCTCACTGGCCGAGGCCCCGAGTCATGGCAGCCATTCAAGACTGGCTTCTGCATTGGGTGCAGTTGAGGGTCCTTTTGATTCCTCACCCAGGAGCTCCCCTTCTCCACAATCCTCTGGCAGGGTCAAGGGACTTCCAGCTCTCTTGCCTTTCCCAGCCCTCAGCTCCTGCCCTCTGGTCTCCCTTCAGGTCCTTTTTGCTGGAGTCCTTTTGCTCCAGAAACCCTCCCTCCTGAGTCAGGTCTTTCTGAGATGGATGGACTCTATTCCCTTCCCTGGCCTTCACTACCCACAGAAAAACTCATGGTCCATGGTCCTTTCTAAACTCATGGTCCTTTCAAACAGCTTGGCCACCTGCTGACTTCTCTCTCTTCTCCATGCTACAGGCATCCTTCTACCTTCAGGACAGGGACAGGCACTGGTCCCTAGGATCACTGCACTAGAGGACACAGTTCCACATCTGCCAAAACCATTCTCAGGCCTCACTTCAGCGGGAGCACTGAGCTGGCCTGCAGGCCATTGAGCTCAGTAAGCGACCAGCTAGCAACCGCAGTGATTCTGAGCTTCTCGCAAACCCCCAGATCTCTCCCTGGGATTCTCACAGGCCCGAAGATCTCGCTCACACGTGGGAACAGAGAAGTGCCCAGCAAGTTTCACTTTACAAAATCACATAAATAAGTTGCTATCTCATAAAATAAATGTTGAGCGTCTTCTTAGACAAGCTCTTTGAGGTGGGGACCATAAGAACAATTTACTTATCTTTTTGCAAGCGCTGCATGCCTGAGTTTTGTATTTCTCTGCATAATATGGGGAGGGAGCACGCATCATCTTCAGCCTGGAGACTTCAATCAAATTCGGAAAAAACAGGAAAAGCAGCATTGAGCATGCTCCTGCAGAAATGTCAAGGTCATGTGATTTGGAGAATATCTCAAATATAGTTAATTATGGGAATGCATAAAATATAAAGCCATAACATCCATTTTCTCAAATTTCATTTTTATAGATGGGTCAACCAGCTTTTTCTAAAAACATCCAAAAAGTAAATGTTTTCAGTTTTGCAGGCCATGCAGTCTCCCTTGCAACTATTCAACTTTTGTTTTGTGGCAAGAAAGCAGCCATGGGCAATGCATAGGCAAATGGTGTGGCCAATGAAACCTTATTTATAAAATCAGGTACTGGGTCACATTAGGCCGTAGGCCATACTTTGCTGACTCTGGATTTATATAGCATTGAAACCAAACTGTCATGGTTAACACAGTACACATCTGTGAAATAAGACTTAGCAGCAATTATACAGTGTATAAGACATGCCTTTCAAAATATAAGTTATCGAGTAGGATTTTAAAGCGTAGGTTCTCATTTGGGGGTACAGAGATTGCTTGAATCCCTCAAAATTGTAAGCAAAATTGTGTGTAACTGCATTTTTCAAGGGACTCAATCATAATTGCCAGGAGATTCCCAAAGGGTTAAAAAAAAAAAAATGAGAAACATTGGTTTAAAAGTAAATATCAAACTCAAAATGGACAATTTAACGATTTCTTTCTTATAACAATAGTTGCAGTACTCTATAAAACTGTAATCTAGAAAAGCATGTGTTTAACCGCTAGTAATGACATTTTCTAGCCTAGCTGATTTCCCCAGTCACATTCCTGGGCCCCACAACCTTCACAGGGAAGGCAGGAAAAGGGGAAAATGAGCCTCCGTCGCAAACCCATCGAGTTCTTCTTCCATAACGCCCAAGCTCATCTCCTCCTTTCAGCTCCTCCTCCTCACAAACCGCACAATCCCCTCAGGGTGTAGTGAAACTTGTGGGGGGGTAGGAGGGGGTATTCCCAGGAGGATCAATTCCTTTCAGACAGGCCAAGCAGGAAATAAAATTGGATTACTCATAGGTAGGAGAATGGTCTTAGAAATTCCTTTTGACTATTGTTTTGTTTTTTACTGAACATGCCAAAAACCACACCTTGTAACTCTGGGAAATTCATTTTCTCCAACTATATCAAGAAGTATTTAAACCAAAAACTGTGGTTCTTACAGATGATCTAACTGTGGCATTAAAAACTTATAAAAATTTGTTTGAAAACAGCATTGTGCACATTGTCACCCTAGTAGGAAAAATAAAGCAAAATCAAGAGATTCTAAGTCAATAAGACACAATTTAAAGAGATTCAGAGAAGGCTTACATGCAAAGATTTTCAAGAAATTTGTATATATAATATCACAATTTGTCACATAAAAAGAGATAGAGTGGAAAAGCCATATCTCCAAATGTTATAAAGTTTTTAAAATGATCAATAAACTCCAAATAGCATGATATTGAAGAACAAAATTGCAGAACTAAAAATACCCAAACCTCACGAGTTCCTGTGAAGCTACTATGATCAAGATGCTGTGGCACTGGCAAAGTAATAGAAAAATAGATCAGAATAAAGCAGAACAGATAGCCCTGAAACAGACTCATGTAAATACAGTCAACTGATCTTTGACAGTGGGACAAAGGTAATATATTGGAGTGAAGATAGACTTTCCAACAAAGGGTATTGAAACAACTGGACATCCACATGCAAAAAAAAAAAAGAAAAAAGAAAGAAAGGAAGGAAAGAAAGAAAGAAGAAAGGAAAGAAAGAAAAAGAAAGAAAGAAAGAAAGAAAGAAAGAAAGAAAGAAAGAAAGAAAGAAAGAAAGAAAGAAAGAGAGAAAGAGAAAAAAGAAAGAATCTTAACACATACCTTACAAGTTTTACAAAAATTAACTCATAATGGATCATGGACCTAAAGGTAAAATGCAAAACTATAAGACTCCTTGAAGAAAAACATCAGAGAAAATCCAAATGACCTTAGCTTTGGCAATTTTCTAGATACAACACCAAAGATACAATCCATGAAAGAAATAAGCCGGACTTTATTAAAATTAAAAACTTCAGTCTGTGGCCAGACACTGCCAAGACAATGAGAAAAGGTAAGCCACAAACATGGAAAAAATATTTGCAAATAACTTACCTGATAAAGGAGTGTTATCCAAAATATGTAAAGAACTCTTAAAACTTACCAGTAAGAAAATGAACAGCCAAAATTTTATTTTTTTGTGACTTCTTTTTTATTTCCAACTTATATTTTAAGTTCAAGGGTACATGTGCAGGATGTACAGGTTTGTTACATAGGTAAATGTGTGCTGTGGTGGTTGGCTGCACAGATTATCCCATCACCTGGGAATTCAGCCCGGCATCCATTAACGATTCTTCCTGATCCTCTCCCTCCTCCCACCCCCAACCCTCTGACAGGCACCAGTGTGTGTTGTTCTCCACAGTATGTCCATTTTTTCTCATCATTCAGGTCCCACTTACAAGTGAGAACACACAGTATTTGGTTTTCTGTTCCTGTGTTATTAAATAGTTTGCTAAGGATAATGGCCTCTAGCTACATCCATGTCCCTGCAAAAGACATTATCTCATTCCTGTTTATGGCTGCATAGTATTCTGTGATGTATATGTACCACATGTTCTTTATCCAGTCTATCATTGATGGAACAGTCCAAGTTTTAAAAATGGGCAAAGAGAAATGAGGATGTTTCATTATAAGAAGGGGGTTAATTCATCAAGGAAAGTGAATGGTACAGTTCCCTCTTACTTGGGGGAAGTCAGCCTTTCTGTTCTGTTCAAGCTTTCAACTGATTGTACCAGGCCCACCCACACTGGGGAGGGCCCCCTGCTTTACTCAGCCCACTGATTCAAATGTCAATCTCATCCAGAAACTCTTCCCAAAACACCCAGAATAATGCTCGACCAAATATCTGGGCACCCTCTGGCCCAGTCAACTTGAAACATAAGGTTCACTATTACAGTGGGGGACTCTGTGCATGTAGAGGGGAAGGGGGTGTACAGAAACCCTCTGTATCTTCCCTTCAATTTTTCTGTAAACCTGAAAAACTGCTCTAAAAATAAAATCTATAAAAAAAAAAAAAAAAAAAGCTTAGAAAGAATAGCACTCTTCAAAAAAGTAATCTCCAAATGTAACTACATGAAAAGTGAATGAATCTTACAGAAATACATTTTAGTTAAATGGAATTGATTAGCTAGATTTAACTGACTGTTCAAAAGTGCTCCCCAAAGCAGGTGTTAACTCACACCCTTCCTTATCACATGAAGATAATAGTAAATGAGCAACTTAAATGTCTATAACAATTATTCTATTAGCATTGTGGATGAGGATTTCTGGATATAAACAGAGGGAGAAGGAGAAATCTTCAGTGTAAGGAATTCAGCCCCCTCCAGTCTAGACCACAGGACAGGAAGCCTATTTAGATCCTTCAGCACAAAACACACTCAGTCCAGGACAATACAAAAAAGACCCTAAATGCTTTGGTAGCAATAAGAGAAGGTATATGTGACTGACTAGTACATCAGGCTTGACGCTGAACCACAGCTCAATAAAGTCAGAGACTGCCAAACTATTGCTTCAATATGGCCCCCCACATGTTTTTGTAAATAAAATTTTATTAGAATATGGCCATGCCCATTTGTTTACTTCTGTCTGTATCTGTTTTTGTACTACAAAGGCAGAGCTAAGTAGTTGCAACAGAGATTATATGGACCACAAAGCCTGAAATGCGTACAGACTTGTTTTTTCCTTTTTTTATTTTTTATTTTTATTTTTTTGAGATAGAGTCTCACTCTGTTACCCAGGCTGGAGTGCAGTGGCGCTATCTCGGCTCGCTGCAACCTCAGCCACCCAGGCTCAAGCGACTTTTGTGCCTCAGCCTCCCATGTAGCTGAGAACACAGGTGCTTGCCACCACACCCAGCTAATTTTTGTATTTTTAATAGAGACAGGGTTTCACCATGTTGGCCAAGCTGGTCTCAAACTCCTGGCCTCAAGTGATCTGCCCTCCTTGGCCTCCCAAAATGCCGGGATTACAGACATGAAGAACCATGCCTGATCAACTCTCTTGCTGTTTACAGAATAATTCTGTCAAGTCTTTACAAAGTGCATCATTTTTTTAAAGGAGAAATTTCTGCTCTTTTTAATTTTATGAAGAAAGGTCCTAAATGCAATGTGGTTTCCTGAAGGAAGCGCATTCACTGCTAACCTAGTCAAATCTGAATAAAGTCTGTAGGTGAGTTAAAAATAACATAGCAATGTTAGTGTCTGGATTTTAATAAATGTACCATGGTTACATAAGATGGTAATGTTAGAAGACCTCTCTGTACTCGCCTTGCGATGTTTTTGTAAATCTAAAATTTTTCCAAAATTTTTAAATAGGCTTTAAAGAAAAACTCCTCAGCAAATAGATATTTGCAATAAACATGCAGAGTGTGAAGTAAGTCTGTCTCTCATCATGGCAATCATGTGGCTATGGCAGTCATTCTTTTATTCAATAAACATTTACTAAGAAATTGCAATAACAATAACGAAAAAACTACTTAACAAATATATGGATAAAAATCAGCTTGCTTCCCTAATTTTGACAATTTTATCCCAGCTGTATGTTAGAAACTATAAAAATATTGCTGATACAGTTAACAATACAAAAGTAGATACAGTTAATAATATAAAAGTAAAGGAAGAAGAAAAATGACAATCACATTGTGAGCAGGAGCTATAGATGTGCACGTCACAACTAATTCAGAGACCAAAGTAATAATAAGGACTTTCATTTTTCACCATCCTAGAGGAAGTCTACAAAAAGAAATACGAAATGAATACTACTTCCTTAAAGTAGTACTATGAGAGGAGAAGGTTAAAAGCATCTTTGTTTATCCAGTATGTCACTGATGGACATTAAGGTTGATTCCATGTCTTTGCTGTTATGAACAGGGCTGCAATAAACATTCGAATACATATGTCTTTATGGCAGAATAATCTATGTTCCTCTAGGTATATACCCAGTAATGGGATTGCTGGGTCCAATGACAGTTCTACTTTTAGCTCATTGGATAGAGAAAACGCGGTACATACACACCATGGAAAACTATACAGCCATAGAAAAGAACGAGGTCATGTCTTCTGCAGGAATATGGATGGAGTTGGAGGCCATCATCTTTAGCAAACTAATGCAGGAACAGAAACCCAAATACCGCATGCTTATGAGTGGGAGCTAAATAATAAGAACTCGTTTAGGGCACAAATTGGGGAACAACAGACACTGGTGTCTAGGGTGGAGGGTGGGAGGAGGGAGAGGAGCAGAAAAAAATAACTATTGGGTGCTAGGCTTAGTACCTGGATGATGAAATAATCTGTACAGCAAACCCCCATGACACGAGTTTTCCCAGGCCACAAACCTCCACAGGGACCCCTCAACTTAAAATACAAGTTAAAACAAGCATCTTTGAACATCTGCTCTTTGCACAGGTTGTGTGTCTCCTCTCATGGTGCCTGTCAGACCTAAGCACCAAGAAGGCATTCACTCACCTGGAGTAAACCCAAATTACCCAGGCTCAGGGACCAGTCTGGATATACCCTGCTGTGTGACAGCAGATCAGAGAGAAATTGTTTATAACCCTGACAAAAAAAAAATACAACATTACGCAACATTCAAATGGTGTTTTGGATGATAGGAGGCCATGCAGGTGGGAATGAAAACGCACACAGGGGAATAACTGAACGGTGAGACCAGGACGGGCCCTCAAGCTGGCCAGACAGATGCCAAGAGGAAATTAACAACATGACAGCAGTGCCCGCATAGGCCAATTTTGCAAAGTCCTGGGGTTTTACTTTCTTATCAATTGCACAAATTAGGAACTCTTTTCTGCCTAATGACTGTCCACACACATGGATGGGTAAATAGCTCTGCTGCCCACAGGACACAGGGATAAGAGTTATGGGAACCAGTTGTTTAGGAGAGCACATTGCCATGTCTCACTCTTCTAAGATTTAGACTCTGGTATTCAGAGTCTGCAAAGTTAAGAGGGACATCCACATACACTTGCCCTCTCCCTTTTCAGTCCGTTTCATCGCCTGCAAATTGAACAGATTAGAATAATAGTAATGAATGTCCCCTTCCATCCTGAGATTTATGATACTATAGGTGAGACCAATGAGTTTGGGCATCTCTTTTACCCCATTAGGATTCCTCCTCATAGGAAAAATAACAAAGTGGAGAGTTAGAGGCTACTCAAATCATTTGGGCAAGGTAATTGAGACATTCAAAGTATGCGTATATACAAGTCCTGAAATGCATGGGATGTTTGTATGAATTCAGCCTTTAGAAGCCACTGTTGTAATAACCAGCCAAGATTCAGCAAAGGCAGCTATGGAGTTCTCAGAGAGGAAATTTGAGTCCAGGGGGAAAATGTTATTGTTTGGATACTATTTCCTGTCATAAAGCTGCAGCCATGATTTTCTCTCCCAAGCCGGAAATGAAGTATTTCCTTATTGCCAAAGACCTGAGATATAGGGTTAAAAGCCTCAGGATGGAAAGTGATTCAGTGGCATGTAGAATTTCCCCAGGAAATGTTGGAGTACTCAGCGTGTGACAGGCACAGTGCAAAAAGCTTTATATAAATTTTCTAATTTAACTCCTCACATCAACTTGATGAAGAAAAGATTGTTGTTACCCCAGCTTTAGACAAGAGGAAACTGACTCAGGTTTAGCACCTCACCCAAGGTCACAGAACTAAGAAGGATCTCAAACCCAAGTGGCCTGGAGGTCATGGTCTGTATTCTGAACTGCTAATATCCACCTGAACCCAAGGACATAGGACGTGAATGCCCAGAATTAGCGTCCAAAACATCTGTCCTACTACACAAAAATTCTACTTTCTGTTTTTTTGTTTGTTTGTTTGTTTATTGGGTTTTTTTTTGAGGCAGAATCTTGCTCTGTTGCCCAGGCTGGAGTGCAGTGGCACGGTCTCAGCTCACTGCAACATCTGCCTCCCAGCTTCAAGTGATTATCATGCCTCAGCCTCCCAAATGGCACAATCTTGGCTCACAGCAACCTCCACCTCCTGACTTCAGGAAATTCTCATGCCTGAGCTCCCCAAGTAGCTGGGACTACAGGTACACATCACCACACCCAGCTAACTTTTGTATTTTTAGTAGAGACAGGGCTTCGCCATGTTGCTCGGGCTGGTCTCGAACTCCTGGCCTCAACTAATCCACCTACCTCAGCCTCCCAAAGTACTGGGATTACAGGCCTAAGCCACCATACCCGGCCAACAATTCTACTTTCTTTCACAGAAATGAAGTTTGGACTAAGGCAAATCTCTCTTTCTTCACTACGGTCCTAGATGGCTCGGGCTGGAGTTCCTCCATCCTACAGGATTCGTAAGAGTTCCCATTAGCCAAATCACCCATCTCAGAATACCACCTGGGTTATTCTGGGGGGCTTCCTAAGATGAGCTGACCTTATGAGTAACTGGCTATTTGAGAACTAGGGTTAAACGTTTGCTATATAACTTCTCAGTTACAAGAAAAACTCACATGAGACTTGGTCATGGAAGCTTCATTTAGAATAAAAATGCCTCATTTTCACATAAGAAAGACACAACTACCTTTTTTCTCCTCTCATTAAATGATAGTTACATAATCTGTTTTTTCTGTGGTTCCCATTCAATCTGTCATCCCGGATCTCCGGTGGCAATACTAGACAAAATTTGCAAAACTGTTTTTCTTATTCGGGAATATATTTGCCTTACATGACTATATTGCTATTTTTCATTCATATGTTAGGAATTTGTTTACCTTATCTTAATTCATTAACTTAATATATTTTAAGGTTTTCTGCTTTACCTTGAGCTAGTTGTTACAATTCTTACAAAAAGGTCCAAAGTCAGAGTCTTCTTATATCTGAAATTTCTAACCATGTTAACTTATCTCTAAGGAAAACACAAAAAATTCATGATATTCAGTCATTTTTACCTACCAAAATTGTAATTTCATACAGTTTTGCTCACTATATCTCGTTGAACAAAAAGCAGAAAGTCTTATAAATATCTTAAAGCTAATGAATAAAAGTATTATTGTAGATATATTTTGTATATTTATGCAAATTTACTTTCCTACATGCCTCTGAATAAATATATAGTGATATACTTTATATTAGACTGCCCAAGGTATTCTTAGCATGAGGAGTTAAAACCACAATTCAGTTGTGTATCAGAATTGGCAAAAAGTGTTTTGGTCTAAGGAAGCAATGGTGATGATAGTTATGTTGTAATAGATGTCTGTGATGGGTCTCTCTGAGACACACTGTTCTGTTCTTAACAGTTCCTGTTAATCTAAATGTGACTTCTGCAATGAGGAAGAAAGAAGGCAACAATCCAAGAAAACAATTTGTGGAAAAAAGTGCAAAAGGTGAACATACAGGGCTTGCAAATGATGCAGATTTAGAATGTAACTTGTGAAAGATATGCTTACCAAGTGTTGGAAGGGACCCTGGGACTGTGTGCATGTGTGTGTGTGTGCGTGTGTGTGGTGTGGTGTATGCACGTGCCTGTGAGCGTGTGTGTGTGCGCGCATGTGTGGTGTGGTATATGCACGTGCCTGTGAGCGTGTGTGTGTGCGCATGTGTGGTGTGGTGTATGCACGTGCCTGTGAGCGTGTGTGTGTGATGTGTGCATGTGTGTGCGTGTGAGCATGTGTTTCTACATTCATAGGGGATGTGCCAAAAACTGCCCATTGATCGAACTGAACTGGCTTGAACTTGAACACACTGGAATTATATCAAAGGCATCCCCAGAGATTTTGGAGAGGAAATGAAGCAAAACCTCTGTTTCCAGTTAGGGTGGAATTAACTCTGTAATTGAGTCTGGCAGAGTAACTGTGCAAGCTAGGAATTTTGATAAATGGTGTTTTGTGAGCTAAGGCAGGCTGATGTTTCAACATAAATGACACATTTGTTTCCAGTTTCAGGGGAAGAGTTAAATTCTAAACCAAGGATGTCTTCATTTCCCTTTTTTTCCTTCTCTTCCTCTTGAGTTTAGAAATAATAGAGCTATCGAATGACAAGTAGGAAATTTCTCAGTGGCTTCTCCCACAGCAGCGATGGATAACAAGATAAAAACATATATCATGAGCAAAATGGGGAGGAATGAGTCCCAAAGCAACTATGCAGAAGCTGAAATAGGTTTAATCCTAGATATGGAAACCCTTGTTTATATCATCCTTCCAAGTAAATCTCTTCAAGGTCCACTCAAAGAACTCCATCCTGGCTGCAGGATACCCGCACCTGAGATTCCAGATCACTCTGGAGCATCCAAGGGAGCCTGAGAATCAGGGTTCACACAGACCAGCTGGCTGTCTTCTTCTGGCTCTGGCTAATTCCCCCTGGGCTTTCCCGGGGTTCTCACGGTCCCTCAAGAGCCACTCCAGGGAGATCAGGCGTGGTGCATGGGAACACACTGAAGGCTGCTAACTTGGTTAAGAGCAAGCGCTCTGGAGTTAAACGCCTGGGCTTGAATTTTGGCTCCCGCTTCCTAAAAGTCAAATACATGTTTGCCTCTCTAGGACTTAGTTTCCTCCTTTATGAACAAGGAATATGTAAAACTACTTTTGTGAGGAAAAGGTAAGAAAGTGACTGGAAGAGCTTAGGGCAGGGCCTAGCACTTACCAGTGAATAGGTGGCTTCCTACAGACCCTGCTTTCCACAGAGCTCCACAGAGGCTCTGTCGGCTAGACGCCCTGCAAGGCCCTTGCTGGGAAAGAAAAGAGCCAGCCAGATGCAAAGTGGGAAGTATTGATAATGTATAGGAAAGGACAAGAAGAGGAACAAAAACCAGGAAGTAAGAAATGGTAGGATACCACGGACGCTTCCACCATGATGCACAATTCCTCTAGACTCCTCCAAAATTTCTAAAAGGAGAAACATAAGATAGCTGCTTCCCACATCCTGAAAGTTCCCCTTCGGCATTTTCTTTTAAACTGTGGGAGTTTAATGTGTTTGGAGAGACTTCTGCTAATTCAGATGACAGGAACAAGATCATCATGAAGTTGGTCAAGTGGTGATGTGTAAAACAGTAAAACTTCCTTCACTCGTGGGTTCTGTATTTGCTAATTTTGATCGAAATACCTGTCCCATGGATAATCTACAAGTGGGAGGAACCTCACGATGTTCAATATGTTCCCCACAATTTAAACTGCAAAGGCTTACAAAGCCCTGCCACCTGACCGGATCGCTTAGCTCTCATATCCCCATGAATTTCATACTTGACATCTTTCTTCTTCTGCCTCTAACTCTCTCCTTCCCACTATCCCATCTTTGTATTGAAAAATGTAAATAATAGGAAATGATTGTCCATTTTTGCTGGTGACAACTGAATGCACAAGCACAGCATCTGTCACTGCACGTCGGGGGAGCGTCTGAGGCGTGGGCCCGTGCTTGAGGTTGTCACACAGTCAGAATCCAAACACTGCACTTTTGCA
This sequence comes from Mandrillus leucophaeus, assembly GCF_000951045.1. Lineage (NCBI taxonomy): Eukaryota > Metazoa > Chordata > Mammalia > Primates > Cercopithecidae > Mandrillus > Mandrillus leucophaeus. The sequence goes on from NW_012103843.1 coordinate 126,906, forward strand.
GGCTCCTGAGTCTCAGATGTGTAATGCACAGCTTTGGCTTATATTCTTTAAAAACTCAAGCCCTATCAAGCATTATAGTAAAGGTGAAATTGTTTAATTTGATGGAAGAAGGAGTCTCAGGGGATTCAGAGGGAAGCAGACAAAATAGTGCATTTTCTTTGTTCTCTCTTATCCTAAGCCCTGTATCAAAGTACATAAATAAAAGCCTTTATTTTGTATTTATGTACCTCTAAGTTGACAATATCAATATGCTCCACACATAATGGTATATGTTTGCTTACCAGGATGAACTGAATTATAAAACCTGTTCATCTGCCTAGATGGACTCTTGTAAATTACAAATTCGGAAATCCTAAAAGCAAATCTTAATAGAACAAACACAGCAGTTCTGCCATGGAGAAGGATGTGGTGCTCTGGGACTGGAGCCCATAGGCTCCAGCTGTGATTTTAAAATATCATTTAAAAATAAAAAATCTGTCTCTCTATGTGTATCTGTATCAAACTAACTCAAATCAGTCTCCAAACTAACTCACACCAACTCAATTCTGATTTTGGTAATGTCTCGCCAATGTTCGGGGAAAATAACTACATGTGGATCTGGTATCTGTCCCTGACGAATGCTGGTCCAGATAAACATATCAGCTTTCCCCAACAAGCTCGTGTGATTTCTCATAACTGCTTTACAATAACGACAGCCACGTCTCCGAAACATCATGTTCTTGTCTCAGGAGATCAATCTACAAAGCATATTTAGTGTGTACCTGTTCAGTAAGGGCATATTAAAAAGAGTCAGATTCCAGAGAAAATGGAGAAAAATATAATAAATAGACATCATTGTCATTGTTGTTGTTGTTTTAAGGTCATCAGTCCATTTAGATGTCGAACCACAACCTTATTGGTTCTGAAATAGGCATGGTAATCTCGAGCCTACTGACTATGCTTTTATTGTACACAGTATATTTGAGGAGTGGAAGGAGCAGTTGCTCTGAAATTCTTGCAATACAGGTAATCAAGTTTTTTTGGTACAAATATAGGAACTATATGCAAATGTAGAGTGTATTCCATGGTTTTTAACATACCCATAACCTGTAGCATGTTATAGTTCTGGGCCTCCAAATGGGCCAAAACATTAATAAAAAATAAATTTTAAAAATTACATATACATATAGATAGAAATGTATAGACACGCATACATACATGCATATATATAATCCCAAACCTGAAAGTCAAGAATTTACCAAAGATATAAAAGACGGATTGTCTTATTCTATTTTCTGTTGTTATAACAGAATACCACAGACTGAAGAGTTTATAAAGAAAAAAAAAAACATTTCTTACCATTTTGGAGGCTGGAAAGTCTAACATGAAGGCACAGGCATCCAGTGAGGGCGCCCTCCTGCACCGTCACTCGGCAGAGCACACACCAGTGAGGGCAAGAGCAAGCCAAACCGGCTTTTAAACGGACCCACTCCCGTGATAACCCCTTAATCCAGTCACCCACTAATTCACTAATCCGTGAATGGATTAACCCATTCATGACAGCAAAGCCTTCATGATCCAATCATCTCTTAAAGGTCCTACCTCTTAATACTGTTACACTGGAGATTAAGGTTCAACATGAGTTTTGAGGAACAAACATTCAAAGCACTGTGGCCATCTCATAGAGCTAGGTAAAATAAAACAGTCATGCAGTCAGAAAATTACTTGAATAAATGAGAGTATACTCCACAATCGAATACTTCTAAGTCACCAAAATAGTGTTGGACACATTTATTTGATGACAGAAAGCTGTTTCTCACATAATGTTAAATGGAGAGAAGAAAATCTGGTTACAAAACATTATGCAAGGTATGATTGCTTTTTTATAAAAATAAACAAAATACATAAAACTCTGCAATAATAATTACCAGAGTTTTAATTGCGATTAGCTCTGACAAGGGAATTGTGGGGTGTTTTTCTTTCTTTTTTCTTTTGTATATTTTGTATTTTATCTTTCTTGAACATAAGTGGCTTTTCCTTCATAAGAGGAATAAATGGGTGTTAGAGACATGGAAATAGGGTGGGAGGCAGCTTGGTTGAGGGGCAGTACATTGAGATTATCTAGTAAGCCTCTGAAAACAGGTGTAAGTTGTAGAAGTTAATGAAGTTACCAACAAGAAGTAACAACCTAACTGAAAAAGAAATTTTAAACTTCCCACTTATGATAGCATCAGAAACTAAATTTGACCAAGGAGGTAAAAGGTCTGGACACTGAAAACTATAAAACATGAATGAAAGAAATTGAGAAGACAAAAATACATGAAAAGATAATTTCAAAAAATCAGTATGATTAAAATGTCTATACTACCCAAAGCAATATGGAGATTCAATGCAATCTCTATCAAAACCCCAATGGCATTCTTCACAAAAATAGAAAAACTTATCCTAAAATTCATATGGAACCATAAAAGACAGCAAATAGCCAAAACAGTTCTAAGAAAGAAAAACCAAGTTGGAGACATCACATTTCCTCACTTAAAATTGTATTACAAAACTATTATCATCGAATACTTCGGTAACTGGTATAAAAACACACATAATAGTCCAGTTGAACAGAATGAAAAGCCTAGAAATAAATCCAAACATAAAGGATCAACTAATTTTTCACAGGGGAAATACAGGGACACAATGAGGAAACAGTAGTTTGGCCAATAAAAGGCACTGAGAAAACTGAATTTTTGTGTGCAAAAGAATGAAATGGGAATCTTTTCTTACACAAGACAGAAAAATCAACTCCAAATGGATTAAAAATTCTTAACATAAGACCAAAAACTATAAAACTCCTAGAAAAGAACATAGGAGAAAACTTCCTGGACACTGGCCTTGGCAAGGACGTTTTTGGTTATCACACCAGAAGCTCAAGTCACAAAAGCAAAAATGAATACATAGTACTATATCAAACTAAAAGGAATTGCTTCCTGCACAGCAAAGGAAACAATCAACAAAATGAAACAACAACTAACAGACTGGGAAAAAAATATTTGCAAACCATATATCTGATCAGGGATTAATATCCAAAATATATTTTAAAAAACTCATACAACTTGATAGTGGAAAAACAAATAATCTATTTTTTAAAATAGCCAAAAGACCTGAATAGACATTTCTCCAAAGAATACATAGAAATCAACCAACAGGTATATGAAAAGATGTTCCACATCATTAATCATCAAGGAAATGCAAATCAAAACCACTGTGCGATATCAGCTACACCCTTTAGGATGGCTATTACCAGAGACAAGTGATAAATGTTTGCAGAGTGTGGAGAAAAGGGAATTCTTGTACACTGTTGGTAGGAATGTAGATTGGAAGAGCCATTATGGAAAACAAAATGGAACTTCCTTAAATAAATGAAAAATAGAACTACCATATGACCCAGGATCCCTCTTCTGGGTATATACCCAAGGGAGAGGAAATGGCTACCTTATAAAAATATTGACACTTTCATGTGGATTGCAGCATTATTTACAATAGCCAAGGTATGGAAACCACCTAAGTGTCCATTGACAGACAAATGGATGAAGAAATTCCTGGATGAGACTGGAGACTATTATTCTAACTGAAGTAACTCAGGAATGGAAAACCAAACACCGTGTGTTCCCTCTGATATATGGGAGTTAAGCTATGAGGATGCAAAGGCATAAGAATGACACAATGGACTTTGGGGACTTGGGGGGAAGAGTGGGAAGAGGACAAGGGATAAAGGACTACAAATATGGTGCAGTGTATACTGCTCGGGTGATGGGTGCACCCAAATCTCACAAATCATCGCTAAAGAACTTACTCATATAACCAAATATCACCTGTTCCACAATTCCTTACAGAAAAATAAAATAAAATAATAAACTAAAATAAATAATGTCACATATGTACAACAGAATGTTATTTGGCCCTCCTAAAGAGTAAGATCCCATACCATATGCCACAACATAGATGAGGCTAGAAGACATTATGCTAAGTGGAATAAGCCAGACACAGCAAGAAAAATATTGCATGATCTCACTCATATGTGAAATCCAAAAAGAAAAATTCAAATGGAGATAGAAAATAAAACAGGGTTGTACGGAGATGCAGGTTAGAGGATACAATGTACCCCATATGCAAGATGAACACCTCTAGAGACTTCAGGCATGAAATGAGGACACTAAGGGCCCTAACCACACTGGAGTAAGAGCTGACACTACTGCCTTCCCCTGCCCTGGGGAATCGTCACCATCCACCCACTGCGTAAAGAGGAGCAGTAAGAACTTAAAGTAGAAAAAAAAAAATTAACAAACCACCATTTCCATGTACCTTTTGTGATATATATATAGATATCTTACAATACAAATTTTTATATAAATATATAAAAACAATATAAATTCCATGTACCTTTTGTGATATATATCTTACAATATAAATTCACATATATAAATATATATAAATACAATATAAATTTATATAAATATAAATATAAATGCAAATATATATGTAAATATATATATATATAAAGAAGCCATGGGGCTTCCAGCAATAGCTTGGTGTGGTCGAGTCTATCTAAATGCAGAATACTTTGATGGAGGCTACTGGCTGGGTCACTGCCACTGAGTCTCTAGCAGGCAGTGGGACAGGGTGGCTCCTATGCCTGGTTATACAAGCAGAGACCTTGCTGAGTGACATGCAGATTTGAGGGAAATGGCTCATCCTTACCAACCTTCCTGCCTGCTACTCCCTAGGGCTCACTGACAAATTTCTAGTGACAGTGTGTTCTAGAAGTTAGCTCCAACTATAAAACATTTTTTCAGGTCTTCCACTTCCTGAACAATCTGATCCTAAAGCCACTGTGTGTATCCAAACAATGGGGACATCCACACCAATGGAAGGGACTACAGAGGAACGTCGTGAGCCAGGATGGGATTGGGGGAGATTTGCAAGAGCCCAAGCTGGGCATTGGTAGGGGGCGGTGGCGGTCCACATGGCTGGGTCATGGTGTCAGAGCCCCAGTGGAATGAGGACCATGGGACTTTCAGCCTGAGTAGGGTAGAGAGAGTGTCCAAGCAGGGGAAGGGACTGAATGGAAGGGTGGCAGATCCCCAGAAAAATGAATAGGCTTTAAGGGGGAAGCAGCTGGAGCAAAGTGTGCCTCTGGGCAAGGCAAGGAGGGCATTGGTGTAGGAAGGACAGGGAAAGTGGCTTTCATGTGGGCGGATGGTCTAGACAGGAATGGCACAGCATTACTGGGCAGGGAGGATGCCGGCCTGTGATGCAGGCCAGTGCCTGGCCTCAGAGATCATATGGAATTTGGAATGGGTCTATGCAGGGGGAGGTGGCAGTGTTGATAGAAAATGGCAGGGGTGGCACAGGGTGTGAATTAGAGTCACAAATATACAAAGGAAGAAAGTGGGAGTGGACCCTGAGGTGCTTGAGTGAACTGAAGATATTAGCACAAACTCATGGCTTTCCGTACAGACAGAGTTAGAGACAAACATAGATGTAAACGTGTGTGTGTGTGTGTGTGTGTGTGTGTGTTTATGCACATATGCTGTCCAGCTCTGTGCACTGAGGTGCACCCAGATCATGGTGTCTAAATCCCATTCTCCTCTTGGGAACCAGCTCTTTTTGGAGAACCACCTGACCCATAGTCCAAAGCAGGGAGGGTCCACAATGACTCAGAAACATCTTGAGGACCTGCTTAGAGAATGACAACACACGGGCCAGCAGGAAGAGCTTCCAGACCACAGCAAACGTGAGCAGTAAGATCAGTAATGATAATTCCTGGTTATAATCCATTAAATAAGATAGAAAACTGCGTGTCCATACTGACACAGATACAACACAAATGAATAAATTAAATATAGAATGAAGAGCAGAGTGTTTACGCAGTTTTAAGCTAGTTCCCCATGTAATACTAAATAATTACAAAAGAAGAAAGCAGGGAAGCCACAGACATCACCTCCATCAGGTCACCAGCGTGAACATCCTCAGTAACCGGGCAAATCGCAGTCCTGCCGACCTGAGAGCACGGGGTGAGGAGTTCCCAGGGTCGCTCCTGGGTTCTCCCGCCAAAGATGCTCAACCTGAATCTGCTCATCAGGAAGCATCAGGCAGCCCTGCACTGGGGCAAATCCTGCAATGTAACTGGCCTAGAGCCATTAGAGTGTCAAGGCCACGAAAGTCACAGAAAAACCAAGGAACTTTTCCAGGTGAATGGAACCTAATGAAACACAACAGCCAAATGCAGCATGTGGCTCTGAGATGGTTCCTTTTCTTTCAAAGGGTGTTTGGGGGCAAATATGAACAGGGTCTGAGAATTAGGCATTAGTAATATATCAATGCTGATTATCTGATTCTGTTAACTCTGCTGTGGTTGTGTAGGAGCATATTTGTGTTTGTACAAAATACACACTAAAGTATTCAGGGATGACAGGATATCCTGCAGGCAACTTACTCTCAAAGGGTCCAGCAAAAAAAATTATTTGTGTTGTCCTTGCAAGTATTTTGTAAGTAATCTGTACTTGTTAGAAAAAAAAAATTTCTCAGACTTCTTATAACTGGTACCTTTATGCATGAAGAGACAACAAATATTTCCAATAAAAATAAATTCCCCAAACACTTGGGCAGCCTCTGCACCCATTTGGTAAACTCCTGGCTTTCATGCCCTGTAGTTTTGACCTGCAGTGGTTCCCAGGTCACTTGAGTCTCTGCTGTAATGAGACAGGCATGCTCCACAATGCCAGTGCATTGCATGGTGATGAACCCCCCCCCAAGTTTGCCAGTGTCCTCAGTAAAGGACAGTGAGACCAACAGATGATATCCTTTAGCTGCCAACCCAGGAGGGTTGGAAAGATCGCCTAGCCCTACCAGTGTGGGTCAAGTAATTTTTGTTCTTGGAATCTAGTCAAACGAACACCCAGTAGGAAGAGACCAGAGAATCTTAGCACCCAGGATAATGGCAGCACTAAAAATAACCAAAGCTATCATTTAATCTATGTGATGACCCTTCCACTCACCCTACTGCATGCCGTCGTCACAATAGTCTGGGGAAGTGAGTACCGTTACTATCTCATATGGGGCAAGAGAAACTGAAAGCTCAGAAAGGTTAAAAACCTGGCTACTGTCACTCCACTGTGTGTATTCATCTCTTAAGGGAGATGCTTGCATTCAAAGGGGGTGCAATTATTATATCTCTCCCTCACAGAGTAGGAACCTGAGACACAGAAATGATCAGTGGGCTGCCTGAGGTCACATGGCTAATGAGGGATGAATTGAACATTCTCAAATTCTCACTCACAACCAACTCCTCATGTCCTGTGCTGCCCCACCTCCCAGGTGGGACTTGCAGGTGTTTTAAGAACTTGTGTTCATTGACACTATTTTGACGAAAGTAAACTGGTAGCAAAATTAATGTGAGCGCATTCAAATACAATTTATTTTTTAAGCAGCCTGGGAGAGTGGAAAAAGCACTCCTGGGTTCAGCCTCCATCACCTGCTAGCTGTGAGCTTTTATACAATCTCTTCACTTTTTCCAATCCCCCAAAGTCCTTCCTTAGATTGAAATCGACTCTTTAAAATCAGCACATTCAAAGAGGTAAAGTCGCAGCTCGTCTTGCAGCCCAAACCTCCCATCCAACAGGCCCATGAAAAAGAACCCACAAGCTGGGAGCTTCGCATCAGGCATACTTGTTTTTGTTTGAGCCTTTTCTTTGAAATATATGGATAATGTCCATGTTCTGGGCTAAACATAAAGCATTATATTCATTAGGGCCATGTCAGGGACTGTGTGGCATGTGGAAAATATTACCATGGATACGGAGGAGGTGCATGTGGATGCTGGCAGCAGGGAGGGAGCCCATGCCTGGCTGGTTGCTGCTAAACAGTGAGTCAATCTGTGTTTCACTGGGGTGTTAGTATTCTGTTCCCTCTCACCTCCTGGAGACCAAGGATGTCTCCTTGACATCAAGCTGAGCGGCAGCTGAGTTACTCCTCCTGGCAGCAGTGGGAAGCTGAGATATGAGAGAAGAAAGGGCCTCCAGAGAGTTAGGTGTAGGTGATGGCCCTGGAGCTTCCATTCAGTTATTTCACCAGCATGCACTGAGTGACTGCCATGTGCAAAGCAAGCCAGCAGCAAGCTAAATTATGTCAAGGAGACAATGTGGAGAAACGCTGCAAGGAGCTTCCACACATCTGATGCCCTTTCACCACTCAAAGACACCGTTTCCGTGACAGTCTTAGGGCAGTAAGTGAAAGGCTAAAATTAGAACAGATGAATCCCAAAATGCAGAGCCTCTGCTGTGCACGAACCATGAGTCAGCACCTCCGCTGTGCATGAACCATGAGTCAGCACCTCCGCTGTGCACTAACCATGAGTTGGCATCTCCACGGTGCACTAACCATGAGCTGGCACCTCCGCTGTGCACTAACCACGTGTAGGCTTTGAGTCAGTCTCTGTTCTTGAATCTTGCTTTGCTCAGGAGGTTTTTTTCCTGCTCCTTCCCTGTGTCCAGTCCTCTTGAGGGAGGAAAACCAAACTATGCTGCCACTATTCCCTTTCTTGATAACAATCCAAAATCATTCTGGCCAAACTGGGATGGGCGCAGTGCTCTTCCACATTTACTTTTTTTCTGCTTTCCATGTTTAGGCTCAAATTTCTAAAATAGACCAGAGATGTAAAAGGGCTATTCAAGTATAAAGTCCTGTATAAACGTACGGTATAAATATTATGATCCTCATCAGTTTTAGGAGAGTGAGGTAGAATGATGATTTTAAAAAATAGGAACAAAGTTACTTCTTTGATCTCTTTGTTACCCACTTCCAATAATTACTGTCCCACTCATCCTAACCCCTCCGGCCCCCTCCAGTCTCCCACCCAACCACACACAGAATTACCACAATCTAAATGCACCCTTTGAATCAGACAATACTCCTATTGCTATTAATGATAATAATATTCTGGTTAGTCACCATTATAGAGATTTTACAAAATACATTTATGGCATCACCAGCCAACATATAACAGGTTATTTTTATTAAGTTGCATTTGTTATCCCTGATCGTCACAGGATTCTTACAAGACAGGTATTAAAATGCCCACTTTTATGGTTGGGGAAGGATGATTCATAGTTATGGAAACTTGCTCATACTCAGGAGGAAGCTGAGCCATCTTTCTGGCCCACTACCATTGTTTGATTTCACAGTGATGGATAGCTGGTGTCATCCTCAGGGGCCATAGGTAACCACATCCTCAGATCCTTAACAGCCAGGCCCCCCGCCACCATAGAACTTTGGGGAACACAGAAGCCCGGGATGCAGCCCCACGCACTCTAATACAGGTCAACTGGGTGGGACCCCCCAGCCCCCGCCACCTCTCTAGGTTTAAAAGCCTCAGCAATAAGTCTCATCGGACCCGAGCTGCGATTATTTATGCCTTCCTTTCATCTTTGCTTCGGTCTGTTGGTCAGGGTGCTATCTTCAGCCTTTTTGTAGAAGGCTTCCCTTTGCATTAGCAGCTTTGCTATAGTTCCAGAATAAATGAGCACAGCAAGAAGACGCTGTCCTACGGGACCGATCCATGTCCACATGAAGTCATCAGATCGGTGTGGGCAGGTGGCAGGCACATCCGCTGTGGGGAAGCGGAAACCCTGAGGAGCCAGCACTTATCAAAGACTAAACACTTTCGGGTTCTTTAAAGGACAAACTCCGAGTTTTCCCAGCGTAGTATTTGAGCTATTTGAGGGTCTGAAAAGATATCATACAGGTTACCCTGCCTTTTGACAGTCTTTCCTTACTTGAATCCAAGCCTGTGGCAACCTGACTATAAACTATCACTGAAGAAATGGCTCTATATTTCTATTCTCTCTCTCTCCATTCTCTCTCTCTCTCTCTGTCTTTCTGTCTCTCTTCCCCTGTTTGAAATGAGAACACAGTTCTTTCATTAGCGCATTAAAAAATTTACTCCTTTGTGCATATTTTAAAATCACAGAGCAGATATATATTCTATATCAAAGACTCCAGTGAAATATTGATCGCCTGTGTGTGTTTCACTCCCTAAATTCACAATAACTGTGCCTACGTGGCTTGCTTCAAATACACATCTTACTCTCCAGTCTGAAGTTTAAATCCTTGTGGTAGGCGTTGTACAAAGGATTGCTTTTTATTTTCTGTGCTTAAGTGCAGGGCAGCCAAAACAAGAACATAATTATATCGTCAGAGTCGATAAGAGCATCAAGCCCCTATCAGATCTTGCTGGGCTCAGCACTGCTTCACAGGAACTGCTGGGGAGCTCTTCCGCCACCAAATCCATTTGGCTCTATTTAGGAACTAAGTACAGGAAGGTAGTTATTGTACAAGATTAGTTTCCTGTAGGCCATAAATTGGCAGTAGCAGAAAAATACAGGATGAATTTATTAGCGTGCAAGGTCAGCTAAAAGGAAGACAAGGCTGAGCGATTGTACTTGTTTTCTTTCATTTAGCCCACCTCCTGGACCTCAGGGCTGAAAAAGACCCTCTAACTACTTAATTACTTCTTAATAGTTTTAAGCAAATTCAAAAGGCCTGCACGTTGCTAAGTGCCTGAGGTAAGAGCTGCCTGGGCTACGTTAGGAATGCCTGTTTGGACTAGAGTTTCTGAAACCTGACTAGGCCCCTTATAATCTGAGGCTTTGTGAGTTTTCTGCGTTTTTTGTTGTTTTTTTTTTTTTCTCTTTCCAGCCTTATTTGGTGTTGATTGGCTAAGCATTTACTCTGAAGCTAGAATTTTATACTTGGGAATAAAGAAGCAGCTTCTAATAGTGAAAACATAAAATCCATCAAGTCAAAAACATTGTTTACAACCAGAGGTATGATAATGTGATAAACATCTCTGCAGATATTTGCTTTAAAGAGAACAAGGACAGATTGCATTAAAAAAAATTTTTTTTACAAAAAGAATACATCTTTGAAAATACACAGTTAAAGGGAGCCCAAAAGGTGGAATGATCTCCTTACACAGACATTTCTACATTCAAGAAGAAAACCTCGCTCAGTTACCTGAGCCTCTGTACCATGTAAGACACATGTAATTCACACTTTAATTATACCCAACTTCTGCAGTGAGTTATGGGAGACCCCTCCTTCTCCATCCCTGCTTCCACTGGGCCTGCTCACGCCGCCTCTCCTCACAGATACCCAGGTGGAGCATGCAGGACTGCGTGCCTGAAAGTAGAAAGGCAGAGTCCTCTCTGTTCCTTCCTAGAAGACAACCCTGTTTTGGAATATGCTTTCCTGATTTCTCAGTAAACTGCAGCACTTTGATGCTGTAAAAAGCCTGATGATCTACTAGCACCAGCTCCGGTCCTGCCATTTGCAAACAAAGGGCCCAGTTAACCTTCACTGGGTGAGGCCATCCTCCGCTGAGGGCAGCCCGGAGGGGGGAGAGGAGCCTGATGGGGGAAGGCCCTTCAGAGACAGACAGGGCTGCTGTTCCCGGAGGTCCAAGGGCTGTCGCTGCCTCTCTGTTGTGGCCATTTGTCCAAGCTGTGCTGTCCTGATAAAAGCGTTTGAGAGCATTTCGAAAGGGCAGGTCGTAAACAGATCTCTGGGTGAATTTCACGGCCTCCTTCCCCAGAACACAGGCGCAGGGTACCCCACAGAGCGTTCCGGTGCCTAGCCTCACTCCGGGGTAGGGTGGGGGCAGGCATTGCAACGCTCCAACATTTGTTGAAGGACTGGGTCACAGTAGCTTGGCGGGTTTTCTGTTCCTGTCCACTCCCTGGAGATGTGGGTCTGAGGTGAGCTCAGGCACCAAACCTATTTCTCTGGCACTGGCTAGTCTCGTGTCAGGCCAGACTCAACCTCTGGTAACCTTTCCAAAGCCAATTATCACAACACAGATTCAGAAATTAAGGGAGAAGTTCAAAGCCCAAATTGTGCCAGAAGGAGCCTTCGCAAGGCAGTCTGAGGCCAAGCAGTCGCTGGCAGTTTCTTCATTTACTCACCAGGGAAGCCGAAGCCCCCGGCATTCCTGAAACAAAGATAACTTTTCCTTCCCCGTGGTGTTCTGAAGTAGGTTTTAGCCAATCCTGAAAAATCTCAAATCAACGAATTTTTAGCCCTAAATAATGATGTGCCCAATTACCTGCTCTCTGCTTAGCACACCGCAGTAATAGTAATAATAATAATAAAAGAGAATTCTCCAATGAGTCTCCTGGATTTCTTAGTCCAGGCACCCTCAGAGGCATATGCTTAGATCCTGTGTCTGCTTCTACAGAAAATACAAAGGAACGTGGCTCTGGAAAGGAGGGAGTGTGAGATTCTAGGCCAGAAACGATCCTGATAGACTTTGAAAATGGTTTGGAAGTTCTTGCTGACTCTCCCTCTCCTATGCAGCTGCCCCGAGTTAGACGTGAAGACTGAAGTGGAATCCTGCAGCAGCCCGTCCTCCACCAGCCTGCTCCTCTGTCTTCCACTCTACCCCGGGCCGCAACCCCAAGCAGCGCAGCCAGTGGCAGCATCACTCCATTGGTGGAGGGCTCCTCTGTGAACCCACAGGACGGTCCCTGCCTCACAGTGGGTGACGGTGCACCCTCCACCTGCTGAGTGATGTGACCTCCACACCCGCTGGGATGCATGGCGGCTTGGGCCTCACTGTCTCCGCTTTGCCCAGCAGCAATCTTGCCTTTCTGCCCCCAACTCAGACACCCACTACCTACCTCTGTGGCTTCACAGGGGGCATGTCCTGTTAGGTTGTGGTGTCTTTTCCCCAGCACATGTTTTGGGTTTTTTTCGTGGTTTTTTTTTTTTTTTTTTTTTTCCCGAGACAGAGTCTCCCTCTGTCGCCCAGGCTGAAGTGCAATGGCGCCATCTCGGCTCACTACAACATCTGCCTCCTGGGTTCAAGCGATTCACCTCCCTCAGCCTCCCGAGTAGCTGGGATTACAGGCATCCACCACCATGCCCAGCTAATTTTTGTATTCTTAGCAGAGAAGGGGTTTCACCATGTTGGCCAGGCTGGTCTCGAACTCCTGGCTTCAAGTGATCCGCCCACCTCGGCCTCCCAAAGTGCTGAGATAACAGGTGTGAGCCACTGTGCCCAGCACATGTGGTATTAAAGCCATGGACCCTACCAGGTCCTCAGCTTCAGAACAGAACATGACTATGACCTATTAGACCCAGGAATGGGAAGGAGGAAAAAGATTCTTCAGGGCCACCAAGTTCTTTTGCTGCACTTCTTGAAAGACTATCAGAAGCATAAAATTGATTATCTTCACCCACACCCAGCAACCACACACACGCACTCCTGACTTAGGGAAAATTATATGCTGTCGAAGAACCAATGGTAGCAAATGCTTTTCCTCACCAGTGAGTTCAGAAAATCCTGCATTTATCTGGCCCAAAGACCACATTTCAGATAAAGTCTGAACATGATAACTGCAGACCAACAGCAGCCCTATCCCAAGGCTCAGTCAATGCCACTCTCAAGCCAGCAGAACAGACAGGACTCAGACAAGGTCAGAACACAACAGTGTAACATCACTGAGGAAGTAAACAAGTCACCAAACAAACACCAGAGAAATTCATGGACAATATTCTAGGCATTACCGTGTGAGGGCTAGCATGTTAAAAGACAGCATATTGTATTGGTGTCTTTTTAAAATTCTTACTGAAAAATTTGAAAATGAGGAAACAAAATGTGGTATTTTATATATATATATTAATATATATAATGTGGTATTATATATAATATATATAATGTGGTATTATATATATTATATATATATATCTTTAATGGAATATTATTTAGTCATAAAAAAGGAATGAAGTGCTAGCACACACTACGACATGGATGAACCTTTAAACATGTTAAGGGAAAGAAGCCAGACACAACATACAACATATGATTCCATTTATCCAGAGTACCCAAGTCAGTCATGACAGGAAGTGGATTAGCAGTTGTAATGGACAAGGAGTCCAGGGAAATGGGTATCATGACTTTGGGGCTTCTCTTTGGGATGATGAAACATTCTGAAATTAGATGGTGAAGATGGTTGCCAACTTTGTGAATATGCTAACAACTACTGAACTATACACCTTTTAAAAGTTGATATTATGATATGTGAATTATATCTTTATGGTGATAAAATAAATGAGGGGCAGTGGCAGATAGAAACAGAAATGACTTCCCTTATCCAATATGCCTTCACACCAGCCTTCATGTCGAGCCACTTTTATGCAGCAATCTCTTTTGAGACAAAGGCCACTAGGATTTGGATGGTTACCCAATGTTACAATGAAACCTTCTAGAGGAACTGGTTTACTCAGTTTCCTGGCTAGCTGACATGTCTCTCTTTGAGTTTTAGTTTTAATGAACCTGCTAATTCCAGTGGAACTAAGAGGCCTCTAGAAAGAACTGCCAACTTGGTCAAGACCTTAGTAGTTTGAATAACGTTGGCCTGGAAACCGTGCACATTTATCTATTTTGTAACAAAACCCTAACTCAATGAAATGTGTTTGTCCTTAACTAGTCTCAGGGGATTTACATTTTGCCATCTATACGGCGGGGTTTCCTTGCCAACTTGAGCTGGATTTGCAGGCAAGCAGATTTCCCAATTTAGGCACTCTAGCTTTGTGTTCCCTTATGCACTTTTCCAATGACCTGATGACGGCAAGCCCCCTGGCTCAGATCCCCAAATTTCCACATCAGTAAATGTTGAGAAAGAAATTATATTTCTTAATTGCTTAGAAACCAAAGACATACAGGGGAAATGGCATCATGTCCTACACTCATGGATCTTGAAGACATAAAGTAGACCTAATAAACTAAGAATATAAACAGACAACAGAGATTTCATTTCCCCTAATCATCAGGCATTTCAGTGGCACGGTGCTCCTTGTGAGCCACTCTGTGGTGGTAAGTCAAAGAAAAAAACACATTTCCCAGGGCGACAACAGACTGTCTATCAGAATGCACCTAGTTTTTTCCCTTGTTCATTCCTAGTTTCCCGTTATTATTTACAAAGATGTTTGCCAGTTCTGGTCCTTAATGGTCTATGCATACATTCCTTTCTGGGTTCTGACCTCTCTCCCTTCGGTCTCACCTCTGCATCCTGCCTAATTGCGGCTTATCCTTCAGCTTTGCCCTGTTGATTCTTGATGTGAATTCCTGGAGAGGCTAATCCTCAACTCTCTCATCCTTCAAAGGAAATAAACAAATGAATTCCTTCCACATTCTGCTGACCATAATCACTGAAGGATGTGCACAGTGAGGGCTAATTGCTTGCTGGCTGACTGGTTCGTTGGTTGGTTGGTTGGTTTGTCTCTATCTCAGCAATCTCTGATTAATTCATCGTGCCCTATTCTAAATTCTAGGACCTGGAAAAAATGCCTGCCACACAGGAGAAATTTAACAACTATATGCTAGATAAATGAATGAGGGTTAACAGAACTTTGTGGCTTAAATTTGAGATACAAAACTATGTTGTAGGCTCTAGGGATCCTTAAACGTAAGAACTGGGTTTTTTGTTTGGTTGGTTTGATTTTGTCCCAACATGTCTACCATTATGGTGTGCCCGAGCATAGAGCTAGGAGACAGGACACTCGGGCTTGAATCCTGGCTACCACGGGTGTTTTGATGACCTCAGATAGGGGATGCATCCTCTCAGATGGACAGTCAGCTACATAGAGGAAGAAACTGACAAGGGACTCAAGGAGGAAGCTCCAGCTTGATTTTCAGCCTAAATAACAGTGCAGTGAGTATCTCCTGGATTCCCAGTTTCTGGGACCATGTGTGCTCCCCATGCTTCTTAGAAATAGTCTGCTGATGAATCTGGCTTCTCCACTGGAGTATGAGCTCCTGATGATGAAGGCTGAGTCTTGTCTACCTCATGTCTACACATAGTAGGCACACAATGAAGAGTTGCAGACAAGCTCAACTTCAAATATCATTTGAAGGAGAGTAAAGTCTGAGTCAGATCTTTAGTATCAGTTGTTTCCTGTTAAAAATAACATCTTTTATTTGACAAAACTGTTTCAAGATTGTCTGCCAGGGTAAAAGTGAAGTCAAGTTCCTTGCTGTTCCCAGTGTAAGAATAACATGAGTAAAATTCACAGTATAACCTGCTAGGACTCTCAGAAATCTCTTGGTTCTTTCCTGAAGGTTCATGATGCCATAGTAAAGACTATGAACAACCAATTCCAGGGAATTCTATTACAAAACTAAAAGTAAACAGGGAAGTGCTGTGTAATTTTTTAAAGGCACTAAACAGATAAACAGTCTTTGTTGGCAGTAGGAATAAAAACTTCCAATATTCCTGTAAAATTATAAGCAAAATTAGTTAGCTTCATATTTTTTTTCTTTTGCAGAGCAATTTTATTGGTATTATTGAATAACATGTGATATGGTGTGGCTCTGTGTCCCCACCTAAATCTCATCTCTAATTGTAATTCCCGTGTGTCAAGGGAGGGACATACCTGGTAGGAGGTGATCGGATCATGGGGGAGGTTTCCCACGTGCTGTTCTCATGTTATTGAGTTTTCATGGTTTAAAAGTGGCAGTTTTCCCTGCACACTCTCTCTCTCCTGCCACCATGTACCACTTGCCTTGCTTCCTCTTCATCTTCCTCCATGATTGTAAGTTTCCTGAGACTTCCCCAGTCATGCAGAACTGTGAGTCAATTAAGCCTCCTTTCTTTATGAATTACCCAGTCTCCGGTAGTATATTTATAGCAGTGTGAACATGGACGAATACATCATGCCATGATGATAATTACCATTTTTAAGTGCTTATGCCTGTTAAGAGCTTTTTTACTCAAACTACATCAGTGGAACTCTCCCATTCCTCAATAAGGTAGCCACTGGTATCACCTCTATTTGACAGGTGATGACACCTGTACACAGAGCTGCTAAGTGTGAGGATTGAAATTTAACTCAGGCTGTCTTGTTCCAGCACCCCCACCTCCACATGAACCTCTCACCACGGCCACAATAATCAAAGCACAGCTGTCAGAGATGGCAACCCAGGGCAAGACGACTTTTTTAGTATACATTTTGTATATTGAACCTTTAGAGCATTAAACAGAGTAAATGCCAGAGCCCAACTTACAAGGTCTATGAAAAGGTCAAAGTCTCCTTTTACTTCATCACCACTGGAGAAAAACCGAAACAATAACGGTAACCAAAGTCCAATAATGTCTTCTTTCAGAAGACCGAAGTTTGAATTCCTCTATCATGAGGCTTTGATGGAGACCTGCTTAATTTTTTTTCTGGGGATTTACAACAAATCTATTTTTTATAATTCTTCATTCTCTGTTTTTGTCATGGTTTTAAGGGATAATTACTATTTTTTTATAAACTTAACGAGTTACACAACCGTGATCTCTACTTCAAATTTTTGTACACTGCTTTCATTGGTAACAGTATGGGTTCATGCTCCAACCCCAGCTCTGCCACTTACAGAACTGGGGGACCTGGGCGTGTTCTCTGTAAAATGGGAACAATAGAACTTCTGGTATTAGGGTCTTATAAGGATTAAAGAAATTCATATTTACAAATTGCTGAGAAGAGTGCCTGGCATATAATAAGTGGCTCTGAAGGTGTTTGTTGGATAAAAACAACTTTTGAGGTGATTTGGGGCTGGAGGAAGGACAAGCAAGCAAAAGTGCTGAGCTGAGAAGACTCAGGCCACACACCTCCCCTTGGTGGTGCACATTACAGATGCTGCCAGAGAGAAGCTCAAACAATAGGGTGAAAAGACTGGGCTTGAAGTAAGGTTTTGCCAGGGAGAATCAGATTAGCGCTGCATTTCAGGAAATCTGATCTGGCAGGGATGGATTGGAGAAACAAAAAAAAACTGGAGGTAGAAAAGTATAGCCAGGAGTTAGAGGCACAACCCATCTGTGAATCAAGATGGGGTTGGAATGAGGGTGAAAGAGAGAGAAGGGAATGGGAGGGTCGGGGAAGGCACTGGAGTTACTCTCAGACTGAGAATTGGGCAGCAAGGGCTCAAGGCTTCTGCGAGAAACAGGTGAAAGGGGAGCTCATTTGAAAGCAAGGGTGAGTTCAAATGCTTTGAATAGTTTATGTCAAAGGCAAGGGTGGGGGTTCAGGTGGAGATGGATACTGTACAGTTGAAAACATAGACTAGGGATCAGCAGTCAGAGGGATTAAACTGGGGATTTGGAAGTCATTTGCCTAGAAATGAAAGTTGACATCTTAGAATGGATGATGTTGGCTTAGATTTAGGAGAGACCAGATGAGAGAAGAGGGTTAAGGGAAGAGCCTGACAGAACAACAACATTTAGGGGTTGGGAAGGAGAAAAAGAGCCAGTGGAAGCAAGAAAGATGACGCGAAAGAGCCTCAGGATGGAGCTTTCTGGAAATGGAGAGTTGCCACTGAGTCAGACTATGCAGAAACTGCAGAGGCTAATAGATTAAGAAATTCATCAGACTGGGCAGTAATGGGGTTCCTAGTAACACTCAGCAAGTAACGTCAGTCATTCAAGGAGAGGGGGTGGGTAGATGATAAGAAAGTAGAGAAATCCATGGTTCCCAAACTGCAGTGGATAGACCTGTGGTTCCCAAATTACAGAGCATAGTTCTCATAGCTTTTTACAGGCATGCACACTCCCACACCCATCTCATTGGCCATGATTTAATCATAGACCACAAATATGTGTAAGCAAAACTAGAAGATGCAGCCTTTATCCCAGATGATGATGCACTCAGCTAAGCACTAAGAATTCTGCACCTAGGAAGGAAAATGGACATCTGGTAGACCTCAGCTTCCTCTACCTCATGTTGGACAGATTATTTATTAAGAAATCCAAAAGCCCGGCTAGTTTTTTGTATTTTTTAGTAGAGACGGGGTTTCACCGTGTTAGCCAGGATGGTCTCGATCTCCTGACCTCGTGATCCGCCCGTCTCGGCTTCCCAAAGTGCTGAGATTACAGGTGTGAGCCACCACACCTGGCCCTGATTGCTTTTTATATATAAAAACAGAAAATTTTAAAAATTAGATCAACATAGAGAAAGAGCTTTAATTTGGAAAGAATTTCAAAATTGTTCCAATAACTCCACGTATAACATGGAAACCCAATTTATACCATAACAATGTATTTATTTGTTTGTTTTGGGGATTTTGGAAGGAAAGGGGCTTTTTCCATAACCATATGTCATATCATTGTCATCACCCACTGAACTAAACGCTTACCATACGATAGTTATTTCAAGTATTCCTCATAGATGTCCAGGACTGATGGTTTATTCATCGCATTTTCCAGCTGATGGAAATGAAGTTTAGACGGGTCAAAGAATGACTACGATTACATAGCTGACAAACCTCAGGTTCATGATTCCAAATTCTATGCTTTTTCCCAAATACTGCATTCTTTGCACATAGCCAGTGCTGGTGTGTACACGCATGCACACATACGCGTAGAGCTTGGGAAACTCTGAACACCAAGCGGTTCACTTTAGGGCCTCCCCTTTTCTTCTACAAGTTCCCCCCAACCAGTTATTTCAATCAGAGGGTGCTTCAGGACTAAAACAGGATCTGTCTGACCGTGCCTGGCTCAAACACTTTCAATTCCTTCCTAGAATAAGTAGGAAAGCACAGAAAAGGATAAAAACACAAGCACACAGACGGATAGACCTGTCGATCCACAAACTCCCTGCCAGACTCTGGGAGATGCCGGTGACAGGAAAGGATGACAGACCTGAACTGGGAAACATGATCCACAGCCTTGTGCAGAGGCTGGAATGAAGTGCACAGGCGGCTTCAGGCAGGAGCCCCACACAACTCTCCTTACCTAGGAGCCGGCTCATCTGACCCACTAGAGCACAGCAGTTGGTTTTGTGAAAGAAAAACAAAAAAGAAAGAAAAGAAAAAACACAGAGTGATAAATAACATAGGTTCCATTGTTTTGAAAGTGAAACAATGGAACAATGTGTTCCAAAACACAGCAGAGGCATGTATCCTCCATGTCTTGCCTTCCCCACCGGGGGAGCCCTTCATCTCTTCAAGGTCAGCCTTTTTTTTACCCCCATGTTGCTTGAACCTGTCATCTTCCCTCCAATTGCACCATCACTGCCAGTGCTCC
>NW_012103843.1:147042-201237 GCF_000951045.1 Mandrillus leucophaeus
CAGGAGCCCCACACAACTCTCCTTACCTAGGAGCCGGCTCATCTGACCCACTAGAGCACAGCAGTTGGTTTTGTGAAAGAAAAACAAAAAAGAAAGAAAAGAAAAAACACAGAGTGATAAATAACATAGGTTCCATTGTTTTGAAAGTGAAACAATGGAACAATGTGTTCCAAAACACAGCAGAGGCATGTATCCTCCATGTCTTGCCTTCCCCACCGGGGGAGCCCTTCATCTCTTCAAGGTCAGCCTTTTTTTTACCCCCATGTTGCTTGAACCTGTCATCTTCCCTCCAATTGCACCATCACTGCCAGTGCTCCCACCGTCACATTGCTCCCACCATCACAGTGCTCCCACCATCACAGTGCTCCCACCATCATTGTCCCTCTCTAGGCTTCCTAGAAAGGTTGCCCTGCTTTAATCTTGCACTATTTTAATGAGTTCTACACTGATATCAAGAATGTCTTCACAAATGCCAATGTGAGTCTCCTCTCCCTGTGCTCCCACACTCATGAGGGACCATCTTGTCCTCCCCCAACTCTGTTCAACTAAATAGACCCTGAATGTATCAGCTTTGTTCTTGGCCCCTCACTCATGAGCTTTCTGCTCTCTTTCTCTGCCTAGAATGTTCCCATTCCCTCTGTCCACCTTCACTGGACTTACCCCTTTTCATCCCTTCAGATGTAGCTCCAGGAAAACCTCCCACCACCCACAGGCAAAGTCAGAGTGCTTTCTCCACTGCGGTTCTGAAGACATTCCCCACACCCCATCACAAGCACAGTTGAGCTGTGATCAGGTGCTTGTGTCTCCTCTACAGTAAACTCCTGGTGATAGCTTCAGTCATTCCTTCAAAAGACTTTTATGAGCCCCTATCCCACAGCCAGCACTCCCAACATACAGCAGTGAAAGCACAGGCTCTGTGACTTCGATGCTTGCAAATAGGCAATTGTATAAATAAACAAGATAATTGCTGAGAATGATGGATGCTTTACAACTGTAGCTTTTATTTTTCTATCCCCCAAGATCCAACCCCATTTTTGACATTTAAAAAAATGCTCAATAAATGTTAGATGAATGTAAAATGGCAATCGTGATGACAGTAATAAAGTTTTGAGTGTAAAAAATGAGTGATAAACAGAAATACAGAGAGGAGTAGAAGAAGGAGATGAAGGATTAAGGAGAAATTTAACACTGAAGGTTTAGAGAAGGTTTTTTCTTGGCTGTTTAAGACAGTGGCAAAAGGATAGAAGAGAGAGGGAAGATGACAGATTCATTAATACACAGATAGGAAAAAAAGCAGTGTTGAGTGCTTTCTTGAAAAGCAAAAGGAATAACTTCTCTGATGTGAGCTTAAAACAGGTATGTGAACACGTAGAAATGAATTGGTAGAAAAGTAACCTGAAAGTTGAGGGGTGTTGTCTTGATGGTATCTGTTTCTTTTAAAAAGTCAAAATCATGGTTGGGTGTTTAGTGTGGAGGGTGGGGAAGGGATAAGTTAGGAGTTGAGGGAAAACGAAAATGGTAAAAGTGTGCAATGACCGTTGTAGGGAATGGGAAAGGCAGCTTTCTAGAAGCTGAAATAGGACACCCATCCCCACAGCTGCTGCCAGCAGCATCAGTGCAGCCACATCCCCGGGTATAAGCTGTGTGACTTTCCATGGAAGAGCTCTACAAGCTGAGGCGCAGAGAGGAGAGCACAGAAGGGTAGGGAGGGGATCACTCACTACCGAGAAAAGCTCAAAGTCTGGCAGGTCTTTGGGTCCTGAAAGCCAATAAACCACAAGAGGAGTTCATGTCTTCAGAAAATGAACTGTGCTGGTGTCTAAGGATGCCTGGGGCTGTGGGGTGGCAGGTGCAAGGTCAGAGCCAAAAATGTAATGCAGTTTGGAGGTTTTACTTCACAAAGTGAAGAAGAGACATTAGTTTCAACTCCGCCAAGTCGGGGAAATACAGTACATAAGATCGTTTGACCTTGCTTCCAGAACGATTTGGCCTAACCCAGCAGCTTGCAGTTCTCCGATTTATCTCCACTGTATGAAATATTTCCTAATGTTTTATGACATAACTAATCTGCTAGCACTGGGCTTTGCTCACACACCCAGGACCAGATCAATCCACCTGTGTAACAGGGCCCATTCCAGGACACACCCATCATCGCCCCAAATGGTAACCCTCCTACGCACCCCAAGAGGAAGTGAGGGATGGGACACATCTAGGTCAGACCTCAGAAGACATGATTGGAAAGGGAAGCGTAACTGGACAGACAGCCAGCACACTTTTGAAAATGGCACGCAGGAGAAACGACCTTCCCCCTTGCCTTCCTTGCGTTAGGTTTCACTGGATCAGAATAAATGTTACGTGGCTCTCTGTGGCCCAGCAAATACAAAGCCTGGAGCATTGTCTGTGCTGGCTTCAGTCACCGCCTCCCTTGGAAAACCGAGTACGAGGCAGAGACATTGCTCCTGTGTGAAAAGCAACTTGGCCCACAGTCAAGTCTAAGTTTGTAATTGGAGCAGGAAGGGGTGGGTGTGTTTTCAGCAGAGGCAGGTCAACTAGGGAAAAGGTGATGTTTACTCCAGGGCTGGGGAAAGCAGATTTGCTGCATCGAAAGAGCTGAAATAGCAGCAAATGCCACAGAGCCCCTGCAAGCCACTCCGGCAAAGAAAGACAGCTCTATTGGGTTTAGGCGAAAGGGGAAAGTTAGGCAACCGTTTGGAATAAAAAAAGAATAAAATCTGGAGCCCACTAAGCCTGTGTCAACAGGCGAAAATCAAGTGAAGGGTTGAGAAAATGAACTGGGTATGGCAGCCCCAAGCCCACCATGGGATGGCCACCTAAGGCTGGACCCGGCCTCTGGGCAGGTTAGAAATGAGAAAACTCCAGTGAAGCTTGGAGCAAGGCTCACATGCCCAGCAGGGGAGAAGGTGCCAGAAGGAGGGGGAGGGAGGGAGAAAGGAAGGAAGAGGCTATGTGGATTTATAAAAATCCAGATGCTAGTGTAGAAGGGATCATTGTGCTTTCTCCATTGATTTGCTTATGCTTCTGGAATTTGCATTCACTGCATAATTGCAACCGGAATGCTCTGGCGCTCTTCATTAAAAATCTCTTGGAGCAAGTTGAGCCTTTATTGGAGGTCAAATATAAATGTTCTTGGACCAAAGGTACAGGGGTAAATCTGGACTTTTGTGTCTACAGTGTAATGTTGTGGCTGACATTTTGGGGTGTGACCACATGGTCAAAATGAACCGAAGCATTGAAACATTATTTGGGACAATCGGATCAATGGAAAGAGCTGCTCTTCATCCCACAGGAGAAAACAAAGTCAGTCTAAGTAAAACCTACTCCTCCTTATTTTCTGTAGCACATTTCTGTGCGTAAGTTGTCCTGGAATAAAGACCTCAAATCATATTTTTTATTGTCCCACAGAGCCAGATGTCTAAGCAAGGGTTCTTAAAATTACTTAGGGAATGAAACATCAGAAAGTTATGAAACATGATAAAATATCAATGTTTATCTCTATTTTTAGAACTAGGGTTACTTCAGCGATTAAAAGTATGTCAACATTAAAACCATGCAATTCAAATTCACAACTATGAGCACAGCTGTCCATGAAAATCCAGCTGTCAAGCTACCTCAGGTATCTATTTCCAAGGTACTTGGTTGAGAGTTTGGTACTTGTTCACTCTTTTTCTTATCAATTTAAGTGCTTTCCAGCAGATAAGCAGTAGAATTTCAAAAGATTTAAGAAAAAGTTATTGGGGAACTTTTTAAATTGAAAAAAAACCCATCCCTTTTCTCAGCCTTATATGTGTACCTGGAAAAGATCATTATCTCACTTTAATGGTAAAACCCCAGGTTCAGTCTCCAGAGTACACGTTTTCCACAGGAATCGAGTTGGAGAACCATTGTCCTGTGATGTTTTTCACTTCCCATGTTCTGTCTTAGACTATATTAGAAATGTATTTTTAGAATACAGATTTTCTGCTACAAGAATGAAGCCACTCGTATTTTTCTCTTTGCTCTGATTTCATGATCTATTTTTATATTATTCTATGTACATTTTGTAAGACACCAAAGATACCCTTTTGAAGAGGTATAAATAAGTTACTTAAATACAACACAAACAAAAACAAACACTGACTCACTCTAAACTAAACTCTGGCGTCTAGAAATTTAGCATTTAAAACTTCTATTTAGTCATTTATGTAATCATTCATTCAGTGAATAATTAAAGCAAGCTAATTCTACTCCAGACATTGGTTCAGTCCTGGTTATAAGCACATACCAAGGATGCTGGACATAGTAACTCACACCTGTACTTTCAGCATTTTGGGGGGCTCAGGTGGGAGGATCACTTAAGCCCAGGAGTTCAAGATCAACCTGAGCAACACAGTGAGACCCAACACAAAATTTAAAAATTGGAGCAGGGCACAGTGGCTCACGCCTGTAATCCCAGCACTTTGGGAAGCTGGGGCGGATAGATCACCTGAGGTCAGAACTTTGAGACCAGCCTGGCCAAAGTGGTGAAACCCTGTCTCTACTAAAAATACAAAAATCAGCCTGGTATGGTGGCATGCACCTGTCATCCCAGCTACTCGGGAGGCTGAGGCAGGAGAATCGCTTAAACCTGGGAGGTGCAGTGAGCTGAGATTGCACCACTGCACTCCAGCCTGGGCAAACGAGAGCAAAACTCTGTCTCAAAAAAAGAAAAAAATTAAAAAATTAACCAAGCATTGCGGTGTATGCCTGTCATCCCAGCTACTCGGGAGGCTGAGGTGGGAGGACCACTTAAGCCCAAGAGGTGGAGTCTGCAGCAAGCCGTAATGAAACCACTACACCCCAGCCTGAACAACCAGGGCGAGACCCTGACTCAAAAAACAAGAACAAAAATAAAACAGGTGCCTGGTCACACAGAACTTACATCCTGGAAGAGATAAACAGGAGATAAACAATTCAATATGCATTTAGTAAAATAAAATGTCAGATGCTGGTGTTATTGAAAACTGGGAGGGTCAAGGGGATAGACAGGAAAATTCTTCTTAGAGTGGTGAGGGATGGCCTTGCAGGTAAAGTGACATTTAAACGGGAAACTGAAAGAAAAATTCAGGGCAAGCCACACAGCTATCTGGGACAAGAGCATTCCGGGAAGAAGGACTAGCAGGTACACGGGCTCTGGGCAGGGTTTGCTCTTTAACCCTCCTGGAACTAATTGGTCCACAAAGCCTTTGTACCCTTTACACATTTAAATAGCCTCCAAATGACTTCTTTTATGAGATAAGCACAAAGTCAAAGTCCTTCAGATTGAACGTTTCTGTCTTTTCAGAATTCCAATATCACCTCCACCAGAAACTCCCGTTGGCTTGATCTCAGATGCAAGTTTCAAAGCATTCTCTTTATGGTTTCCACTAATTGGGCTCTTATTTACTTTCCCTGCACCAGCGACAAAGAAAGATGAGCTTCTGTGATGAAAATTCACTGTGACTTCAGGCAGAAGGCCTGCTTTGAGAATGTACCTAATTCCTGCCAAAGCTCATCTCTGTATTTCCTGAAAATTGTTGGAGGGTTTCTCATTTGACCGAGAATTCTTTGAAATCAACAGCCAGGAAAAACAAGTAAGCAAACAAGGGCAGCGTCCCAGGGTCACCCGCACTTGGTGAACAGTAGCCAGGAGGGGAGCACGCAGGCCGCGTTCTCCTCCTCAAAGGCCTGGGTTTCCATGGTGCTAGGTCTGCAGAGGGCAGTGTTCAAAATCAGGCCACTGCATGGTAAAACTAGCACTGCAAAACCCCAAATGCTATGGGTGTTGGTTTTACAAAGGATTTATACTATGTCGTGGGCATAATGGTTCTACCTGATCATTTTTCGGAATAACTAAAGGATGCTTTCCATCTCTTACTACAAATGGCCGAAGGAAATCTCACATCACCTCTCTCCAGGCCTCAGCTGCTGTTTCTCCTAAAAATATGGCAGTGGGAGGGGAGGGCTGAGCACTCTGAAGTTTTACTTATATCAGGACACAAACATTTGCCTCAAAATGATGACTTTCTCCTCCTGTACAATAATAAAATTAATAAAAGCTCAGTGGCCATTACCAGATAGTGACTTTTTCAGAGAAATGCAGAGAACATGAGCATAATCCTTGTCCAATTGTGATAACTCCAACATTTATATTAAATTAAGTGGTTGAGGTCTGCGGAGTCTTTGCTTGCCATATTCAACTGTATAACAATATATTTTATTTCATAATCATGCCCCCAGAAACCCCTGTCTGGAATATGCTATTGGACAGAGGACATAATATGCAAATACATCTTATCCGTCATAAAACCAAAGCTAAGGCTGGAAGCAAAAAGGACATTTGTTTGCAGCTCAGCTCTTCCCTTCAGACTCCCCGTTTCCCAGCTCATGTTCCTCTGAGTGCAGCGTCTGCATCTCGCCATCAGAGGGAAAACCTCCATGCAACAGTGTCGTTAACTGTTTAACTTCATTGCTGTTCAAAAAATTTAGAAATCATTGAAAATATCTTAGAAGTCACGGTAAGAAGTAGAATGGGCTTCCATAGCATCTAATGTTTTAATTCTTTAAAACTATCTGAGGCAAGTGTGGCAAAATGCTAGGATACAGCGAAGCTGAGAGGTGAGGACTTGAGTGTTCCTTACATTAGTCTGTCTGTTCGTGTGCATCTATTTCATAATAAATACCCAATAGTAATAGATATTTAATAATGAAATGCGTTAGTGAAAACATCCCTGGATGTTGTGACTTCAATTAATTGATAGAGCTGAATATATCTGCATATTTTTTTCATGTACAGTATTTGCAATTAATGTTTAGACTTCCTCCCTCCTCTCCCCAGAAGTTTCCAAAAGGCAGGCGACATAAATGCTTTACATTATGGTACCTATTTTTTGTTAATTGATGCCTTCTTGGGGCAAGACTTTTCTTCCCGCCATCCTGAGACTCAGCAGCTGCATGTGGGCATGTAACCCAGTGAGGCCATCAGCTGGTGCGGTCCCCATTCTCAGCGGGCAAAGGCTGCCTGCAGCCTGGGGTCCATGGGATAAGGCCCTTAGCTGATTGCACACAGACTCACCAGGGCTTAGACACGAAAGAGATGGATGCTGTATATTTCACCTGAGTGTCATCTGCTTTCTGTTCTTTTTGTTTGAACTGCCCTAGAAATCCCTCCTCAAGAAAGTTCATCAAACGAAACCAAAGCAGGATATTTCTGTCGTCTCTTCTGCTTAGTACTGTCCTCTTCACAAAGTGTTAGTTGCCTCAGCATTACATATGAGTCTACTTTAGGGCTGTGAAGTATATTACTCAACATTGATTTTCCCTTCCTTCAGCACTGGCGACCCTGGATCACTGGCCACTGGATAAACCTGTACTAGCTTCTTCTGAGCCTGTTAGCACAACGTGGTAGCCCCAGTGCTTACGGCATCCCAGCCTGCATCC
Organism: Mandrillus leucophaeus; assembly: GCF_000951045.1. NCBI lineage: Eukaryota > Metazoa > Chordata > Mammalia > Primates > Cercopithecidae > Mandrillus > Mandrillus leucophaeus. The sequence goes on from NW_012103843.1 coordinate 154,498, forward strand.
AGGTCAGAGGAGGCGCATGCGTCTGCCATGCATGGGGACCCTCCTCCACGAAGAACCCGAGTTCACCTGGGGCTGCCCTCATCCCATAAAAACAGAGGCACTGCCGGCCGGGCGCGGTGGCTCACGCCTGTAATCCCAGCACTTTGGGAGGCCGAGGCAGGCGGATCACGAGGTCGGGAGATCGAGTCCATCCTGGCTAAAACGTGAAGCCCTGTCTCTACTAAAAATACAAAAAAATCGGCCGGGCGTGGTGGTGGACACCTGCCGTCCCAGCTACTCGGGAGGCTGAGACAGGAGAACGGCAGGAACCCGGGAGGCGGAGTTTGCAGTGAGCCGAGATCCCGCCACTGCACTCCAGCCTGGGCGACAGAGCGAGACTCTGTCTCAAAACAAAAACAAACAAACAAATGGAGGCACTGCCATTAGGACAGGGTCAGAGAGAGCCACGCACTAGACATGCGGCCTCTTGGAGGACAGAGATGTGCTCTGCTGGAAGAAGGAAAATGTGAGGAGAGGTCAGTCACCTTGCCTGGCCACACCAGTCCAGTATATCTTATATCGCAATTTCTTTACTTTTCAAACACACTTTAGCCCAGCACAGAACCGTATGTCCCTCTCTATGGTAGGGAGGGGAAAATGCAAAGAGGAGATCAAAATCAAGCATTCCAAGATTGTGAGGAAGAGTTGGAAATTTGTACTTTTCACCCTTCACTTCTCCTAAAGTCATTCTCAGCTTTCCCTCAGCTCACAGGTAAGAGGAGGGTACCTGACAATCCCCGCAAGGGGTGGTTCAGCAGATATAAATGAGGACTGAACAAAATATTAGAACAGTTCAAAGAAAAGGTGACTGCAAGTTGGAAATCATAAACGTCACATGTTCATACGTTACATACTCATGTACCAATATTTGCTTTAAGGATAAAGGCTTTTCTTAAAAATGGATCAGCTGGGCCGGGCACAGTGGCTCACGCCTATAATCCCAGCACTTAGGGAGGCCAAGGTGGGTGGATCACTTCAGGAGTTCAAGACCAGCCTGGCCAACGTGATGAAACCCCATCTCTACTAAAAATACAAAAATTAGCCGGGTGTGGTGGTGAACAGCTGTAATTCCAGCCACTCGGGCAGCTGAGGCAGGAGAATCGCTCGAACGCAGGAGGTGGAGGTTGCAGTAAGCCGAGATCATGCCACTGCACTCCAGCCTGGGCAATAGAAGTGAATCAGTTGATTAGAGTTCAGCACTTATTATTATTATTATTTTGCATAAATAACACTGAAAGTGTCTATTCTTAAATTCTAGTTGAGATGTCTTTCAATAACTTAAGACGCCATTGGAAAGCAATCTGAAGGCAAATTTTTTCTAGAGTTTTTGTTTGCCAATTTTTCACCATTGTCACACCTAGGTATAACTTAACAGGAAAAAGTTTGTGACTTGACTATACTCTTTTCAAAGTTTTAACTTTATAAAAAAACAGCTTAATTTTCCCCTAGTTCTTTATTATTATGTATGTATCCCATATATGCGTATATATGTGCAAGTATATAATAAAAATTCACAAAACACTCTAAAGGATGTACCTTGTGATTTTCCATTCTAGCCCAATGGAGTTGAGCCAGTTCTATTCTTTTAAAGGCAGGTCATGACCCATTAAATTGATTTAACGACCTGCAAATAGTCAGGCTCCGCAGCATGAAAAGCACTGCTTTAGTAGCTGTCTGTAAGCACCAAGTAGTGAGGGCAGAGAGGAGAACCCCTGAGCACCTCCCCATCCCACCCACTGCATCTCAGTGTAATGTCCCAATAGCTCAGAGGATACATAGCAAATGCTTGAAGTATCAACACTACTGAAATCAGTGATGTAATCTCTGAACTCATAGTTACAGTTGCCTTTGTTTTGTGAAAGCATACAAATCTCTTGTTTTCCATCAAGACAGGAAAAGAGCACATAGACAACTTCCGCGTCTGCTCCTCCCTGTGCTCGGGATTCACTCCATTCTTCCAAATGTTTTTTTGCCTCTAAGTTCAGAGGCTGGCAAACTGCAGTCCATGGACCAAGTCTGGCCAATGCCTGCTTTTGTCAAATTGCATCGGAACACAACCACACTGGCTTTGTGTATGTGTTGTCTGTGGTTGTTTTCAAGCTGCAGTGGCAGAGTTGTTTGATTGGAGAAGGTCTGTCACACAAAGCCCAAGACATTCATGAACTGACTGAAAAGATGGCTCGCCCCCGCACTAAGTCATCTCTAAGTCTGGGAAAACGGCAACCCTTTGATAACTCAGAAGCTCTTTCCCCATATTAAATCATTTGCTCACAAACTTGTTTACCGGGATAATAAGAAGGTGGTATTATTTCCATTGCCGTTTATGCATCAGAGCACATAAATGATCAAGTCAGACTTAGAGATAGGACATATCTTACGGGTTTGAAATGAACCCTTTCCACTGTCTTAGTTTACTTCGTTTTTGTTTGTTTAACATAGTAACAGAGGAAAGAAACTTCGGGGCCCTGCAACTATGTTCATATTTTGTCATCCCATATTTATTTCTAAAGATATATGTAATATGTGCATCACACTTCATACTGTAGCTATGTTTCTATTAAAATACTTTAAATTGCTTACCTTCAAGTAAAATTTGTGGTCTCGGAAAAGTCAGAGCTTCAAGAAACCCATGTGACATTAAATAGAGCTATATTTCACCTCAAAGTGTCATACCGCTATTTGAAAACATGGAAGAAGAAATGGACATCACCAGGAATTATGAGGAACACCTCATACCCACTGACGGTGTTTGGGGACAGCAGCTACCTGGGCTGAGCTGAAGGGAACGGTCTGCCTGGGGTACAGGAAATTTCTGTTAAAGATAATTCATACACGATAAGTAAGCCAAGCAAAATTGGCCTGCTTTTATCCCAACAAGAGGACCATTCCAAACAGTTAGTGATGAAACAGTCCTACACACACACACACACAATCATTTGTTAATGAAAGTTCTAAATAATTGCTCTTTTGACTGTTGAGTTTTCATTTCATGTATTTGGTTGTGTGTGTGCGTGCATGTGTGTGTGTGTGTGAGATGGGTTGAAATGCATCCTCCAAAAAGCTATGTTCAAGTCCTAACCCCTGGTACCTGTGAATGTGACCTTATCTGGAAGTGGGGGGTCTTTGCAGAAGCAATCAAGTTAAGATGAAATCATACTGAAGTATGGTAGGTCCTTCATCCAGTGTGACTGGTGTCCTGATAAGAAGAGAGGAAGAGAAACAGCAACGCAAGGGAATGTGAAAGATGTGAACATGGAGCAGAGAACAGGCAATGTGTCTGAGAGCCAAGCAGCACCCCGATGGCCCCAGCCACCACCAGAACCTGGAGAGAGGCAGGGGGCTGATTCTTCCTCCCAGCCCCCAAAGGAACCAGCCCTGCAGACTTCCAGCCTCGAGAACCATGAGGAATCCATGTCTGTTCTTTTCAGCCACACAGTTTGTGGTCATTTGTGACAGCAGTCTGATGAAACTTACACACCTATGCAAGCTTCAATCAATTCATTTGTATTTTTATCCCTTAATAAACATCATACTCTACAGGAAAGTTATTCCAGAAAACTCCAAGTTATTCAGCTGACCCTGGCACACAGGCACCCAGCCCCCCACCTTCATGTGGAGGGAAGGAGCCGGATGGAGTGAACTATTCAGACTTGTTCCAGGTGCTTCTCCAACTCTGGGGATAATACCTATTCTCACTCTTAAACCTTAGATTCTAAATTAAACGTGACAGGACGGTGCTTGTCAAGACAAAGGAACACAACTTGACTTATTTGGATTCAGTCATCAGAGGGGATCGTTTGGAAGTTTTCTTGTGCTTAAAATCTAAAACAATGCAACAGGGGACAAACTGTACAACATAGTATTTTTGTTTAGTAAATGCAAATGTTAGTTCACAAAACATTTTACTGAATCTGAAAAAAAATTTTAAACATAGAAATGTATAATTTTAACTGATTTCTACTTGTTTTAGTATTAAAGAATAAATCAAGAAAATCATCACTATTACTGACTATTACATGATCATCACTAAAAGTAATTTTGTTATGGGCAGGAGAGGAGTGTGGAAAATCATTTGTACTGCATGTCACATGTTCTGACTACACCTTAGTGGGAGCAGCCAGGCTGTGAGCACCCTCTCACCAGCTCCCATGAAGGGGTCTGCTCTCTCTTAGTTATTCAACTATGTGCTAACACATAGCAATCAAGTTAAGATGAAATCTTAACTAGGCTTTGAGGTTGCAGAGATTACAAAAACATGCATGCACATAATCCTGTTAAGCAACCTGTACTGTGTGGGAATGACCAACATGTAATTGATTATTCCAGCTCTGGCTCCCAAACCTGGCTGGACCTCAGAGTCAACTACAAATCTTTTTTTAAAAATACAAGCGTCCACTCTCAAAAATGGTTTCACAGACTTTATATCAAGGTAAACATGACCTTACCACATGACTCAACAATTCCGCTCCTGGGTATTTAACCCAGAGAAAGGAAAATATGTCTTCACACAAAAACGTGTACATGAATGTTTATTGCAGCTCTGTTCATAATTGTCTCAAACTGGAAACAACTAAAATGCCCCTCCAAAGGTGAGTGAATAGTCAACTGTGACTCCTCCGCACCACAGAGTAGAAGCCAACAAGGGACATACAAGATACAACAACTTGGATGGATTTTACAGGCATTACGGGGAGCTAATAAAGCCGACCTCGGTAGGTGAGGGCCGTATGATTGCACTGGTATGACAGCATTGGAAAGATACATCTGCAGCGACGCAGGATAGAATAGTGGGTGCTGGCATCGGGATGCAGGAGGGTGAGCCTGTAAAGGGATAGCCCCAGAGAGTTTTGGGGATGAGGGAATTGTTTGTAACCTGATTGTGGTAGAGATCACACAAATCTATATATGAGTCAAAATTGATAGAACTATGAACACAAGAAAAAAGTCAACTGTGCTGAATGGTTGAAGGGCCCATGCGGTAGTGCATACAGACCCAAGAAGCAGGTGGCAGGGCTGTGAAGAGCTGGAAAGAGGTTTCAAATGCATCCTGGAGGCAATGGGGAAACTAAAAATTTTTCCTCATGAGAGAGACATGATTAGATCTGGGTTTTAGTAGGATCATTCTGTTGACAGATTGAAGATGGATTGGAGGCAGTTACATGGAAGAGAAGGAAGTCAATTAGTATTCCATTGCAAGAAAGATCAATTAAGGGCAACAGATAATGAATTCAGCTCTGTACACAGTTGAGTTAGAGACACTCACAGGGCATTGAAGCAAAGATGTCCATGGGGGTGGAAGATAGGAGCCTGAAGCTCTGGAAAAATACCCAAGCTAATAGTAACAGTATGATAGTTGAATGTATGTGTACAGATGAAGTTGTCTTAGATGAACTGTATATAGGGTCAGGGAGGAAAAAAGCAGTTTGGGATTGGAATCAAGGGTAATTGCATTATCTGAAAAAAAAAAAATAACAGAGAGAAAGAAGAAACTGATAACGTGTAGTCACAAAGGACAGGACATGAACAAGGAGAAAGCAGTGCTTCAGAACTAAAGGAAGAAAGAAGAAAGGAGTCAAGGGTTTCCACCCCTAGTGCATGAGTCTGGATGCTATCATTTAACTGCACAGAATAAGCAACTGGGCTGTACACAGAATCACAAAGCCACAGGATTTGGCCACCGAAAGAGATCTATGTGGTCACCCAGTCCAAACCCTCATTCAATAGCTAAGGAAACTGAGGCCAAGCAAGACGAGCTGGCTTATTTGAGATAACACAGCTAATGCATGGTAAGGCTGTGGCAGGCATCCAAACTGCCAGATTGTTGGAATAAAACAATTGAATTCTTCAACAAGTCTTCCATATGAAAATTTAAATTTTAATTAACACATTTTCCCCACCAGTTTCCCTTACATCCACTTATGAGAGAAAACCATCTTCTATCCCAACACAGAAAAGTAAGAACCAGGATGACTGGATTCATTCCATTTATCTACCTGTTACATAAATCAGTAGATGCCAATCTACCTGGTAAATTCATTTATTTTCCTTTTCCTGTCCAGTAGGAGAATACACACATAGCTTTTGAACTAGCCATATAACTCCCCAAATTTGGATCCTAGATAAATTTATCAGGTATTTGTGATGGAAATTCTATGTTTCCTCAGCCTTGACTTCTCTGTTTTCTATTGCAAAAGATTTGCCACTTGCTCCTCACCAGGCTATGGAGAGACTGTGATGTACACAGGATTTCCTACAAAAGGGGCCACTTATCCAAATTTTCTAATGGCTTAAAAACTAGAATATATAACTTTTTAAAAATCTTATACATGTTTCAAAAATGTACAATTAATTCATTGTAAGACCAACATTATTTTTTCTAGAAGGGTTAAATGTCATGCATTTCAGCTCCAAATTTTTGGCTTATTCAGTTCTTTCTGAGTAAATCTCAGTTAATAAAAAAAAAATACATAATGCAAACATGCCAAAATTGCTTTCTGATTTAGAGATTTCTTAAGAATTTTATTTTGCTTAGTAAATTTGGATGGAAATTTGTCTCCAAAAATATAGCAAGAGGATAAACTAGTCTAGAACTAAAGCTATAGACATTTAAATGAGTGTGATGCTGTTAAAATCTTTCTTGGATAAGAGAAGGAGTGTGACAAGCAAACAAAGACGGCAGATCAATAACATGGGAACAAGAGAAAGATCCGGCGAGTTCTAAAGTAGCCACTGGAATGGGCAGGAAGGTTCACGAGTGAACTTGGGTCCGGTGGAAGTGGTGTGTTAGCAGGACATTCATATGTGAGTAGGTGTCAGAGGCATAGAAGAGAAGTTCATTTCAGGATAAGAGAAGAATGGGCTGTGAAAATAAAAGGTATATTTTGGAAAGCTCAGTAACACAGAGCTTATAAATAAGTGGAAGATGAGGCAGGATAGGGTGCAGACTTGTGTGGTGTTGCCAGAATTTGGATATGTCTCTAAATGCACTGAGAGTGTCTGAGGTTCTAGAAGAGCAGTATGATTCTACCTCAGCTTCTGGAAAGGGGTTCCAGCAACAGTGTCTTTGGAAAGAGACCATCACAAAGAGATCCAAGTGAAGGAAAATGGGGCCTGAGGCAGAGCCATGTAAGTGAGGAGAGAAGGAAAAGAAGGCAGAGAGAAGGATTTGGGAGATATTTCAGAGGGAGAAGCAAGAGGCCATGGTATGGGGGAAGGGTCAGACGGGTCTCATGCCAGGGATTGACGTCCCGCGGGAGAGGCTGACGTTCCTACCTGGCCGCTGGGACAGTTGCAATATCAGCAGCTCAAATGTGAAATACAGGAGAAAAGGCAGCAGGGAAGGAAGGCCCATCAGATTAGGGTACAGTGAGTTCCAGTGACTGCGCAGATGTTCAGAGAGCCTTTGGAAACTCAGGCCTTGCCATTCATAGAATGACATCAAGATGTAGGTCTATCACTAGAAATCAGCAGTGTGCAGGTTTGAAATTATCAGAGTGTAGGAGGTTTGTCTAGACATTTGCTTTAAGGCTTTGGCAGTGGAAGAAAAACCCAAAATACACTCAGGAGGAGAATATGGCGTAGGGAGACATTATTTTTTAATAACTAATTACAATCCTTGGCAAGAGTTTTGCTGGTAATTTTACTTCTTCTGTGGTTGATACCCATGGATGTACTATGCACATAAAAGAGAGAACATCAAATAATTTGTCTCTGTGAGATACTAAAAGAGGAAATATGAAAAATATTCTATCTCATCTAAAATATCGTATCACAGAAAGGCATATATGTATTAAAGTACAAAACTGTCAACAATTTGTAAACATTTCACCAAGTGGCTGCTAGGCAAAGCCTTACTTTGTGTTGATATGACATCTTTTATTTCTTGAATCCTATTGCAATAATTTAAAAGATTTCTCTTGTATCTTTTTCATGTTGCTCACATTTTCCAATAAGTATGTGCCAAGTTTTTACTCTTCGAGGTCACCAAACCCTGGCTTAGCCATCATAATCAATCAAACTGCATTTTTACAAATGTAAGTTTCAGTCATCCGATAAAATGAGCAATTCTGCAATGTTTTGTGTTTTTTTTTTAATTTTTGTTTGAAAACTGAACTCATTTTAGAGGAACTCTGTTTCCTGTGGTTCTAAGTTAGTCATTCTTATCTCAGAAAAGAGTAATTTTTCAGTGTCTATTCTCACTAACTCTGGAATATACTGTATGATTAGCTAACTTTGAACCTCAAATACTTATATTAAAAATGAAGAAACCATGATGGTTTGAATAGTTTTGTTTTGTGATTTAGAATTCAAGTAGAGCTGAATAATAACTGACAACATAAAATATGGAATCCACAGAAGTCAATATGATTCAAAGTCCACCATTCTAATTCAAACACAATTTTAAGAATTAAAACTGATGTCCAGCCCAATATAGAACCTCAAGCAACTTCAAATGGCTGATGGAGGAGTTGGTTCCAATTTTTCTATTCCCCAAGTTTCCTTTTTTTGAGAAAAATAATACATATAAATGAAAACATAACATTACTGGAAAACAGAAAAATGAAAATAGCCGTGGAATAGAAATGTTGAAAACTTCTTCCCAAGCAAGCCTAGAAAAAGCCCTGAGAGCAAAGTCAAGGATGCAAAGACCTTGCCATGAGTCAAACATTAGGGCGAGGTCTGGAACGGCTCACTATAGCCCCTCCCACCGATCCCTAAAATATAGTCGAAAAATGATGGTCGGAGGAAATGTTTCACCCGAAGACTAGTTTTTAAAGAAAATGAAGTTCTGGGTTAACTTACAGTGCCTAAAAGAAGCAAAGCAGATCTTCAAGCAGTCAGCAAGGAAGAGAAAACAGGAGAACTAAAGCTGTCAACCGCACACACAGGGCCCGGGGTGCCCCGGCAAATCCACAGGGGCGCTTGTAGAGTTTCTTCACGTTTGAGAGAAACACAACCTCTGGGACATCCATCAGCCCCTCCGTGAAATGTTTGCTCTAGCGAGGCCACCGTTCCAAGGCTCAAGGGCGCTACTTTCCTTTCCGCGAGGCCCTGGCTGGACGTTCAGCAGGTGCTCTGATATAAAGCAGGCCCCCTGTGAAAACCAGCACAGAACAGCAAACGCAGTAGGGCTCTCCAATCTCGTGCCAAGGTAGACAAGGCTGTGCTGTCCCCAGCAGGCACATGCAGCGCTGGTAAGTGATGGGAATTTCAGAGCAAAAGGAAAGATGGCTTATTTTTGTTTTGTTTTGTTTTGTTTTTGTTGTTGTTGTTTGTTTTTTCTTTAAAGGTATATGTATCGGTTTTTCAAACAGCTACTAAGTTGTTAGGGCATGCATAATTATGTTGTTCGGCCCTAACTACTTATACACAGAACTTTTAAGAAGTTGCTTTGGCCTAGGGCCACTGTGAAAAAAATTACTGAAACAATGATAGAGCCTTGAACCAAGAAAGTGAGGAAGTCTCTGGGCTGTAGTTATCGGCTCTCAGGAAAGAAAAACCCTCCCGGTTTGGCAGCTGGCCCAGGAGGGGCGTGGGCAGGAGGCAGTCCCCAGGCTGCCGGATGGTTCTTCCTGCTGTTGGGGCCTCATCCACACACAGGCCTGTAGTTAGCCAGGCAGGGACGAGGCTGAGCAGGAAACACATGTGCCTGCTGCAGAGGAAACCCACAAGCAATCAACCCCATCTTCATTCATAAAAAAGAACCAAACCAAGTGCCACCCAATACAGGAGGCAAATACCAGCGTGGAGGATAATGATGAACAAATAAAACAGCTCACCTGAGAGGAAACAGAAATAATAATAATAAAAAAATCCAATTTGATACTGAGAGATTAGAGAGGAAATTGCACCCATAAAATTAGAATTAGCTACAATTAGAAGAAGGGGGAGGTACAGAGGGTGAGGAACAGGGAATAGGAAGATAACAGCACTTACGAAAAAGGAAGAGGTATGGTAAATAAAATTTAACTGACAAAATGAAAATTAAATGGAGCTGCCAAGCTGGCTGTCCAGAAGAGGGCCTGTTCCACCGTGGAGACCAGGCAGCTAGAGGGTTGAGCCAAAGAAACCTCCCAGATCGAAAAGGAAAAATAAACAGACAAATGAATGAATGAAAACCTAAAAGTCTTGTAAGATATATTCAGGAGGGTCAAACTAATAGAGACTTTTAAAAATTGAGAACAAAAATATTAGAAAGAAATACTAGGAGAAATGATTGAAGCCTCCTTTCTGAAGCTGAAGTTCCTTATACAGTGGTCCACGGAGGGCTGTGTGTCCACCCACAGGTCCCCTGATAAAACTTGCAGGCCCCAAAATAAAAGGAAAACTATAAAAGCTCCCACAACAAAACACAGAAGGGCACAACATGCTGTGCAGGAACCAGTGGCCGCCATCAGAAGCTAAGAAGACGCACAAAGGTTGTGAAAAGGATCCAGCAGATCTTGGCCTTGGGTCACTCTTCGAGTAGTGGGAGTTTTGGTGACAGATTGCATTTCCCTTGCTACAGGTTTATTTGCTCACCTTGTTTCAAAGAGAATAAAATATGCATAACTATAATACCATGTGCTGACATGGAGGGACAGCCATCACATGAAAAACAAGTTGCAAAACAAATGGATAATAGGATCCTACTGAGCTTAAATACACACACACACGCACAACTAGACAAACAGGCAGATAGATAGATGATTGATTGATAGATAGATAGATAGATAGATAGATAGATAGATAGATAGATAGATAGATAGAGGAATTTAAAAATATCTAGAATACATAGCAGACAACTGAGACTGGGGAGTAGAGAAGGTGAAGATGTTTGCTTTTAATCTTCACAACTTGATATTCTCATTTTTTAACGAAGAGTATAAATTAGACCTGCCCCCATGATTCAATTACCTCCCACCGGGTCTCTCCCACAACACATGGGAATTCAAGATGAGATTTAGGTGGGGACACAGCCAAACCATATCACAAGTGGTAACGCTATGTAGTTTTTTTAACAGCACTATGAGGTGTGGGAATCCAAGGCATGAGACGAGAAGGCTGGACAGCGTTCCTGGATCACACAGATGAGTACTGGTGAAGTCGACCGAGGGATCCTTGTCTAAGGGGCTGCTCTCACCACTGCGCCCCTCCCCAGTGCCTTGAATTCTAATGCTGAATATTTGTATGTTCTCGGCTTTTCTCTTAGCCTTGCCAAAGGTTTGTCATCAGTAGTATTTAATATAAAAGAATAAAGGTTTGAATTACTATATTTGTTACAGTTTTTCAGGTTCTAGGTCATTAATTTCTACTATATCTTTGTTTTCTTACTCATGCTTTTGTTGGGGCTTTTTAAATTGTTTATTTTTTGCTTCTGCAGTAAAATGGATATTTCATTTGCAACTTTCTTCTAGATAAAAACCTTGAAAACTTACAAAGTTCTCTCCTAGCACAATGTGGGTTACATCTCATATATTATGGCATCTTCTAAACAATCTGTTTATTCAGTTTTAATTTTCTCTATCATTTTCTTTGAGTTAACAGCTCATGGATTATTCAGGGAGTATTTTTAATTTCCACATGGTTTTTAGATTTGGTGTTAAACTTTTTATTACTTAAATTCTATTGCTTATTGTCAGAAAATATGGCTTATGAGAATGCCTTGTATTGAGCTCTTTTTTGACACAGAAGCTATAATCAATGTTTAACTATACTATGGACATTTGAAGACAACATTTTCTTTAAAGAAATACTGAGTAAATAAAACATATTAATTACATTATTCAGTTCTCTGTAAAGTTTATGTACTTAACATAAAAAGCAGAGATATTGTTAAGTAGCCTACTAAGAACATGCTTTGCCAGTTTCTTATTGCATTTATAACAACTTTTATTTCATATCTTTTGATGCTGTTATTTAGTTTTTAAACATCCCTGGCTATTACATTCTTATAATAAATTATACTTTAAAAATTAATATAAAGTAGCCCGCTTTGTCCCTCATTCCTTGTTTTCTCTCAAGTTCTACTTTATATGATATAAATATTACACTTTGGGGTTCATTTTATTTTTTGTCTCATATTTCTTTAAGAATTTACTCATCTATTTTCTATGTCATTTTGCTTCATACACATGTATGTGTATATAAAATTTAATATGACAATATTTTTTGTAAAGGAAGTTTGATCCATTTATATTTATTGTATATTATCATGAGTGATCTTCTTGATAAGAGTTCTGAAACACACACACATATTACTTTTGGCTTCATTCACTGCTATTAACACAGGTATATGACATTTTAAAAAATAAATCACCCTGATCTAACTTAAGGCTTCAAATCATTCATGTATACATTTGTTCCAGGAATATTTGTAAAGTCTCTATTACATCATGGCATTGTACCACCCACTGAAAACCCTTTGGTGAAAAAGATATATATGAGTTTTGCCATCATGAATGAAACTTACCTTCTAAAATTACTAACAGCAGGACAACGATGCAATCTGTGTGCTTTCTATCCAAGGCCACTGCTCTCCCTGCTTTACTTACTTTAACTTATTAAATTTTCACAACTAAATGACTTTCTACCAATGAGCAAATTGAGAATCACAGAGTTTTAAAAACATACCTATTGTTATCTACTTTGCATGTGGTGGATGCAAGTTGCTAATGTAGATCTGAATACAGAGCCGGTCACTATGAACACGCTACCCACCAACATGTGCTGTCTCTCTCTTCGGGCTCCAAGCTTTCCATAAGGCTCCCAGGTTGCCGAACCATCAATCCCAACCACTTTGAAGACCCATCCTAATGCTTCCCTGCTGTTCACAACTACACCATGTGGTGACGGAACAGCTGTTCTATTTTGCTTCAGGCTGTGTTCCTGGGAACCACTAGCCATTCCTCGTGCTCACTGGGTCTTACTCTCACTGGCCCCACGGACTCCCTGAGGTTGTCGGTGACTTCTGTTGGGTTCCAGGTGCAGGCACCCTTTGCCACAAAGATGACCTCTGGAATGTTCTCAGCCTCCTTCCATGCCCTCCACGCACCTTTGAGAATGTCTTGATGCTTTCCATGCCACAGAGACAAGGACACTAAGCTCAGGTCCTCACTCTACCTATTTGAGCTGTGCAGCCACTAGCACTGTGAGAAGACCACCCTGAAGTGTTGGAGCAGGGGCATCCTACAAGGCCATATTTGCACACTGCCCCTCTGCCCTTGACAGGTGACCCTCCATCTTTCTGGATTTTTGCCATGCACTCCCACCCTCACCCCACAGCCTGCCCATCAACCTTGAGGAGAAGGTCCCACACAGGGCATGCACAGGTCCTGGCACTGTGCTGCTTTACACTCTGCTTTGCCTTCCCTGCCCCACGGTGCAGTGGAACCTGACAGGCCATCCCTCTTCTCTTTCTGTTCCACTGCACCTTCCAGACACAGAACTCCATGATCAAATCCACTTTGCCTAGCTTTGAATATGCTAAAAAGGGAGCTCCCCAAACTGGGAAATATTTTTCTTTCTCTAAAAGCTTGGCCTTCGGGCCTTGTGTGTTTCTGTGAACTCAGATAGCTTCATTAGCATGCAGAACCTGCCTGTCCTTCCCCATATGAGTAAACCTGCTGTCTGCATCCTGGCAGGTCACCCTGTTCCCTGCAGGGCAGGAGGCTGCCCAGGTGGTAGGAGAAGCCCATATACCAGGAAATGCAAAGCATAAAATTACATCAATGTATCTCAAAAATGTTTGCCCTGTTTCATAACAACTCGAGAAGTACATGGCACAGTGACATCACTAAAGAGGAGAATATTTGCCTACTTTGAGACTGAAAAAAAAAGATTTCTTAAGGAAGTAACGCTCAAGGTGAGTTTTGAAGGACCATGGGAAGAACCTGGTGGAAGAGGAAGTGACATTTTTTTTCGGGCAAAAGGAATGGCGTCTGCAAACAGCCAGAGGCCCCAGGAGCATCTGTGTTTAAACAACTGAAGAAAGCCCACGGGACTGCAGAACAGAGAGAGAACAAGGGGCATAAGGAGACGCCAGGCAGTGGGCTTTGGCAGGGCAGGGACAGCTTGTGTTTGTCAGGCATGGCTGTGTCTCCTTGCTCCAAAGGGAAGGAGAGGAAAAATAGGAGGGGCCGGCAGCGGATACTGTTGCGGCAGCTCTGGCACAGAGCACATAAGATTACAAAATCTGATGCCTGCTAGGGTTGGTTTCATGCCCTTTTCAGCTGACACACTCATGATCCACAGGTTGAAAAAGGCAAGGGTCGTGAGCTCTGGGTGCCAGCTCTGCCTAAGGACCGAACCCCGGGAAACCTCCTGCTCCCTTCCTGCGTTACCCCATCTTCTCCCAAGCTGCGCCACCCTCAACTGTGGAATTTAATTCTCCCAGAAGGCCAGGCATGGTGGCTCACACCTGTAATCCCAGCACTTTGGGAGGCTGAGGCTGGTGGGTCACAAGGTCAAGAGATCGAGACCATTCTGGCCAACACGGTGAAACCTTGTCTCTACTAAAAATACAAAAATTAGCTGGGCGTGGTGGTGGGCACCTGTAGTCCCAGCTACTCAGGAGGCTGAGGCAGGATAATCTATTGAACCCGGGAGATGGAAGTTCCAGCGAGCTGAGATCATGCCACTGCACTCCAGCCTGGGTGACAGAGTAAGACTCCATCTCAAAAATATAAAAAAAAAAATTCTCCCAGCCATGCTCAGAGCCAAAGCAAGCAAAATGAGGGTCCTCCACAGAGTGATTCTCCTGTGCCCTCCTTAGCTGTCTACCAACACTGCCTCCAGTTATCCCAGGCCTGAAATGCACTTGAGAACATGTCCTCAAATCCAGTGGAAAAGTCCACACTATTTTGGGAGAACAGAGCATCAGACAGAGCTCCCAACCCCACCGCTTCCTGTCCTTTGCCTTGAGGACATCCCTCAGGGTAGGGAGGCCTGTGGACCAGGAGTGGGCAGCCCAGCCCCTTCGATTTCACAACTGCCTGGTTTCCTCTCTGGTGGAAATGCACAGGTGGTGACAAAACTGGACGAATTTCATCTCCTTCACTCTTGTTTCAGAGCTGTGAGTTACAGTCAGTTACGGTGTGGGACTTACTAACCCACGTGTGCTTCTGATCTTCACACACGCTGAGCACACTAGAGGCCTTCCCGTGGACTGGGCCCCACATTGGCAGTGGGGCGAGTGCACAGTTCCTCCAAAGGACCTCACAGTTGTGCCTTGTCCTCTGAGAAAAGGTGTCAGCCAGTTCCACTGGAGGGCCGGCACTGTCGGAAATCCTACCTTAGCAGCTGGACCGAGGTCTCACCAGAGAAGACGTCAGTGTCAATTCAATTTCGAGGCACTTTTATAAAATTTAATCAAAGGTCATCATTAGAAAAAAAAATTGTGATTAAGAAATGAATAAAATTCAAGTCATATTGTTACCTCTGTTTTAAACAAAACAGTATTTTTTTTACATGTAAATTTTTATTTTAAAACATTTGATCCCAAGAAAGTATTTCACGATAAGTGAGTTTTTAGCAAACCAGGAGAGTCATCAGTGGATATGAGTTCTGTGATGAAGGGTTTCACAAAGTGCCCTAGATTGTTGATGATATTTTAATCATCTGTCCTTGGAATACGATGGACATAAAATCAAGAAGTGTACTGAACCTTGAATGAAATAGCAGGATGAATTCTGAGTCCCAGAAAACACCTGAGAACTAAGAATGCGTTTTTAATGCTCATGAAAAACAAATGGCGATATAGAATGTGGGACTAAAGAATGATTCCTTGAAGCCAGAAGTGGGTGTTCTGCAGGTGAAACCCAAGTGCAGCCCCCCCACAAGGCTCCTTTCTGTGTTAAGAGTGCCTCTCTCCCCAGGGACATCACTTTGTTTTCTTTCAGCTTTTCTGACATCATATGATGCAACCTGATGCAAAGCGATAGGCATCTTGTCACAGGAGAAATTCACAGAGAGGAGGAGGGCACGCTGCAGCTGGTGCGGCAATTCTCAAGAGAGGCCTGGGAGTGGAGCTGAGCCATTGCAGAGGAAGGTGGAGAACCTCTTGAGAAGTTCATGGACACACAGTGTGGTTCAGAAGAAAAGTCAGGTTCCAGTGACTGAAGAAAAAGGCGAGACATTATTGCAGGCAAGGATCCCTGTGTTGGGATACAAAGCAATGCTGATTTCAGGATGTCTGTGTACGTCCGTGTGTCATGGGAAGGGAGCCTGGAGTTGGACATGAATAGGAACATCTGCTGAGGACAAGGACACGTGGGATCACATCTTCAGAGTCCCGTTGTCTTCAGAGCCCCGCCCCTCTCTAGGCTGGAGGCAGGGAGGACAGGATGAGAGTATCTCCTCCCTTCCTGTTTCCCAGGGAGCATGACCAGCTTGGTGACTGTCACAGCAGGTGAGCAGCAAACTTTCAGGCCAGCAGGGAGGGGCGACTGTGAGCAGAATGATGGCCACACAGTAGGTGTGTACTTTAGAGCAGGCGCCTCTCCTCGAGGTTACCCCAGCTCATGTGCCCGCAGATACCTTGGTGAGAATGATGTGCCCGACCCTCCCACAGCCTATGGAGCCCAGGTGGGGAGAGTCACTCTCCAGATCTTACATAAAGGACGCAGCACCTCACACACTGCTGTTACAGAGCAGGTAATAAATATTCATGATATGCAAATGAATAGTTATTTAAAATGTTTACTTTATCTACGTATGAATGAATGAACTGAACAAAGAGCAAAATACAGACAAGTAAGGTGTCACAAAGCTGGCTCTGTGTAGCCAGCCTGTTATCAAATTCATGTGTACAGTGCTAAGAGAAAACATCCCACCAGCCATGTGCCAGGCACTGACATGGGAGCTTCACATGTATGAAGGCGCAGAGCAATCGGCACAACCCTCTGCATCATGGAAGAGGAAACCAAAGCCCCAAGAGCCTGGGCC
This sequence comes from Mandrillus leucophaeus, assembly GCF_000951045.1. Lineage (NCBI taxonomy): Eukaryota > Metazoa > Chordata > Mammalia > Primates > Cercopithecidae > Mandrillus > Mandrillus leucophaeus. The sequence goes on from NW_012103843.1 coordinate 171,460, forward strand.
AGGAGGCTGAGGCCCAGCGGGGACGGCTCCGGGCCATCGCACTCTGTTTCAAGGCCCGCCGTCTGTCACTGAGGCTGTCAGAATCCCTGTCTTTTCTTGGTTGTCATATTTGCTTCTCACCTCATCATGTCTATTTTCCATGTGAGTCAAGCTTTGAGGTTACGTGGCTAATAGGTGAACCCAAATAAACCACGTTATGGCGTGTTTATTGCTCTCCGTACAGCACTACTAAGATGGGTGTTAAACCCAATTTCCTCCTCGTGAAAGAACATCTAAGTTTGGAAACTTCCCACTTTGCTGTTGATTATAAGGTTCAAAAAACACAGACTCCGTGACAGCGCTTCAGGTGCTTTCTGGCAGCTCTAAACACGAAGAGTACTATCATTTGAGGTTCTCAGGATTTTATGTTCGTTGAAGCAGAGTTAGTAAAATAAAATAATTTTAAATTTTCTTCTAAAGAATTGCCAAATAAGATTGTAAGGACATTCAAAAACAAATTTTATCTATATACTCCTAATAAGAACATCCAGGTATTTCCAAATATCTAAACACTCGAAATTGTGTGTAATCAGCAAGTATCATAGTATACCTTTATCATGACTGGTAAAACCTTTGGAAGCCGAGTAAGTAATTGAAAAAAATTATTAGTTCCTGAAAGACCGTGAAATCTATTTCATAAGTTGGAAATGAAATCTAGCTATTAATTCAAGATCCTCTAGATAAATCATACCCTGGGTACCTTAAAAGAATCAAAGATTTTCAGTACTTTTTTCCACATCCTCAAGGTATATTATTATAAGCCAAGAAAAGAGGTAGACTGAGGCTTTCATTTATCTACTCATTAATCATTTATTGAGCATCTACACTGGGTCAGATATTATGTTAGGTATTGTGGATACAAAGATGAATGAAGCAAACTTCCTGTCCACAAATCATTGTAACTGGAGAGAATAATTTTAGCAGGGAAGAAGTAGAATTGTAAGTTGAGAAGGCAGATTTGAATAACAGAGCGGTAAATCTCAAATATTAGACTAAAGGCTTTATCCTGTAATTATTTGGAAGATAGGGAATTATTTGGAAAATATAATTAACATAAAAGAAATAATTAAAAACATACTACCAGCTCTGGAAGTAGCTTTAGAGCAGCGGTCCACAACCTCCAGGGCATGGACTGGTACCGGTCTGTGGCCTGTTAGGAACTGGCTGCACAGCAGAAGATGAGCCAGAAGCCACGGGGAGCATTATCAACTGAGCTCCACCTCCTGTCAGATCAGCACTTGCATTAGATTCAGCAACACTGGAGCGCAAACACTATTGTGAACGGTGCATGGAGGGATCTAGGCTGCACGCTCCTTATGAGAATCTAATGCCAGATGATCTGTCACTGTCTCCCATCATCCCCAGATGGGATGTCTAGTGGCAGGGAAACAAGCTCAGGGCTCCACTGATTCTACATGATGGTGAGTTGTCTAATTATTTCATTATATATTATGATGTAATAATAGTAAAAATAAAACACATGCTTGAATCATCCCAAAACCATCTCCCCATCCCCAGTGGTCCGTGGAAAAGTTGTCTTCCACGAAACCAGTCCCTGGTGCCAAAAACGTTAGGGACTACTGCTTTACGGAATATCCAGCCTCTACTCTCATCCCCTCTGGACTGGAGCCCCTTTGTATCTAGAAAGGTGATTTATTTGTTGTGTTCTCTGCAGTGCGTGGTAGAAAGTAATCGCTCAATATATGTTTAATAAATAAATGAAAGAAACAGCAAAGTATAAACCCAAGTAACTGATTTAATGACTTGCCTGAGGTCACCCTGAAGTGGCCAGACCCCAGGTTCCCTGTTCGGCTATGACCAGAACCCATTCTTACCTCATTCATTGTTAAACATAAACTAGATGTTTTATCCACACAGAGATAGCTATCTAGAGATATGAACTTCCAGATACTTGGCTGTATTTTTTGTTTACATGTGGATATCTGATGTCTTGAAAATATACACATTTAGTCATTAAGTTTAAAATTAAAATGTAGGCCTAAAATTTTTTGGTGCCATACTTCCCCTAATAATATGATATGGGTCCACAAGCTATATTACATATTAGAAGAACCAATGAAGCCCCAGTCCTACAGATTTCTCTCTCTCTTTCACACACACACACACACACACACACACACACACACACACACAGCTCACCAAGATTATTGATTCTCCAGCCTTCCAAACACTCTGTTTCTCTACTGTAGCTCTAGGTGAAACAAGATTGGCCTGAGTTGATAGCTGCTGAAGTGGGTGATCACTCCATGCTTCTCATCAGACCATGGCCTCCTCATTTGTCTATTTTTCAACTGCCCATTAAAAAATGTTTTCAAATTGAGAGCCAAAACAGAATATCCATTAACAAATAAATGTACCATTCAGTCGGCTTATTTAGCAGCAGTCAGAAGAAAACTTCAGAACTGAGCAGCTCAGGCATCTAGAGAATTGTTTCTTAGCAGACGGCTGAGCTGTCCGGGAGCACCAAATGTAGGCACCTGCCCAAGGTAACTTAGGAAGTTTTCCCCTTAGAAGGGAGAGAGAGAGGAGGATGGAGAACGGCTCTGCAGTCCCTTATATCTTTTTTTGTTTATTGTTTATTGTTTTTTTTTTTAGACGTAGTCTCGCTCTGTCACCCAGGCTGGAGTGCAGTGGCTCCATCTCGGCTCACTGCAAGCTCCGCCTCCCGGGTTCACACCATTCTCCTGCCTCAGCCTCCCGAGTAGCTGGGACCACAGGTGCCCGCCACCATGTCCGGGTAATTTTTGTTGTATTTTTACTAGAGACGGGGTTTCGCGGTGTTAGCCAGTATGGTCTCGATTTCCTGACCTCGTGATCCGCCCACCTCAGCCTCCCTGCAGTCCCTTATATCTTATTGCAAAACTTTCTGCTGAACGGAGAGCTGCCTCCTTGTTTCAGGGAGAATGTCACTTTTTATACCCAAAACTTAAAAAACATTATTATTCAGAAAAGGTTAAAAGAATTTCCAGAGTTGTCAGTAAGTGAAAAACTAAGTTACTAGGAATCATTCATCAAATTTTGCCAACTCAAGATTACTGATTTTATTTTTGCATGTGTGCCCAAATAGATGTTTACCCACGGGTACAGATCACAACCAATTTGCAAGAGCAAGTGGGAAGAAAGCTGACTACTCGTTCACTCCACTGCACTTCCTAAGTTTGACCACTGAAATCTGAAGATAGAAGTCACAGGTGCATGTGTGAATATAAAATATACCTTCCTCAATTAAATATGCAAGACAAAGCCACTTTAGGAAGCATATTCTCAGATTGTTGGCTGCAGTCTTTGACCAACCCAAATAAAAATTAGACAGTTGTAACCCTAAGAGCTGAAGAAACTGAAAACAGAGCATATTTCCTGAAATTGTGAACATAGTTAAGTGTCTTCACTTTTTCAGAAAAACTGAAATGGGATGAGGAGACAAAACCCCTCATTACCTAAAGCTCTTGTTTTTGTTTTTGTTTTTTTGAGCTGAAGGCTCTCTCTGTCGCCCAGGCTGGAGTGAAGTGGTGCGATCTGGGCTCACTGCAACCTCTGCCTCTCAAGTTCAAGTGATTCTCCTGCCTCAGCCTCCTGAGTAGCTGGGATTACAGGCGAGCACCACCACACTCGGCTAATTTTTGTATTTTAGTAGAGGCGGGGTTTCACCACGTTGTCCAGGATGGTCTTGATCTCCTGACATCATGATCTGTCTGCCTCGGCCTCCCAAAATGCTGGGATTACAGACCTGAGCCACCACACCGGGCCCTGAAGCTCTTATATACACATTTCTAGCTGCACATCCAATGTCTAATATCAGCTGATCACAGAATAAACTCAAGAAATGTTTGCTTTTGAACATATAAATCATTGTTGTTATAACTGTAATCATATGAGAATAAATGGAAGATACTGGCATAACCTATATACATATTTACATATATAGGTATGTGTCATCTATACATTGTTCATACAGATTTGAGCAGAAGAAAACGTTAATGAGCAAACCCTGACACATGGTTGCTTTATTTTTAAGTGTGTCCAAATGTCTAAGAAAATATGGAATAGAACTTGTAATAGGGTTTTAAGATCGATGCATAAAATACGTCACTATGTTTATGAAAGCATAGTCTGCCTGAGTTGTAACAAGTACAGAGTTCTGGAAATATGAATTCTTCCTTTCACAGGCTATTAAGATGTCCTGCAGGAGTTGAATGGTTTTAATGTTTCTGTTCTGTATGAAATAAGCCACATTCACGCAGCTGCAATCTCTAGCTAACACAGGTGAGTAATACGTTTGAGGCTGAAATGATTGTGATGTGATGCTTTAAAATGAGGAAGTGCGGTCCGGAGTCACTGGCTCTCAGAATTGGAGGGAAATTCATGTAGCGGGGAAGCTCATAGAGGATCTTGCTAAAGACTGAGTTAAATGGCCTGGAACTCAACTGACAAGCAGGTTAAAAAATCACAGCCTTCCTTCCTTCTCTAGCTCCTTTAAGTGAAGTATTTTCTATCTTGGAGGCCTCTTTTGAAATGCAATACTCCTGGGAGTGGCCACACCTTAAATTATCAGCTAACACTTTCTGAGGGATTAGCAGACAGCTGGCAAAGAAAAAGACGTGGGATTTAGCAAAATGCCTGAGGGCTGGAGGGGAGACACTGCCTGGAGAAAGGTTAACTAGTCAACAGTCTGTCGATTTGCTGATAGACAAATTTCACGTACTCCAGAGCATTTGGTCTACAGTGGCGACTCCCAACCTCTGGATTCTATAACGCCACCAAAAAGACTACAATTTCCCAGATTATCTTGCAAGCAACTTAAGTCTACATGGAATACAAACAAAATAAACCCACTATTGGCCTATGTATAATTGAAAATTATTAACTTTACTTAGAACATATTCAAATTATTTCTGAGGATTGCTTAAATATATGAGATCAGACTTTTTAAACCATAAATGCATTTTAAGAAGGTAAAGGACACAGTAAAAATATAGCAAGTCTAAATAAATCTACACAGTGAAAACTCATCAGATTCTTCTAGATTGCAACTAAGATACACTACAAAAATCCCCAGATGGGCCGGCACGGTGGTTCATGCCTGTAATCCCCATATTTTGGGAGGCTGAGGAGGGCAGATCACAAGGTCAGGAGTTCAAGACCAGCCTGTCCGACATGGTGAAACCCTGTCTCTACTAAAAATACAAAAATTAGTCAGGTGTGGTGGTAGGCACCTGTAATCCCAACTACTCAGGAGACTGAGGCAGGAGAATCTCTTGAACCCAGGGGGCGGAGGTTGCAGTGAGCCGAGATGACGCCACTGCACTTCAGCCTGGGTGACGGTGTGAGGCTTCTTCTAAAAAAAAAATAAATAAAAATAAAAAAGAAACAGATGCTCCCTGACCTAGGATTTTTTTACTTAACAATGGCACAAAAGCAACGCACGTCCAGTGGAAACTGTATTTCCAGAGCTGAAATAACCATTCCGTGTTTCATTTTCAAGAGCCTCTTCAGTAACTTATATGAGATACTCAACTCATTATTATAAAACAGGCTTTACGTGAGGTGGTTTTGCCCAACTGTAGGCTAATGTAAGTATTCCGAACACATTTAAGGTAGGCTAGGCTAAGCTGTGACGTTTGGTAGATTAGGCGTATTCAATGCATTTTCGACTTATAGTTTTAGTTTACAATGGGTTTATAGGAATGTGTATTAGTCCATTCTCATGCTGCTATAAAGAAATACCTAAGACTGCATCATTTATAAACAAAAGAGGTATAATTGACTCACAGTTTCACAGGCTCTGCAGGAAGCACGGTTGAGGAGGCCTCAGGAAACCGACAATCAGGCAAAGGGGAAGCAGGCACATGGTGGGAGCAGGAGGAAGAGAGTGAAGCAGGAGGCGTCACACACTTTTAAACAACCAGAACTCACTATCGCGAGAACAGCAAGGGGGAGGATCCACCCCCATGATCCAATCACCTTGCACCAGGCCTCTCTTCCAACAATGGGGATTGCAATACGATTTTGGCAGGGACACAGATCCAAACCATACCAGATGTAACTGTATCATAAGTTGAGGGACATTGGTATATAGCTGATATAATAGAAAAAGAGAATTTCTCTTCAGTTTTAGGAATCTTTCTTTTTTTTCCCCCCCCCCCGGAGCCTATTTTTAATTGTTCTTACTACTCTGGATATAGTATGTTACAGTCTTCAAGTATTTATGTTTTATCTTCAAATATCAATTTACATTGATTAATTTAGGGCAGAAGCCTGTTACAGTGCTTTCTTGGAACCATATTACACAGAAGAAATCATTTTTTTTACTTTGGTTTGTTTTATGTTTTTCTGGTACTTTTTCCTACGGACTTCCTGGAGGCAACAAAGCTAAACAAGCTCTTTAAAGTTTAATTGACCTCTTCGGATCTGTGACTGTATGGGTAGGCCCTAATGGCCTTAAGTATTACCAAAAGTGGCTGAGCACAGGCTTTGTAAGTGCACATTTTGTTCATATTGCCTCCACTTCTCCATTTATGATCATGAGGAACACGTATACCACAGACAGAAGGTATCTCCCAACTCCATTTTTTTCATTGATTTGTATCTTCTTTTGCCATGAAACTTTTCACTATCACCAATAACAAAGAGCCAGACACAGGTGAATTTACATTCATTACCTTATTTTTAACTTCAGGCAGCCATATTCGTGACCAAGTGAAGGGTCAAAGCTATTGGTATTCTTAAATGAATATTAGATTTATTTTGAAAGTGATCATTAAGAGGAAATGTATTCGTTCCTTAGTGCTTTAATTTGGCAAACACATTTGAGTTTCTCTTGTGCCCCAGGTACTATACTAGGCTCTGGGTGTCAAATGGTAAGGACAAACACAGCTGTTGCCTCTCAAGATCTAGCGTAAGGCAACAATTAGTAAACCTGATCTAATTTGTGAAATAGCAGCATGTGAATTCTGTCGAAAAACACTGAACTTATGCCCAGGAGATTCGGTTTATCATCCCAGCATTGACATTTACTAGTTACGTGACCTTGAACAAGTCACTGTGTCCCCCTCACCTCTAGGTTTTTCCCAAAAAATGTGACATTTGACCACAACGAGATGATTCTTTTCTGTTCCAAAGCTGTATGATTCCATGGTCATAGTCAAGCCCAACGATGGGGAAAACTAGAATAGCACTTATCAGATGGGTACCATGCATGCCATCATTTAACATCCTCTGCGGGGTGTTATGTCGCAGGACTCCATGGCTTCCTGCCTCTCTACCATCTCCTCTCTCTGTGGAAGCACGGGTCTGCTCTTAGTTTTGAATCTCAATTGTTGAGAAAGCGTAATTGTTTACACGGACAGACCAATGACTAAAACAAGGCACATTTTCACACACAAAAAAAGGGAGGATAGATCTCAACTTCTCATCATGGATAAAAATTTCAAAATATCAAGTCAGGTGAAGGACATGTGTAGCGAGCACTGGTGTGACCTCCGGACTCAGCATTTGTTTTACCTCGTTAGTATAAGAATGTCACAAGATTGAGCGAAACAGCAGTTCAATCAATCGGCTTCAATCAAGGCTACCGAAAATGAGAGCCAATCTCTTGCCATAAGATTTTGAACTTCAAACAATTTTAGGAAGAAGTTCTATTCGCTAGCTGTATAAATACTAGAAATTTATTGCCTGAAATCTTCGTATGAAAGATTTTTCCCTGAAATCTTTGTATGAAAATGTTTGTGTGTAAGATTACCACATCTTTTTAAAAAGCAATAAATATCAAACAATAAGAAAACAGAAGTTGAGAAACTCACAAAGACCACAGTTTAATCTGGAATGGATCCACTGGAAAAGTATATTGTTAACACAGGTTCATCAAAACGTACACACTAACTTGTAGCATCTGAGTTTCAAAGCCCCTCCCTCATTCTGCCCCCACTGGCAATTTCTAGGTCTGCCAAGAGAAAAAGATCTTCAATTGCCAGAAAGGAGCCTCAAATCTTCCATGTCCACATAAACCCTTAGTCATCCGCCACATCTGAAATCCCTGCTGTCAGCTCTGACCCACATGGCAGGAGCCAGGCTCATTCTGAAGCAACACTTGGTGGTGTTGTAAGGAATGACCTGTTCATATAAAAGCCTGCTTCAGAGCACCACGCTAGCTTTGGTTCAGGGGCAAAATCCTCTGTGGCCAGAAACAACAACAGTATTTGCTCCTCAGGTCAATGTAATGCCTCACTAACAAGATTACCTTCTTCATTTTAACAGATTTTTCTGCTATGTGGAGACCAAGAATATGAGAATGCCTACTTAATTTAATGTCCTCTGAATATTATACGGATGTGAAAAAAAAATACTGTTGTTTCAATGTTGCTCTTGACATTTGAGGCAGAGGGACAGTTTATAATGGGACATGTAGGACTCACATCCAGTGAATAGACGTTTTCAGCCTGGGGAGAAATAAGACAAAGTGATGGTTAAAGGTGCTGGCTCCAGAGTCACAGGTGTGGGTTTGAACCCTGGGTTTCTCATCTACTAGCTGTCTGGTCTTGGGCAAGTTTCTTAATCTTTAAATCTTAGTAGTGCTGGTAATATTAAGGTTTGAGTGAGATTTAAGCAAGATTCTGCACTAAAAGCATTTTGCACCACACCTTGCACATAGCAAAAGCCTACATTTTCATATATATATTATTCCTATGTGTATTACATTACCAGGGCTGCCACCACAAAGTACCCCAGACTTGGTGGTTTAAATAATGGAAATTGATTATCTCACAGTTCTGTAGGCCAGAAGTCCAGGATAAAGGTGGTGGCAGGGCTGACTTCTTCTGACAGCTGTGAGGGAGGCTGTGCTCCAGGCCACTCCCCTGACTGTAGACGCCTATCTTCTCCCTGAGTCTCTCCACATCGTCTTTACTCTATGCATGTGTCTATGTGCAACTCTCCCCTTTTTACAAGGATAGCAACCATATTGAATTAGAGTGCACCCTAGTAACCTTGATTACCTCTCTAAAGACCCTGTCCCCCAAATATAATCATATTCTGTGATGCTGGGGGTTTGGAATTTCATCACATAAATTTGGAAGGGACATAATTCAATCCATAGCGCTGTTGATATAGGTAATAATAATAATAACTATAATCACTCTCATGTTTAGAACAGAGGTCATTCATTCCAGGAAACTGCATGTCTTTGAAACGGGAAATTCTTTCCTAGTGCCTCAAACGTAATAAATGACTTGAAGTGGGTAAGAGGCTACAAGAATGAACAAGTGAGTGAATGGTGGGCAGGATATGAGGAGCTTAAGGATTTACCTCCAACAGGGATGGGGCAAGTGACCAATGGAGTGCCAAGCATCAGCAGGAGGTAAACAGCAGATGTGTAAACGGAGCCCTCTCGAGAGCCTGCAGTTCTAAGATCACAGCAATAGGAGGACCGGGCAAGAACCTCTGTTCCAAAAGGAAGACCAGGAAGAAAGCTTCAGCAAGGCAGGCTCGTGTTCACCTGCAGTCATGCCCATCTTGCCCACCTGCTCTCTGCGACTAGGCCAACTCCTAAACCTCTCTGAACCTTAAGACCTGCCACAGTGAGGTGTGCCAGAGCTGGAGTGGAGACTCACTGAGATCATCTAGAAGAGGCACCTGCCTCAAAGCCTGGAGGTGATACTCACAAACCTTAGGGTTTTTCCTTCCTGCAATTCTGGCCCCTTCTGGTCCCTTCACAATGACCCGGCCAGCCTAGGATTCATGCCATGGCAAGTCCTAGAGGAAGTGGGACCTGGCTGAAGTGGGTATAAGCATGTAGAGACCAAAGTTGGCAGAAGATGACCCTGGCTATCCATCCCTATATTCTGGGAACCTCCTGGAGGAAGCCATCCTACAAGGTGACCCAGAGGAAAGGAGCCTATTTGTAATGAGGTTACATTGTAACCAAATCAATAGCAGGGAGGGAGAAACAAGCTTCTGAGGGAGTATAGGCATGATGGAGGTTTGATAATACTTTGAAATATTTTTGGTCTTGTTTTATTTGCTTTTACTACAAGAAAAAAAAATCTGCTTTATTTAGAAAGCCATTTAGAAGGCCTTAATGGCTAATAAATATATAATAAGTAATATTGTGACTTTCCTAAGAAGTCACAATATTATACATTTATTAACCAATGTATAACTCAAAAATGAGAAATAAGAATGTCCTTTTATAAAATAAACAGGACACACAAAAAATCTAACTCAAAATATCTAATTCAAGCTACTGATTGAAAGTCTGATTGTAAGTGGCCCGTGGGCAACTTCTACTTCCTACTACAAAATATGTTGTTTTCTTTGTAAAAGAGTACTTGGAAATTCTTCCAGGCAACAGCAAACTCAGTAAGCAGATGAGGGACTCTGACTGATTAATATAAATGAGAGTCTAGAACAGGAGAACTCTGGAAAATGAGCGAGTAAAGAAGCCCTGAAAAAGAAAAAGTAATAAGGCTTGCCTATTGATTCAGGAAAACAGCCTCCATTGTTCCTGAAACTTGATTCACAGTTGATGGTGAGTTATGGAAAGGGCAAAAGGACAAAATCCTTTTATAAATATAGTTCTGTAGGGCATGGGAAGCAATCAAACAGGGCTGTGAGACCGAACACAAATCATGCTTTTTTTCAGGGATAATTATTTTGAATCAACAACTAAGTATTTCCAGTGCACTTCTGCAAGACAAATATTTTCTTGGTATGAAAAAATAAAATATGTTTTGCAAAGAAATCCAGACCATATCCAAAAAGACTGAAACGTGTATGTGTATACACATATATATGCCTATCTATGCACATCATGTATATGTACATATGTACTTATGGTGTATGTACATACACCACGTGTATACCATGTATCACATATATGCAACATATACCACACAAGCTAGTCATAATTACTTGTACCAAATCTATCTCTTAATACTGTGATACTGTGTTCACAGTCACCGTTTAGAGATATATTATCACAGTGTCAATTACCAGGACTACAGACTATTCTTATAGATTGCTAAAGTTTAGTTTTGTACTTAGAAATCATAGCTGATCTCTCATACACAGCAGGAATTAAATATTTAACAGTTCTCCACAGAACTTCATAAAAAAACAGAGAGTAAAACAGAGAGAAATTATGCTTTTGTAGAAGAAGAAAATTAGTGCTTTGTGTAATATTTACAGGGACTGTTGATGGAGTCTCAAAGCAAGAATTGTTTTTTAGGGTAAGGAGGTAAATTGGCAATACCTATGTTACTGGAAGGTCCTTAACTCCTTGGTGGTATTCTGTTTAGGACCTTTGGTGAAGGGTCAGTCATGGGATTTTGAAGCGTGCATTGATCTCATCAGGAAACATTCTGCTGCCATTGTAACACTTGCTCACTGTGATTCTCTCTAGAAGAGTGGAGACCTTTTAGAATACGGAATGACTCCAACCAGGGTCAGACTTTAACAACCAAACAACCACAATACACAACTACTTCACAGTTCTCAGAGATCAGCCCTGCCATTGGAAATGCACAGTAAACCAAGAGTAGGGTTGGCATTCTCTGTGAAATGGCATCAGGCATGACTCTGGATCAATTTTACAGATGGATAGTCTTGATCTCCTTCCACTAGTTGGCTAAAGGATTAAATTTTTTACTATCTGTAGGAGATAGTCTATGATCTTGTTCCAAATATCTGAATAAACTTTAAAAACCACAGTGCAATCACTTGGACACAATCCCAGATCCATCCATCCATTCATCCATCCACCCATCCATCCATCATTCACGACTGACTCAATATCCTGCTGGGAGCTGGGGAAAAAAGAGACATGAAGTACCCCTGCCTCTGAGCAGCTTTCGGTGCAGATGTCAAGCCAGGGACAATATACAAAACAGAATAGAGTTCATTCAAGTATCCTATGTTCTGTTATTTAGTTTTCAAATATGAACCCTGGATGGAACCAGGCTTTGTTCCCCCAGGTTATCAGCTAAAGTGAAGAGCTCAGCCAAGTGACAAGGTGTCGCCGCAGTGATAACTTGATTTTGTGGATTTCAGAAACGCAGAAGAAAGAAGGTTGGAAAGAATGGGTTAGCGCTCCCTGAAGAGTGGGGCTCGAAGTTTTGGTCTCAGCTGAACTTTGAGGGAGACACAGGGTCTAGGCTGGCAAAGCCAAGGAGAAGGATAGGCTTTTAGATGCCCGTCCCACCCAAAACCACGAAATAATCTCCCCTGTCTCCTGATTAGTATTTGCCAGCCTCTCTTACCCTTAAGATTTGTGCAAATGAAAAACATTAAATGCAGTTCCTGGATCAGTAATTAAGGATAATTATTTCAGTGGAAGAGATTTTTGTTTTCATAATCTGCTCTTTGTCTGCATGGAGCCGGCTCTTGGTTACATCTGCCACTGATAGCCTTTGCTCTGTTTACTTTAAAGAATAAGCCACTGTTTGATTTGGTTTCTTGTTTTCAATATGTAAACCCTGGTCTCTTGATTCCCCATTCCAGGAAGGAAAAAATAAAAGAACAAGGCTCTTTAAATATCAGAGCCATGATGACTTAACAGATACACGCAGGCTCAATATTTTATATAACAGCCACTTAGGAAAATGCGTAAGAATTTCCCAGCTGGCAGCCTTGATTTGGCAGGTGTACCTCAATTGAACCAATCACTTTTCATTTGGCTGTCAATTTGTTTGGTTTTTCTGGCTACATTGCACCAGAGTCTGTGTGTATTTCAAAAGGTCGTTCACCTATTCCATGGTTCAGAGGGATCATTCTGTTCACTTGAAGGGTCACTGTAATCATATATTAAGACATAGCTAAGGAAGATGAGCTAGAATTTTAGGTGGGGTAAAACTAACAGGAAAATCTAGGAGTATAAACCACAAAACACACATAAAACAGAAGATAAAAACAGAAAACATAATTCCTCAATTTTAAAAAAAGGAACCAAAAAGAAAAAAATCTACAGCAAATCACACTGTAGGAGTCTCACTATACACTAAAATTAACAATCACAGCTGCTGTAAATACTTTATTTATTTTATTCATATTCTGCACTGGCAGCATATTCTAGTTGCCTGTTTGATATCATTAATCCAAAGCAAAAGAGAAGTAGGGATTCATGTACATTTCATGTTATGCTGAGATTGTAAGGGAGCCACTAACTGAAGGAAGGGAGCCACTATTGGAAGGAAGACCTGAAGATGAACGGCTTCATGAAAAAATCGTAAATGAGTAATTCCCCCACATCCATAAGTTGGCCTACTTCTGTGAACAAAAAAACAAGGTAGTAGTCCCATAGTCTATTTTTTAATCCAGAAAAAGTCATTCCTGCAGCAAGAATGAGGGAAACTATGTTCAAAAAATACCAGGTTTTCCAGATATAGGGAATATGTTTGACCAAAACATCGCTTGGCCTAAAATACTGCTGTATTCAAATAAAAGGAGTTGCTGTTATTTAATTTTATCATATTAAAAGATTTAGACTTACATGGGATTTTTATAATGATACTGCTGTGGTTTTCACAGATGTTTGGCTTGTAAAAATGCTAAAGATTGCAATCTATTGGCCACCAACTACTTGTGTTTATAGAGGCTACAGGACAGAGCACAGAACAGGCAGGAAGCCAAAACGCGAATTACCTCCAGCACTTACTGCCATGGGACTCAAACCTGAGTCCTTTCTGGGACTGCTTTTCCTTGAACGTAAAAACGGGGGTGATATCACCTTCCACAGGGATCTCCTAACTGTAGAGAGGGCTTAGCACACTGTCTGGCACTAGGAGGCCTTGCTGGATCCTGATCCGCCCCCTCCAGTCAGTGACTGACACCCCACACTGGTCCAACGGCAAAACACAGTGCTGACGGCTATGCGCCCGGATCCTGCCAGCAGGTGTGCTGGGGTAGGGAACGGAAGTCAGCCATCTTTATCTCTATATGTATCCACTGATGGACACCCTGGCTGTCTTTCACTAGGCTCACCCCAAAATGGTGAAAGAGAAACCAGCTCTCACCTCTGGAGCCAACATGGAGGGGTGGGTGTGAGTGCAGATGTGGTGGGGGTGCTGGTGGGGGCTTGCTGCCAATCTGACTTTTCCTGTGACTGACATGCTCAGATGAAAGTGGGCCCTGTTCACAAACATGGCGTCCATTCCCGGGACTCGTCCCAAGCAGAACCTCAAATAAAAACCAGAACAAACTACACTAATTTGCTGAACCCCAAACGGAGCCAAATTCAAAGCTCTTATGAAACTACAAACAGAACCACAGTTTCAAAAACACCAGGAAAATAGTCTCAACAAGACATTACCTACATGAAGGATGTCTGAAACCTATTTTAGTGTAAAAATGCCATAAGTTTACTCTCTTACTTTCTAAAATTACTGAATTAGTTATTAAAATAACAACCTAAGTAATCTGACTGTAAATTGAGCCATATTTTATTTACCCTAAGATCTCTCAATCAAATGGAGATATAACCAGGGTTATCAATCTAGTTATTTCTACTGCATCTATTCCTGTAACATATTAAATCTCCATGTCTGTGAGAGAAGTACATTGATTTTTCCACAGGAGAATTTTTTTCCAGCTCCAAGAACAGCTGAGGGCTGCAAAACTGAGCAGATGGCCACATGGAAGAATCTGCTTGGTTGATAAGATAGTTTAAAAGAAAAATCACCTGACTGCACATCCCGAATACCTGTCAAAGTAGGTCATGAACACTGTTTGATTGGAACAAACTAAAATATTTAATGGATTGAATCTTCCAGAGTTCATGATAACTGCCTCACCAAAGGTCTGGGCTTAAGCATTGACGTTTCCTTTAATCATAAAGCCCAGATTGTAAGGCAAACAGCCCTGCCAGTGTGTTTGTAGGTCCAGTCAGTGACTGTGCTGCCTCCACAATGGTCTTTATCATTGTCACTTGTTTGACCTGACTACAACTGAGTAAAGCATCGTAATTACAAAATGCAGAGTGCAGGACGGTAATCACCTAAAGATATGGTTCAAGCACTTTACCAACCTCTGAACCTGAATATGCCTAACGAATTTTGCAAACCTTACAAAAAGTGAAGCCAGGTGTTTATCAGAAAAAAGACATGTGTCGTACTAAAGAAAGAGAATGTTCTGGACCTGAGAAAACAGCAACGCAGAAGGGAATGTCTTTTCTCCACAGTGATGTGTGGCCGCAGCCTTGAACAGCAAATTTGCAGATTAATACAGATAGTAAAATAGATCACATCCTCCTGCCTCCAGGTATAATATTTTATTCATATAAGAGCTATGTGAGCCTTGATTTATATGAACTTTCATTAGTAGGCAAAATTCAATCATAAGGTTTCCTCTTTTCCCCTCTAGGCTTCCTTAAATTCAACACACAGTCAAATGGTGATTGGCTTCCCCTCTCCCTAGGTAATATCCCACCCCCCAGCCCCCCAAAAAAGGGAGAAAAAGAGGAAAATGAAAAATAAGCATGTTAGAAAGGTGGCCAGATAAAATGGTTTGCATGAACAACATAACTTCTGATTTGCTCTCCCCCTGGGACAGCCTAATGCAGCCTCATTCAGATGTGCATTTTCAACATTATTCAACAGAGCCCACTCCGGTCAAAGTAGAGTCTTTTCCTTCACAAGTACAGAGATACAACACTAGGTTTACGGGAGGGCTACTTTCAATCTTCTTGGAGCGGTAATGTGTTTCCATTGCGGTTCCATCTATTTGTGATCTATAATACTTTCCAAATAGCCCCAAATTTCAAAGAAGCTCTAGTTGGTTCCAAATGGAAATAAGATTACATATTTATTATTATTTTATTCTCAAATGTTAGATTTAATTAGGTTGGGAGCATTCATTCATCTGCCCATTGGGTTTGTTTACTTCATTAAGGGACAATAGCAGAATTGAAGGGAACTCATAAAACCACGTAGGGCGCCCCAAACTGCAATTGTTTTTAGCTTTTATAAACCATTAAAATGAAAGTCAAGCACATAAATATATCTGCTATGAAAGGAAGTGATATTGCTAAGTTCCCTGATAGATGATGATAGGACTTCTTGGAATTCGAAGTCCAGTGTTTTAATCTTCAGGCTCTCCCGAGTCATGTGCTTGCCAATGACATTGGACCAGGAATCTCCAGAGGTGAGAAAGCCCTGGCTGACCCCAAACGCAGCTCCTGCTTGGTGAAAGCAGAGACAGGGTGAGGACAGGGACACAGGCAGAGCCCGGACACACTCCAGCTGAGCTGCTCACTTGCCACTCCCAAAGAAAACAGGAGGATCTACCTCTCTTTATGCAACGTCTAAAATTAATTTGGTGCTTAAAATCAGAGGTGGGTCAAGCGGTGGATTACCTGAGGTTGCCTTTGGACTAACAAAGGCATCTCTTCAGTGTGGTGAATTGCTCTGATGGCCCTGGGCCCGGAGCAGTGATTTGAGAAAATCACCCATGGCAACAATTAGGCAGTGAGTCTCCATTGACTGCCAAAATCTCACAGAATATTGGAGGGAAAGAGAATTTATATGTAATCCAATTTAGAGCAACAACAACAACAACATCAACAATTTAATGTTCCCCAGTTCTTTGTGGGAAAACTTCAATCCAGGTTCAAAGAGAGCTGCAAGAACAGTGCAGGTTACACCTAAAGTCTGCATTCACAGGCTGGGCTGGAGTCGCAACTCCGCTGGCCCTCCTGCTGTGCCACACCTTGTACTGCTGTGTGATTTTAGAGGAGGCATTTATCTTGCACAGCCTTAGTTTCCTCATCTGTAAAATTGAGTAGCTACCTTCTAGGCTTTGGGAGAATTCACTGAAAAAAGAATCTTGCCTAGGGCATCATAAGCTCAGTAAATAATAGTTATTATCATTATCATTATCCTCCAGGTAGCTGTGATATGTAGGAGCCCAGAATCAAGTAGCAAAGGAGATAGAGGTAGTTAACTCATCCCTTCTCCAATACAACTGACTGCCCTAATTGCTCGAATAGAAGCTCCACTGTAGGAACACTCGGTCTTGGAGCTCAAGAAAAGACCTACAAGGGAGAACGATAGAGCTGTAATTATCAGCTGAAAGAGGAAGGAAGTTCTAATCTCACAGAGCCCTTGGAGACTTGTGAACACCCGAAGCTTGGAGAAGGCTTCAACAGGGAACAAACGATGAAAGTCACACAAAAATGAACTTAGCAGTGGCTCACGCCTGTAATCCCAGCACTTTGGGAGGCTGAGGTGGGCGGATCACAAGGTCAGGAGATCGAGACCATCCTGGCAAACATAGTGAAACCCTGTCTCTACTAAAAATACAAAAAATTAGCCCGGCGTGGTGGCGGGTGCCTATAGTCCCAGCTACTCGAGAGGCTGAGGCGGGAGAATGGCGTGAACCCGGGAGGTGGAGCTTGCAGTGAGCCAAGATCCGGCCACTGCATTCCAGCCTGGGCGACAGAGTGAGACTCCGTCTTAAAAAAAAAAAAAAAAAAAAATGAACTTAGCAGCAGGAAGGAGCATTCCATGTGCCCCTGCACCTCTCACCGATGGGCTGCAGATATGTGATGGGTGTTTCTGAAATATATGCATCATTTTCCAATGGAAAAACCTCCATATTCACATGAGTGGATGGAGAGGTCATAGTCACTGGTCAAGGAGGCAGAGATGAGTGAGGACAAGTGATAGGGTGAGCATCCTCAATCTGGCTCCACCCTATCTGGTGCCAGACACCTAATGAACCACCCTTACTGGGGGAGACAGGGTCAAGGATGAAGCAATTTCCTCTTCATATCTAGCTATCATTTATTCTACATAGTTCATGTGGCAGGCAATATGCTGGCTGTTTTAAGCAGGTGATATTTCTAATCCCCACAATGGTCCTGAAAGGTAAGTATTATAGAATCACTTATCTGGATAAATAACATGAGGTTCAGAGAGATTAAGTAACTGGCCTAGATGAATAGGTGGGTAGGCAGACAAGTAGGTAGGTAGGTAGATAGATATATAGATTGGAATATATTTTTAAAAATGCACTCTATTTACCCTACATTCCTTCCTTTAGATAGGACTCTGAATGTGGGGCAGGCAGGAGAGCTGTCAGTCACAAAGGGAGCCTGCCCACCACAAGGCGAGTCATGTGACCCAGGCCAGGGAATCAGGTTACCCCACAGGGAGCATCAGTGATTGGCCCAGGGGTAAGCAGGTAGCTCATGTAGAGCCAGAGTCACAGTTCTGAAGTTTTTATGGAAGTTGGAAAGATCTTTTTTGGAAATTACCAACTCCAGAGAGGATGTGAGTCTGGGAGTGCCAGGAGCTTTCTGTGTCACTGGGGAAAAGGAGACTTGATTCTCCGGATATCATTGACCATCTGGGTCCTGTGGTGCCTGATGCTATGGGTCAGTGGTTCTCAAAGTGGAGCCCCCAAAGCAGCAGCAGCAGCCTCATGGCCTTGCTGGAAATTCGAATTCTCACCCCCGCCCCCCAGACTCACTGCATTAGAAACTCTGGAAGACGGAGCTGACTCAATGAGATCTGTTCCCAAGCTCTCTGGATGGGCCTCATACTTAATTCGAAAAGCACTGTTCTAGGTCGATCCACGGAATTGTTAATTTCATGAGCCAATAGATACCCCTTTTCTTGCCTAAACTTTGATTATAATAAAAGAAAAATACGGCAAGATAGTTTTGAGTTTTTTTAATAAAAAATTTACAATTACTTTTTAACCACAAGTAAACTTAATTATTTCACCATTAAAATCTCTTCAACACAGAAATTCCTTTGAGGTTGTTTTTAGTTTTGTTCTGTGTTTATTTGCATGTGAAACAAGATACCCTCTAATGCTTGCAAGAAAGAGGCAATTTGAAGTGAAATAGGCAGATGTACAGTCTGACCCCATAAGTGACCCACTACGGAACAGACAGCTGGACATGTGGACGTATGCAGCTGCCTGTCATTTATACACGAGAGTCAAACAGTTGGCAAAAAGAGTCTGGGCCACAGAGGAGTGAGTTGGCTAGAGGTGTGGATCTAGCCATTGGATAACACTGTACTCAAAACAACACAAAACTCTTATCTAAGAGGAGGAAATGATTGAATACGAAGTATTTGAAGAAAGATTTGAAAGACTGAAAATGAAACACTTTCTTACATTCGCTAAGTGAGCTGGGAAAGAATGACCCTGAAGGGTGATGCGGAGGACCAGAGAATGAAGAAGACAGGGAGTGGAGGGAGAGAGCCCACCTACGCGGCAGCCGGCTTTGCAGAGGCTGCAAACCTTGTGAAGACACAAGGTTGGAGGCCCTGGACTCAAAAAGTTCCTTGAATCTGCCAGTCAAGAGGGTTAGCTGTTTCAGCACAGAGTGGAGCCAAGAGAAAGCTGGAGCATGAATAAGAGATGCTAGGATCAATTGTCCTGGGGCGGGGCGGGGTGGTGGGGAGAGCGATCAGGACTGTGTTTGCCTTTGGACCAGGGCTGCTGAGTGTAGACAGCAGGTGGTTCATGTGAGGCCTGGAGCAGGGGTCGTTGCAGGATACGGGGGTTGCTGTGTACCTACAAATGGAGTGAAAAAGCGAATGTAAAGAAATGGAGAAATTAGAAGATGTGGCATAACCTGTGAATCATTATCCCTGACAAAGTGGGGAGGCTCATGGGTGCAGGGGTGCGTGTGTGTGTGTGTGTGTGTGTGTGAGAGAGAGAGAGAGAGAGAGATCACATGGCTGTGGACAGAAGTGGGCTGGAACGCCTAACTTCCAGGAAATTCCTGGGTTCTTTGCTTCTTCTACCCATAGGTCTGCATTATGTTTTTCTAGGGTCACTCATCTATTCATCCAACAAATATTGAACAAGCACCTGTTACATGCCAGATATTACATACATGTGGCTGTGCACATAACTGTGAGGCTGTGCGCTACAGCTGCAGGGTGAGGATTGGGGCTTCAGCTCCAACCTTGTGCAATGTGGGATCTTCTCCATCGTCATATCAAGCCACCCCACATATGTATTTAATGTAAGTTAGAACACTGTACTTGCTACAAAAGTCAGCTTCAAAAGAAGTCCAGCCGTGGGTCACCACCTCCCTACAAGCTGCAGTCCTAATCTCCTCCTATGTCAAAATCAGAGGCTGCTGCTGCCCTGGGGGGTTTAGAGATGAAGACCCAGACTCTGACTGAGGAGTCTTCCAGTGAAGGGAAAGAGGCGAAAGCTCAGCCACCAGTGACACCACCGAGCTGAGTGGACCGCGCAGAGGGAGATGGAGGCAGGGCACTCCAACGTGGACCTGGCAGGGCACTCCAACGTGGACCTGAGAGGTGCACACTGCAATGCAAATCCTCCACAATAGTCCACAGGATGTACTGGGAGAAACTGGAAGGCCACAGGAGAAACGTTTGCTCAGGGAAACACAGGCATTTCATGTGCCTGGAGCAAGGGATGAAGAATTCCTCAGACTTCGAGTGCCAAGTTGGTGTTTGGACTTTCTTCTAAAGGCCATGGGTGAGCGCTTGGGAATGTGGAGACCACTATGGCCTCCATGGTAGATGGAGAAGGAAACTGTGCCAGGAGCTGGGAAGTCGAAGTTAACCCTCCAGGCTAAATGCAAGTGATGCCTGGGGCTGCATGTAGGGCCGTGCCAGAGGAAATGGGACAGAGACTGGTTTTAGTATAGAAATCCTAACTGGGCTCAGAGTAGGTGTGGGAAAACCCCTGAAAATGTGTGCTGATCTTGATATGTGCAGATATTATTTTCTTCCTGGGGTAAATTTTAATTCTCAAAGGAGTCTGTGACCCCCCAAACATGTCCTCTTCCCTGCTTGAAAGATGCGAGTGTCTAATGGCCAGGAGCTGGTGCTGGTGGGATACCAAGCAGTGGGAGGAACACAGTATCGTCCTCAAGCCTCTGACTTCTCCTAGACAGGGTAGCTAAAAGGACTGCTTTTCAGATATGTTGCTTTTGAGGTATCCATGAGGAGAGGGAGGCAGGAAACGCAGGCCCACACGCTCGCAGTGGACGCGTCTTTAGAAAGCTGCACATCCTCTAATTGAGTTAATTGTTCAAGCACTGAATGGAGCTGTTTCTGCTCAAGCTAGGGAAAGACTTGTCAGCTGTTTCTTCACTTCCCTGACCTTGGAGAATCCGCTGTCTCCACCAGACACTGGTCCTTGGCACAGCGAGTATTTGATACACTTTGCTCAGGAATTTAGACCTCAACCCAGGAAATGAGCTACAGTCTCACCCCAGGCAAGTGCAGAACATTTTCCTAACCGGAGAGACGGCCTGTGTCACACATTCCAAAGGTAGCCAGCAGCTAAGAAAGCCGCAACAAAGGAAATCAAACAGCTCTTTCTCTCCTAAACGCTGCTTTCAGGCAGGTTCCAAACAAAAATGGAGGGTGCGCTGCAAATTAAAAACAACAGCCTGCCAGTCAAAGGCAGTGTTTTTAAGAACAGAAAGAGCAATACCACTGCAGGGGGCAGATAAAAGAGCTTTTGAGCATCTCGGAAGCTGCTCACACACAAAAGCACCTCTGTGCCTTCAAACAGGATCTCCTAGAAGTTTCCCAAGGTTTCATAACCCAAATGCCGCTGGTAGTGATGTGGTTTGGAAATTAACCTTGCTTTTCTCCCCACTGCTGTTTTACA
The DNA here is from genome assembly GCF_000951045.1 of Mandrillus leucophaeus. Classification (NCBI taxonomy): domain Eukaryota; kingdom Metazoa; phylum Chordata; class Mammalia; order Primates; family Cercopithecidae; genus Mandrillus; species Mandrillus leucophaeus. The sequence goes on from NW_012103843.1 coordinate 193,123, forward strand.
TATTAATTAAAGTGTTTTCCTCAGATCAGGAACGCCTGCAGGCTGGCTGGGTTCTACAGAAGGTGCCTCATTTTCCTGCTGCTTCCTGCCCCAGCCCCACTTGTGCATAGTTCAGTGATTAAAACCTCCCCAAGTCAGCTGTAGACGCCTCCCCTCCCCTAACTGCCATCGTGATATAGAACATACACTTTAATGTGGCTTTTAGAAAGTAATCGCTTCCCCACCCCCCAAGAAAGATGGGTCGTGCAGAGCTAATTTCGGGAAGCCATTTGGAAGAAATTGTTGAGAAGGCATCCAAGTATTTGGGTCCAACTCTGCTTACCTCATTCATGGACCTATTTCTTTCTTTCTTTTTTTTTTTTTTCCTTCTTTTTTTCCAGTGCTTGGAAAAGGTGTGCAGACAATTCACATATTATAACTACGTTGACTCGGGCTAGGCGCGGTGGCTCATGCCTGTAATCCCAGCACTTTGGGAGGCTGAGGCAGGCAGATTACTTAAGGTCAGGAGTTCCAGACCAGCCTGGCCAGCATGGCGAAACCCTGTCTCTATTGAAGTACAAAAATTCGCCAGGCAAGGTGGTGTGTGCCTGTAATCCCAGCTACTCGGGAGGCTGAAGCAGGAGAATCGCTTGAACCCAGGAGGCGGAAGTTGCAGTGAGGCGAGAACAGGACAACACACTCCAGCCTGGGCGACAGAGCAAGACTCCATCTCAAATAAATAAAGAAAATAAAAATAAATAAGTAAATACATTGATTTGTTTTCATTCATATATTTTGGGGATACAAGGGAGCTTAAAGTTTGAAAACCAAAACAGAGCTGGCCACTGAAGGTGTGGATTTCCTCAACAGGGTGTGGACTCCAGTAGCCCGTCACTCTTAGACTCCATGTCCCAATTTGAATGTTTCCATGTCACTTAAAAAATGGAAGATTCATAGTGATGTTGAAGATATAAAAGATATACCACGATTAATTTTCTAGTCAGGTACATCAACTTTATGTGTCTGTGACCCCAGACAATAAAAGTAAGTCATTGTTACTTCCTTAGGTGCTGGACAGTTTAGCCCAATATACCACTTTCAATTTTGAATTATAATTTGGACTGTGTCCATGAGATTCTTGGAGTACATTAAATCAACACAGTTGTTTGTAATTATTGAGAACTTTTTGTTACCTATAAGATCAAGTGTAAAGCGATTTAAACTATAAAACGCAAACTGTAGGAACAATTGGTAATCCGCAGTGAAAGTAAATAAAGTCTAAATAGCAAAGAGCAGATTATTCTCAAATTTATGTAATAGAGTTCTTACATGTGGAAGTAGATACAAGTATTAATACACTCAGTTGATGTATTGAAAATAAAATGAAGCTACTCTCTCTATTTTTCTACTTACCACTTGCTTATGAAATCCAAAGGGGTGAATAAGAGCCAGGATTCGTTGTTTTGAGTATAGGGGTGCCCTGGGAAGGCGGCCTCCATCCCACGTGTCGGTGGTGTCATCAGAAATTCCATGATTGTCGGCTTATTCTTTGGACACCTGTCTACAGGGTCCCTCTGCACACTGACTTGGTGTCCTTTAGGATGTAGAAAACCCAAATTAACCTAGTTTAATGAACAAGGAAACCCAGTGGCTCTTAGGACTGTAAGCCCTGTGGTGGGGCCTGCTTCATGGCTGGAGGAGCTAAGTATTCTCTGGTTCACCAAAGTCCCCGGTTCCTTCTGTCTTTCTGCTTTCTGTCACCCACAGCATCAGCTTCGTCCCCGGCTCACTGCCAGTAGTAATCTAGCTGCCCGAAAACTTCTGAAATCCACAGCAAGGTGTTTCCAGAGGACTTCTCAGTAGGGCTGGAACCCCTTCCCCGCAGCCCCAGCAAGGGCCTCCCATGTCACTGCAGTCCCCTGGATAACAAGAAGAGGCCTGAGCTGGCCCTCTGGGAGCACCAGGGGCAGATAACCTCCTGACACGGGAGTCAGTGTTCTCAGAGCAGCATTTGTTGAGCCGAGCTAACCAAGTGCTCTAACAGAGGGCCTGGCGGTGTGGAGCCGCAAATGTCTGTCGTTAGAATAGCTCAAGGACAGGAGAAAAGACGGACAATCGGACCAGAATGGCGTCCCAGGATTTCTGCTCTGAGGAGAAAACAGGACTCAACACCATCTGAGGTCTCTTCCAACTCCAAGATTCTGCAATGTTATCTCTGTTTAAAAAGAGATATCCCACTTTGTGAAGACACAGGATTCACAAAGCATTTACTGAATGCTTACTGTATGCCAGGCCCTTTTCTCAAGTCTGCTTAACCAGGAGTGAAGAAGGCTGACATTACCATCCATGTCACACTCTGGTAGGAGGGGGATACAGTGGACACTATGAGTGTGTGAAATAGGTAGTACTTTAAAGAGTGACAACAACATGGGAAAGGAGGCTATGAAATACTGAGGCAACGGCTGGAGTTTTCATTTTAGATAAATAGATAGCCAGAGAAGCGTTGACTGAGGAAGCAGCCAGCCCTGTAAGAAAGGAGACCCCTGCCATGGCCCTGAGACAAGGGTTTGAGTGATTTCCTCGGGAGGCATTTCCAGGAGGAGAAGGAGGGAGAGGAAACAACAAGGGAAAAGTACAAGAAGGTGTGCTCACCTCTGAATGAGTCCCCGGGGCAACCCGGCTCCACCTGCCCAGGCTCCTCAGAGCACGTGGGGAGCACGTGGAGAGGGAGTGGGGGAGCCGTGGGGGAGTGTGGGCAGAACTTGGGGGAGCCCTGGGGGGGCGTGGGCAACACTTGGGGAGAGCGTGAAGAGCCGTGGGGAGGGCATGGTGGAGCTGTCCGGGAGCCGTAGGGGAGCGCATGGGAGAGCCGTGGGAAGCGCTGAGGGAGGATGCGGTGGCCACGGCTGCCTGGACCCCCAGGCCATGGCCAGGAGACCCTCGGGCAGCGCAGGTGCTGGAGGCAGCGCCATCTATGCTGTGGACGGGTACCCCCAATTGGCAGTGGCCTCGGGGGTGAGCCAGAGGATGGGGTGACTGAGAGGTGACCCATGTGGGGACGGTGGTTTCCAAATAGAGGCGAGATCAGAGCAGGAGCTGGGAACCAAATCAGGTTTTCGGGAGGTGGTTAGACTTTGACGCGGCCTGAGGCTGTGGCACATCTGATCCACTTTCTCACCAACATTGCGGTGGCTTCTTAGTAAGGAACAGGCTGAAAGGGGTAAGGGAAAGGATGGGCAGCGGGGGGGCGGGGGTGGGCACTGGAAAACCACCATTGCCAACATCCAGGCCAGGCAGGGGCGGTGGGGGCGGCAAGGGGGCCCATGGGGCTGGGCCGGGGCACAGGGGACCCCACTCTTGCGGCGGCAGCTGGGAAGAGGGAATTGCCATATTCCCTGGATGTACAACTCTAGGGACAAAAAACTGAGTCATCAGCATATTTACAGCCCTGGAATGGATGAGATGGCTGTGGTGACGGGCAGCAAGGGCGCCTGAGGCCTCAGCACCTGCAGGGTCCAGTGGGAGGTGAGGGCAGTAAGCCAGCAAGCAACCCTTCTCCCTGGGGCAGTGTGAACAGACGGCCGCTGTCGCTGCTCTCAAAACCAAGTGGATGGCCGCTCGGGGTGGTCAGGCCTGTAATCCCAGAACTTTGGGAGGCTGAGGCGGGCAGGTCACCTGAGGTCAGGAGTTCGAGACCAGCTTGGCCAACACGGTGACCACCCCCCGCCCACTACTAAAAATACAAAAATTAGCCAGGTGTGGTGGTGCACACCTGTAATTCCAGCTACTCGGGAGGCTGAGGCAGGAGAACCACTTGAACCCAGGAGGCAGAGGTTTCAGTGAGCCGAGATTGTGCCACTACACTCCAACCTGAGCCACAGAGTAAGACTTTGTCTTTTAAAAAAAAAAAAAGTGCAGAGGTGCTTTACATCTTTACATAGAGGAGAATGGTGTAAGACAACACAGCTATGCGGTCAAACCTATGTGATTGAAACATTTGCAGACAGAGAGAGAGAGAGAAAGAATGGGAGAAGAAAATATGAACTAAAAAACTCTTCTTTCTGTTTGCTTACTTGTGTGTTTGCATTTATGAATGCCAACATGAAATCTTGAACCTTAAATCTAGTATAAAAATATGGAACAGCCAGCTTCCTAGAGTGACGGCACCATTCTGTGTTTGCTGCCGGTGGACCTAGTATGAGTTTTGGGGCCAATATCCTTTTCTGCTAAAACAACTTGGCCTCTTGGAAGGAAAGTTGGACTCTGTTGCCGTGACTCAAACTGTTATTTAGTTTCTTATGATGTCTCCTCATGTTAAAAAAAGAAATGGATGTGGACAATATGGGTTTAAACATAATTTTGAATGAATGAGGGAATTCAGGTAGAGGGTTTCTCATAAGGTAGTTTCAATTGGTTAGATCTTCTAAAGAAACATGTAGGGTTCTCTTAGGAATTGGTTCATTGAATCTAAAGGGCAAAAAATTAAAACACACTTCTGATATATTTGTCAGAGTTACATATAATCATATCTTTCAAGAGCAGATGTGCCAAAGTATACACCACAGAGTGTAGCTGGATGACCCGAAGTGACCATGAAAGTCATGTAACAAAATTCAAAGTTAGTTCCCCACGGGGCTGACATTTCAGACCTACACACAATTCCACAAACAAATGATTGTAAAGTCCCAGACATCACATTCTTGGAGGGATCCAGTACTATTGGCACCGATGCTTTAATCAGAGGGAGGCTCAAACCCACTGGAGTTAAGCTCTCAGAAAGTCTTTGCTCCTTGGTAACTACAAGCAAACCTCCACAGCTGACTCTTTTGGAGTATTTTTTACATTTTTAATCGGATTATTTCTGAATTCTAAAACCACCATTACCACCTTATTCTTGTAACTCTAACTTATTCCTTTGAGTCAATTTTTAAAACTTGATTCACGAGAGTCAAGATTCAGGGTAGGCCGGACAGCCCCTCATTCCTACTCTCAAAGAGCATACACTCAAATAGAGAATGAAACACGTGCCCCAAGTCAGAGACAAATATTATAAGCAAAAGCCAAGGTGTTTTGGGTCAAACACTTGTCGTGGGGTCAGGGAGGTCTTCATGGAGGGGTAACAGTGGAGAAAGACCTTCAAGAATGGGGAAGATTTTCCCAGGAAGAGTTAAGAAGAAAGAGAAAGCAGTTTGTGAGGAGACAGGGAAGTGTAAATGTGAGGGGAGTGAATCTGAGGCCTTCTTGACTCTGGGTGTGACAGCAGAGAGGACCTGCCCATGAGCTTCTGAGATGGAGCCGAAGGTTTCACGGCCCATGTGATAAGGGGCTAGAACACTGAAAGGCAGAATCTGGACTTTATTCAGTAAGAATGGGGAAGTACTGCAGGTCCCTGAGTAGAGAAGTGTGATCCTGCAAGCTGAGTATGGCAATGATTCGTCAGGTGATGTCTCAGAGGTTCTCTGAATGGCACATAAACCAGAGACAGGAAGGTGAGTCCAGCCGTTTCTGTGGCCCAGCAAGAAGTAACAAGCAATAAGTAAAGTGATATCCGTGGGAATGGCAAGGGAGGGGCGGTTACAGGTGACATTTCAGACAGGAATTGATTGGATGTGGGGAGGGCCCAAGGATGTGGGGAGGGAGCTGTCAGAAACAAGTGACCCTCTCTAAATTTTAGCCCAGTGACTCAGAGAAAATGTCAAAAAGTGGAATTGGTTTTCGAGGAAGACACTGATCCATTCTGGCCATGTTGAATTTAAGATGCCATTAGGAAAACCAAATTAAGGCACCTTGCAGGCAAATTGCACATGTAACATCCTGGCTTCTGGGATTTGAGAGGTGGCTGCAAAGAGAGGAAGGCAGTAAGGGATCTCCAGAGAAGGAGATCACACAGGAAGGAAGTGAGGGATGGGAAGTCATTGTTGAAAACTTGGGGGTCAAGGACATTTAGAGAGCAGAGGGAGAAAGAAGGGGTGGCCAGTGCGCTAGCCGAAGACAATGTTCAGCCACTCACGCTGCAGGGATGGCGCGGGGCAGGGTGGCTGTGTGTAGGTGTGGAATTGGCCGGACTCAGGGTGAAGCCATGATTCTGCTAGTGTGGTCTTGTAACCTGGAACATCTATCTGAGCGCCCTGTCAGCGCTTCCCTGCATTGTAAATGGGAGTTGTTGCAAGGGCGAAATAAGACGTAAAGTGTTTGGTGCAAGGTCTTGTGACAACTAGCACTAAGGAATGGTGCCTATGACCTTTATTAGGCAGGGAGGAGTCAACAGAATGAGCTGCTGCTGTAGGGGGTTGGGAGCTCTTGCAACAGAAAGCATCAAGAAGATTGTCAATACAGCCCCGTCAGCGGCTGAGGGTGGCAGAGTCCAGACTGCAAAGGAGCAGGGCGTAAGTGACAAGGCAAGAAATAGATGGATATTCTGTTTTTTCCTTTCTCTATCTGGACAAAGGTCTTTTTCCTTCCAAGGCATAGCTGACATTTTCTCTCTCTAGAGCTTCCCTGGGACGGCTCTGTTTTCTGGTGTCTCTATGGGTCTTTGTTCTTTATATGAGGTCCCAATGATGCCATCCAGTCATTTGCTTTCTTACAGGCATGTTTTCCGCCAGCCACCCACACTGATTAGCTCGAGAGTGACTCAAGGCAGAACTGATGGCCTTGTCATAGAACAGCCTCTGATCGAGTGCTTGCTGAACAGCTGGCTAGCTCTGAGCATGAAGCAGAATGCAGGAAGGTGGGGTGTGTGAGGAGCAGGGACAGCTTAAAGAAGATAGGAGGGAGAGGAGGGGGACTCCTGCTGGGGCACCCCATCTCCTGGATATGAGATCACTTGTATGGAGCAGGCCCAGTAGCAGGTGAGTGGGCCGGAGGGGAGGGAGTGAAAAAGTCCATGTATTGAGTCACCTGAGGTGTCATTTAAAGAGACAGGAATAACAACACATCAGTGGGACCTAAACTGAGATTAGAATTACCGATTTGACTTGTAGTGTCACCTGTCACCCAGGGTCAGGAATATCCCTTACCACGAGGTTACCTGGGGCCTGGGATTTGAAATCTGTCAGCCTTTCTGGGCTGGTCTCTTGCCTCAGTTTATGCTCACACAGTTGCCTCGGGATCAGTGTGTACAGAAAGGTATGTAAAACTGTGCAAGGGAGATGGACTGGGAGAATGAGGAAGAGGGGAGGGATGGGAAGTGCCCATCACCTGGACACGGGGCTGAACAACCACACAACCTCATGGCGGACACCAGCCCACCTTGACCTTTGCTCACAAGTCTGTGAGTCGGGATGTGGGGGTGGCGACGGCTCATCCTGCTGGGCTTCGTACGTGTTTGAGACAACCAGACGAACTGGTGCCGGCTCCATGTGGTCTCTCTTCATCTCGCAGATTCGCCTGGGCTTGTTTCCCAGCAGACAGCTTCTGAGGATAGGTTCGGGACCGGCACCTGCCACTTCCTCCACATTCCAATGGGCAGAGTGAGTTGCAAGGCTGGCCAGACTCAGGAGTGGAGAGAAATACCCTCCACTTCCAGATGAGAAGAGCCACAAAGTGACATCACCGCAGGCTGGATGCAGGGCAGGGCCCGACGGCGGAATGCGTGGGCTGTTTTCACAGTCAGTCTACCCCAGGACGCTCCAGGAAGGGGAAAGGGACAAGGAAGGGGGCACTGTGGCCAAGCAGGGGAACTTCTGCATTCAAAATCTTGGAGATGGATCGCTTTCAGTTCCTGATAAGACCTCAGGTGTGGCCCTAAGACTTGCTGTTTGATACTGTAATCTGTCACACACAATGTAATTTAGTGAACTGGGTGAAGGATCTTCAGGGTTTCTTATATGACTTATTTTGAATGGTTGTCATTTATTATAAAATTAATTTATTTTATAATAATTTTATTTAATTGGCTGGACATGGTGGCTCAAACCTGTAGTCCCAGCACTTTGTGAGAGCAAATTGCTTGAACCCAGGATCTCGAGACCAGCCTGAGCAATATAGCAAGACCTCATCTCTACTAAAAAAAAAAAAAAATCCAAAAAATTACCCAGGCGTGGTGCCATGTACTTGTAGTCCTGGCTACCTGGGAGGCTGAGGTGGAAGGATCGCTTGAGCCCAGGAAATCAAGGCTGCAGTAAGCTATGATCA
>NW_012103843.1:202352-242505 GCF_000951045.1 Mandrillus leucophaeus
TGTCAGTGTTCCCCTTTGTCAACTGCACCCCCAAACTGCATGATGTTCTTGGCAGAGAAAATCCCCAGACCACAGAGGAGTGGTGTCTGCAGAAGACAGAGCAAGAGGAAGAAGCTCAAAGACAAGGTTCCAGAATGAGCTTGCACCATGGGATGCAGCCAGTGGACAGTGACGTGACCAGGAAACATCTGTGGTGGCAAGCGGCATGGCCAGCGAGTCAGAGGCAACTGTGCCAGAATTGAATGTGCAGGCACTCCTGTTATAAAGGAAAAGAGGAAAGTGCAGGCAAAGGCTCTTATTCTCATGTGCTGATTATACCAATTCAAATAGATGACATCTGTGTGGGCATTCAGATGGGCATTTTGAATTCTAATGATTGTGTGAACATGAATCACCTAATCACAATTAGATCTCTATTTTCTCCTTTCCCAATCACACTCGGAGCCCAACAACATCTAAAGGTGAATGGATGTGCAATATTGGCACAAATGGATGTGACACACGTTAGGCCTTTGTGCACCCTGGAAAGGAGGGCAGATTCTGCTCCAAGTGTGCTGGAAGGCACTGGGGAGGGATCTGAACTGGCTGACGCCACACTATAGTAGAGAGAATGGAGTGGAATGAGGGGAAGGATGCCAGGAGGAGGCCACTTAGGAAGCTGCTGCGTAGCCAAAGCAAGAAAGGAAGGCGACTTTTCTATCAGGGGAAGGGATGAGAGGAGGTTGGACTGAGGCCAGGATATGCTCTGAGGTCAAGGCGACAGGGTTGCTGAAGGATGGAGTGTGGGCTATGAGATGGAGGAGTCCTGATGAGTGCTCGACTGGTTGGCCTGAGTGTGTGGACGGCTGGTGGTGCCGTTGATCGGTGCAGAGAAGGCTGGTGGGAGGGCAGCTTAGGGGTGGGCTGGGTGGGTCCCTGCAGGAAAGACCACGCTTTGATCATGTTGGTTTTGAGGCATGTGCAGGCTAGGCACATGGAGATGCGGAGTGAATTTGAGTGCCATCGGCATACAGATGGACTCAGGCCATATGAATTCGTGAGATGCCAGCCCAGGACTTGTTCAGAAGAGGCAGACGATGTTTGGCTGCAATGGCTAAGTGGGGCTTAGATTTAGCAGGTGGAGCAGACCGTGGCAGGGTGAGACCTTCTGTCTGAGAAGCTAGGCATGGGGCGTCCATGGCACAGCCCTGGGAGTTGCCGCACAGGCAGCGGTGGTTGTGAGGGTGGAAGTCAAAGTTGAGGATGTAGATGAGTGAGTTGAAGTCATGAGGGGGATGAGGGCACCTGAGGAAGGGGTGTGAAGCACAGATGAGAACCCTAAACTTTATGAGACGGGAGACAAATCTGCAAATGAAAGGTGCGGTGTCACACAAACACCAGTCGAGAGGCGATAAATATCTCACATCTTCTGAGCTGCATCATCCTTTCTAACCAAGCATAGAAATTCTGTCCGGCAAGCTGTCAGGCACATTTGTAGAAAAGGAGGAGGAAAGTCATCGAGGGCCGCACTGGAGTGAGACGGGATCAGCAGGAATGGAAAGAATCAAGACCATGACGTTTACACGACTTCTGGTTACTTCTCCCCAAGCTCCAGAAGACAAATCTTGCATGGACCTCTGGGATGCATGGGCGACTGTGGACAGGTCTAAAGAAGAGGTAGTCATTTGTGCTGAGGCTCCTCCTCTCTTTCAGGGATTTTACAGGGATCCTTCCAGCCAGTGGGTCTGCGCTGGATCCTCCATCAGGCACCCCTAGTGCTGGGGGAGGCCCTCAGCACTCCAGCCTCAGAGCCCAGACAGCGCTGGTTCCCAGCTCCCCTCCTGCCATGTCTGCGAGTCCATCCTCCTGTCCCACCTTGGGGCTTTTAAGCCCTATTACTGTGGCCCCTGGGTAAGACAGAGTTTGAGGAAGAACGAATAAGGTGAGGGCCACTGACTTTCAGGATTTAGCTCCTCTTCGCACATGAATTTCCTGTCTTCTGTCACCCACCCTTTGCTGTTCGAAATGCACGCCACAGCCCAACATCAGCATCACCCAGGAGCTCGTTCGAAATGAGGCTCTCATTCTCCACCCAACCTCCTGAATCAGAATCTGCATTTTAACAAGATCACCAGGGATGTTTGTGTGCATGTTAACATTTGAAAAGCATTAGTAGGCACAGTGGCTCATGTCAGTAATCCGAGCACTTTGGGAGGCCATGGTGGGCAGGATTGCTTGAGGCCAGGAGTTCAAGACCAGCCTGGGCAAATAAAGGAAACCCCATCTCTACAAAACATTTTTTTTTTTTTTTTTTGGTGAGATGGAGTCTCACTCTGTTGCCCTGGCTGGAGTATAGTGGCATGATCTCAGCTCACTGCAACCTCCATCTCTCAGGTTCAAGCAGTTCTCCCACCTCAGCCTCCAGAGTAGCTGGGATTATAAGCGCATGCCACCACACCCAGCTAATTTTTGTATTTTGAGTAGAGACAGGGTTTCACCATGTTGGCCAGGCTGGTCTCGAACTCCTGACCTCATGATCCATCCGCCTCGGCCTCCCAAAGTGCTGGGATTATAGGCATGAGCTACCATGCCCGGCCAAAACATTTTTAAACATTAACCAGGTATATGGTGCATGCCTGTAGTCCCAGCAACTCAGGAGGCTGAGGTGAGAGAATCCCTTGAGTCTGGCATTTTGAAACTGTGGTGAGCTCTGATAGCACCACTGCACGCTAGCCTGAGTGAAAGAGTGAGACTCCATCAAGAAAGAAAAGAGGAAAGGAAAAGAGAGAGGAAGCGGAAGGAGAAGAGGAAGGAAAGAAAGAAAAGCAGTATTATATATTATTTAATGACACTTCACCCAAGGTTTTCCAAATAAAAACTTCCGAAGAAACCAGACAACAAACATCCTTGCCTTTCAATAAAGGACTCACTTGACAATTTTAGGTATGTGCCAAAGCACCAAAGAAAAACAACCCAAATTGTTGATGTTCAGCTTAGTGACTGACATGGCTTCAATACCTGCCTGGCATAGTGCTTCACCCACTCTTTAAAGACTACCTTTATGCATTTTTACTATTTCACTGCCACCCTAAACACCTAAGCGATTATATTCTTATGCCTACTGATGATGAGGTCCGTGAAGTTCAACAACATCAACCCTTCACCCACTGCCCCACCGGACTTGAACCAAGCTTTCCCAAGTTCAATTCCTTTGATAGTTCCATACCTTCTCCACGTGCCAGAGATTGAGAAGAGTGAGCTACATCCTTTTTTGGGGTCTTACTAGTTTTGCCTTTATTACTTAGACAGCTTCAGGTCAGCTGCTTCCTTGTACACCAGTCACAAGTGGGTTTTCATTTTACAAAGGAAACATAGAAGTTGTCATTTTCTAGAAAAAGGTAAAATCACTCTTCCAAGACATATTTTAGATATACTTACAGGCACACTTTGGAGCAGTTCAATAATTAAAAGTTTTACCTGTCTGCCTGACCACCAATGCAAAGGAAACATAATTAAAAGTGTTTTTTTTTGTTTCTTCTCCACGATAATAGTTTATAGAGTAGCTTAATGAAACACTGAAACTCCAGAATGGAAGAGGACGTGTGAAATCCCCTTTCCGGTGTGAACTTATTCTTAAACAATCAAATGAAAGCGCCCGTCAGCCTTTGCAGGATGCTAACCATCTGGCCCCTGCATCCTGTCTGAGTCACCCGATAAATAGCTGCAGGTTGTTTTAAGCACACTGAGCCCTGCACAAGCTGTTTTGCTCTGCTACTCACTGCCCTTAGGTGCAGATATTTACTCCCAGGGTTGAGCATATTTTCAGCCACACCTGGATGCCTCCAGGTAATTAGGAGGAAACTTAGTGGAAAGGAAACAGCATACCTTTGAGTAGCCTGAATGTGTATGTAGGAGAAAGGTTAAGTGCGAAGAGAGGGAAGTTCTCTCCTGCATTGAGTAGCTTTGCTTCCTATTGGAAAAGTGTGCAATTGAAAGGAAGTAGAAATGTTAAAAAGCTCTGTGACTGCCTCCTGCTGTATTCAATTAGCCTTCCGGAGGATGCCAGAAGGAAGGCTCGATTGCCAGAGTGGCTCCAGGACTTAAGAGAAGGCTGGAGGGCAAACCCAGGGGGCTGCCATCTTGCAGACCTGGTGTGAGACCAAGGTGGGGCAGCTGTGTGATTGGATTATACACAGGAGCCTTACTTCAGTTTCTATTGCAGTGGCCAGAGCTATGCATGCCACCCTTTGCATGGAGTCTTGAAAAGTCACCTAATTTTAATCACTCAGAAGGGGAAAGTGATAAGAAGAGGGAGGGCGCATCTCTCTGAAATGCCCAAGCATTGGCCTTGCTGGAATGGGCCTCATTAGGGGAGTGGGGCCACCACCCTTGGAGCATCGGAGGAGCCCCAGGGCTGGCTCCGGCCTTTTGGCTGGACGTCACTGTTTCAGGCCGAGCAGATAAAAGCAGGAGGCACTGACCGTAAGCCAAGAGTTCAATGTTTTCAGAAAATGGACCGGACGGGAGGAAAGTGTGAGTGTGCTTTGAGAGCAATAAACAAAATATTGGCTGCCTGCCAGGGAGGAGTGTGCTGACATCTTCAAGCAGGAGATCCTCGAAAGCTCCACAGAGCGGCTGAGGAAGCCTCCTTAGGGCTGTGGATGGGGTGGCGGGGCAAGGGCTGCCGTGGCCCCATGCAGCAGTGGGCATCGGGCCTCGGCCACAGCCAGCAGGGAGGCCAGCAGAATCCCAGGCAACACCCCTAGGGTTCGCTCCTCATGCCTCCACTCCCGGGCCCAGCTCCCTGAAGGGCAGGGCGGTGGAGGAGAAGCAAAGCCAGGCGGTGCCCTCTGCCAGCTCTAGCTCACAGGCTGCTGGGGCTAACGGGTGGAGCTTGTGGAGACGAAGCCCCTTACCCCTGAAGTGAAGGTTGTGGGGTTTCCTGGAGGGAGGGCACCAGGCTCCGTTCTTAACTGAGGCTTCCCATCCCTCGAGGGAGGGTGATGAGGGGTGTCCAGACACATCCACAGGGACAAAGGAGGTTGCCAAGGCTGACCGCAGGAGTTTCTCTTCTAATGCCTTTCAAATGAACTGGTCTGTGGTGCTGCTCAGGGAACGCCTGCTCTCACACACCCAGCACTGTACAGTTACAAAGCAGATCCTGCAACGCCACTGCGGACATCATAGTTTCTGGGAAGTCTCTGGCCTTCGTGTGAAAAGACAGCCTGACAGGTTGAATTCTTTCAAACCTTATCTTTGGTTATTTTAATAGGATATGACAATCTCCTCTCCTCAGCATGTCAATAAATGTTTATTGCCCTTTACTGTGTGAGAGCAGGGGGCCTGCCACCGGTTGCTTTTATTTTCTTTTAGACAGCATGAACATTTTTAGCAGATGTAACCAATGATGGTCATTAGGATTATAATAATGCCAATAGTAACATTTATATCAGTGGATGCAGAAAATACACAGCCTGATAATTTTTTATTACTTGTACCCATAAAATTAAAGATCTTAAACATGGGGTGGTGGGTGCATCTGCATCAAGATCTTGTTAGCATGAGACCCAACCCTTTCAGCTACGGGTTTCATCAGAAGCCTTTTAAGTGATCAGACAGTAATGAGATAGCACACGTTATCCTGCAGCACAGAGCTGCGTCTGGTCACGGCAGGGTGCACCGGCACTCAGGCTTCAGAGAACAGCTTATCAGTACCGTGCCCATGTGCAAGGACAGTACTCCTTGATGCCCTGAAACCTCCGCTCCTACTAACTGTCCTTGGACACGTTGGCATACCGAGAATCAATCGTACTCTCAGCAGTGGTTTCTGCAGCAGCTCTGGGTCACGGAAGAAGCCAAGTGCATTGTTGAAACAGCAGAGCCCAGGCAGTGCCCTGAGAAACCAGGTATTGACCGCTTGCACCCGTTCCTAGGTAGGTGGGCGTTACGCACACCTTCTGCTGGAAGACACACCGTCTACGTGAATGCCCAGCCTCCCTGTGCTCTGCCTTGTCTCGTGGAATATGTCGGCACCCGCAAAGAATACACCTTCAAAGCCAAAGGGAAGTTTCTGTCTGTCTGCTTCACACTGTCCTTCCCCCTCTTCCACCCCTTCTGTGTATGAAGAAGTAAAGCAAAGTTCTTAATGATCACCCTTAAATGGTAAGATTTTGATAGGCTGTTTCTATAATTGGTTCTCATTGAAACATGGGAGTTCTAAATAGAGAACTGTGAGAAGTGGAATGAGAGGAGAGCGACCGGGTCGTGGCCCTCCTTCCCGGTCTCCGCCATGTCAAGCATGCGTCTGCCCCAGGGCCTTTGCACCTGCTGGGTTGCTCTTCCGGTCCCCACAGTAGGCCCTTTTGGAACTCGATCAAGTGTTGCCTTCTCAGAGAGGCCTCCTCTGACCATCCCCAGTGAAACCAACCTTCTCTCCCCCACACCTGGGCTATCCCCTATCCCTCCCAGTTCTTATCTTCGTCTCATGTTACATATTTGTTTACTTGCTGATCACCAGAAGAAGGCCTTATGAGTCCAGGCCCTCAGGCTTCCTCCCGACTCGATCCAGTATCCAGAAGCACATTGGATGAGGAGGAGAATGCAATAGAAATTAGTTGCAGACATTAGTTGCAGAAATGAATCATGGAGAAAGGAAATGTTCTCAGTGAAGTGTTTCAAATATGCAGCCTACAAGACTTAAGTGGAAGACTCACTTACGAAGTAGCTGACTCGCCCAGCAGGGGCACCCATTTTTACCCTTTCCCCTTTCACCTTTCTTGTGGATAAAGCCGGTGTGATGGCTGGAGCTTCAAGAGCCACATTGGACTATGAGGCAACCTTGAAGACAGAAAGATGTGCACTGAGAATGCTAAAGCTGAATGACGGCGGGAAGGGGGGGTCCTGGGAAGTGATGGAAACCCCGTGCCAGCTTTGGAATGCCCACATCTGTCTAGTTTCACCTGAGAGAATAAAACATTATTTATGTTCCAGCTGTTGTTTTGACTTTTCTGCTATATATAGTTAAAGGTTTCCTATACATATATAAGAGAATCATTGGGATTCAATATTGGTCACTTTTTATAATTCAACAAATGCACTTTACTTCTCTGAGCAACATTATGCCTTCATAAAGCAAATAAAACAGGATAATTGTTGAAGAAATTGTGCAAATATAGAATACGATCATTCAAACACCCTACTCTCTTAGACTGCGAGTGTTCCAGTCGTATACAAGACAGATGCATTCATTTAAAATATTCAACAAATATTTGTTGAGTACCTACCACTGTGTGTCATGTATTGTGTTAGGTTCACTAAAACACAGTGGGAAAGAGGTGGAATTGGAATAAATGCTTTGAATTCCGACTCACTGCTTATTAGTTGTGACCCTGAGCAAGGTGTTTAACCTTTCTGAGCTTCAGTTTTCTTAATAGCACTTAGTTCTCAGAGGTGTGTGAATATGGATGAGAGGCAGATAAATGTCTGAACAGAGTTACTCAGCAGTTGCGGTAACACAGTTTTGCTAGCTACCATGTCTGCAACGTGATCCTTTCCATCAAGGAGCCCCCTCGTGGGAGAAACACAGATAAACAGATACTACAGTGAAACTTGGAAGGTGCCCTAACAGAAGGGTAAGCAGAGTGGTTTGAGAATCGGGAGAAGTGAGTCACTAGCTCTGTTGAGGTGAGTTGAAATCAGGTTGCATTATAGTCATTGGAACCGTTCACTGGATGTTTCCAGTTTTCCTTCTCCTGACACATGGTAGAGTTGTCTTGAAGAGTCAGTACGAGTTTCTAGATGAAGAAAGAGGTTTCAACACTCTAGGGCAAATGAAATACTTTTATGCAAAGCCGAGTCATAAAAGGATTAAAATTTGGTGATAGGATCAGTGCAACTGTGACCAACACTGGGTTCATGGGGTAGCAGAGAGGCAGAAGGTGAGTCTGCTTAGGTAGACAGGGTTGTATATTTAGGGCACCTTTGCGCCAAGTGAATTTCCCCAAAGTAATTTGAACTCGAAAACCACTCATCAGAACCTCCTGATTCAATAAATAAGAAGGCTGGACAAATGTCACAAAGCTCTTTGGAAAGGAGTATAGGACCTAATAGTGGTCTACACAGCCAATTTGTTGCTCATCTACAAAGACAATAGGCAAATTACCTCTCACATATGAGAGAGCTCAGGGAACAGAGCATATAAAAAAGTTTCTGGAAAAAAGTTTTGAGTTGTTTGTTTTCAGTAACAAAATCCAAGCAATTAATAGATGGTTAAAAACTAAGCATGTTCAAAGAACTGGTGGCGTGAAATGAATCAATGTAAATGAAGGATAAGTATTTTAAACTCATATGAATTACATTACAGAAAAAAATGTATTTTTTTTTTTTTACCTTGAAAATGCAGAAAATAATGTAACTGACAAATGTTAAGGCGGGGAAAAAGGAGAAAGGAGAGGTGAATGGAAATGAGATGATGAATGTCCTCAGATTTCAAAGGAAGAAGTGAAGCAATGTTGTATAGCATTTAAATGTGTACTTTTAAAAATGCTTCTAACTTGTTGCATAACTTTCCTCAAGGGATCTTTTAGGAAATAATAACTCTTGGTAGATAAACATTTATTTTTAGGTTCAGCAATTCTTTGTCTTTTCATTTCATTTTATGTCTCTTCCTTACTTGAGCTGGGTGCACTTTACATGCTCTAGGAAGGCTTAGGTGCCGACACAGGGAGGAGTGGAGGGGGAGGGACAGGGCCTTGAAGATGCATCTGGGGAATTAGGCAGAAGCCAATTCATATAGCACCTTATGTCTCAGGCCTACCACGCTCAGGAATTTTGACTTTTCCTAAAAGATAATGGGTGGGTGGGGAGGAAGGAGAATTTGAATTATACATGCGTTTATTTATTTATTTTTTTCTTGTTTGAGACAGCATCTAGCTATATTGTGCAGTTCGGCCCCCAACTCTGGGGCTCAAGTGACCCTCCCACCTTAGCCTCCTAAGTAGCTGGGACTACAGGTGCCAGTCAGAGGGCGTGGCTATTTGATAAAGATCACTTTGTCACTTTGGCTGTCCTGTATTTAAAAATCTCTTTAAGCAACATGATTTAGAGCTGCTCTATCAGCATGATCTTACGATCTTATGAACCTGGACCATTCAGGATGGACCTCACACTCTGATCTTTCCTTCCAATTTTAGATCTTTCCTTCAGATTCCTAAATACTATTTTGGTAAACACTTTACAGACTAAATTAGGCAGAATAAACTATGGCGATTCTTTTTCCTGATTAAATCCAATGCTCAGTAGTTCTCTCATCCTCAGAGAAGCCAGGATCTTAGGCTGCAGGTCATGCCCTGTGCAAGTCCAGGGGAGCTGTTGACATGAGCAACAAAGCGGGTGGCTGCCTCATCAGCTGTGCGATGCTGAGCCCCTGGGAGGAGGAGCCGGTCGAGTTTATGTGGTCTATGTCCCCTCTCCCATCACTACGAAGAAAGACAGCTGCAAAGTCCTGTTTTTTAAGGCCTCCAGGCAATGAAATCGACAATGGTTTCAAAGTTGATATTTAATAACCCTCATTATTATCAAGTTATTTTTTATGGAAATAGGACATATTTTTTCTAATTGTAGTCTACCGTGTTCTCTGGCTTTATCATCTTTTGAGAAGGTCAGCTGACTAATCTTTATTTTATCCATAGCCCCTAATGTTATCAATGCTAATTAATCACCATAGTTTCCTCTTTTCCAGTCTAAATAGTCCTAGCTCTTTGATGTACCTTCAAAGATCCAATTTTCCAATCCTTTGTATCTTGATCTTTTATAAAACAGCTTCCCATGTTGCACAGAATTTAATAACAAAAGCAAGGATATGTGAAGCCTATAGTGGTAGAATTATGCTCTGAGTCTGGAAAATAACAATTCTGCAAACATAAGCCAGTGACGCCATCCTCTTTTTGATCACGCTAGATTCATAATTTTGTTCTACTTTTACCCTATCATAAATCCCCCTTTCAAAATCACTGTAGATGGAGATCATACATTAGAGATATAATTGCATTTGAAAAGGGTGGTCCTTTCATTTCCTGCTGCTGTAGCAGACACTGTTAGTTGCTACTGCAGTGACAGTATTCCTTCTTTTTCCTGGTTTCCAACGCCCAGCTTTTGTTCAATGGTCTCTTCCTGGGATGCGGACACCTCCCAGCCCCGGAGGGTGCATCTCTTTTAGTGTAAATCAGCCATCTCCTTCCTCATAATCAATGGAACCAGGAGCTTGGGACCCAATCCCAGACAATGGTAGTGAGGCACAGGCAGCTGGTGGTGGGTGGCTCTGGGGTCATTTGCGTCACTCCAGAAAGACACCCAAGGAAGAGACACTGTCTTCGCTGGACATTATTATGAGATGATCTGCTGCCTGGAGCTGCTGCAACCATCTTATAAACACAGGGGGCCAAGTGTGAGAAATGAAAGCATAGATCGGGAGGATGGCTGAGTAGAAAGATGAAGAGATCCAGGGCTTCTGTGCACGCCACTTAGCTGCCTAATTAACCAGCCCTGGGCTTCCTGTTGTGTGAGTTAATACATCCCTTCGCAATTTAGTGATTTTCATTGTGTGGTCCCAGATCAGCATCAGCAGCATCTGGAAATTTTTAGAAATGCAAATTCTGGGGCCCTACCCCAGACTTGCTGAGAAGAGTCGAGGAGTGGAGTCCAGCAATCTGTTTTTAACAAGCCCTCCGGATAATTCTAAGAAGTCCTGAAGTTTGAGAACTACTGCTCTGAGCTTGCTATAGTCTAAATGTCTGTGTTCTCCCACCACTCACATATTAACATTTGAATCTCCAAAGTGACGGTATTAGAAGGTAGGGGTCTTTCGGAAGTGATTCAGTCATGAGGTCAGAGCTCTCATGAACAGGATTAGTACCCTTATGAAAGGGACCCCAGAGAGCTAGGTCACCCCTTCTATCATGGGAGGGCACTGAGAAAGTGCCGTCTATGAACCAGGCAGCAGGCCCTCACCAGACATCACATTATAGCAGCTTGTTCTTGGACTTCTCAGCCTCCAGAATTGTGAGGAAAAAAAAATACTACTGTCTATAAGCTACCCAGTCTACGACATTCCATTACAGCAGCTCAGATCAGCTAAGAGCCATTGAATTGGGGTTTCAATTACTTGCAGCTAAACACGTGTTAATACATACATCTCCTTTACTTTTTATGCATCTTTTCTAGAAAAATCTATCAATCGGTATGTTTTCTGTCAATGTCATCTGAGAATTAACAGTATCATAGCCAGAAAGGTCTGGAGAGATAGGAGCATGTTGTACAGTCTCTGATATGTGTTTGACACACCCAGACAGGCTGCAAAACAGTTGGGGGTAGGTTTCTTGGGGTGTAAGTAATTTTCATAAAAATTTAGAACTTTTTGAGTTCCAACGTGAAAGGAGAGGATTTTGAAATGGAGAAAAAGAAAACTTCAGAGGCACAAACTCAGGCAGAGCTCCTGTCAGAGGAACCAAGTGCCTAAAATAGGACAGAGAGTTTCCAGATGCAGCGGAGAGGCCGTGAGTAATCTGAGAGCTCAGGTAGGAAAGTGGGACCAGTGTGAAATGAAGGAGGCACTAATGATAAGCAGACAAGAAGCCACCAAATTGCTATTTAGGGTCACTGGGATCTGCAGAGGGAAACGAGGCTGAAGAGACAAGAGGAAAGACATGGCTGTGAGGGTCGAAATCTAAAAGGAACTCCTAAAGGGACGCTTAATGTTTTCAAGCTATCCACTGTGGCATGCTAGGTCTATCATCTGTGTATCATCGCCAAAGCAAGAACCATAAACATCAGATTTCACTCGGTTATAGAAATCAGAGAAAAACTGCTGGGGCAATGACAGGGAAGAGACACTGCACATTCTCAGTGGAGGAATCATCCGCTCTGTCCTTCAACTGGTGCCATCCAAAAGTTGCTATGTCAAGTAATGCTAGCTTCACTCAAATGCTATTACCCCTGGTTAACTCACAACTCACAGTAAGGAACAACCCGTCTAACCTGTGAAGCAATGCTTAAGGAAGGTTTGAGGAAGGATGAGCTGCAGATCAGCTCAAGGATGGGACTCAAATATCATGACAGTACCATGAGCTAAGGTGCCTCCTGCAAGCTGCCTGTCGAGGCCATCAGTGGGTTAGAACCAAATTCTTCCAAAATTATTGCAGTCTGCAGTCATCATATCTTGTCATGTAATACTTAACATTCTGGAAAAGGCCCTGCATTGGTTCTGAGTAATATTTCCAGGATCTGTGGACCTTTGAAACAACTCCATGTCACTGTACTTTATCCATGGTGGCTCTTTCAGGCGAATCACTTGTCCATTCCTGCCTTAGATGAGGCCTGTGGAATGACTGCATCATTTGCCCTTTCGTTGTTAAAATGGTTATCAGATTTCAGGTATATCAAGCCTTGCAGATCAGGCCTCTTACTCTGTGTGACTAACAGGCTCCCCCAGAACAAACCATCCAGGCACAAACAGGGGATGCAGCACGTGGCTATCCCACCACGGGTTTCCACACCACAGTGTGAGCTCATCTTGCTGACTTAAAAACCATCATTTAAAAGTCACCTTTCCAAATTGCACTGATTTTATTTGTTCAAAAGATAACACACACGTTATTACATGACTATCATTTTAGGGCAAAGTGGATATATGGACAAATGTTTCAAGCGAGGAGGTAAACTGTCCTGGATAAAAATTCACGGCATCAGTTTTATATTTTCTTTTTTTTTTTTTTTTTTTTGAGGTAGAGTTTCGCTCCTTGCCCAGGTTGGAGTGCGAAGGCGTGATCTTGGCTCACGGTAACCTCCGCCTCCCAGGTTCAAGCGATTCTCCTGCCTCAGCCTCCCGAGTAGCTGGGATTACAGCCATGTGCCACCATGCCCGGCTAACTCTGTATTTTTAGTAGAGATAGGGTTTCTCCATGTTGGTTAGGCTTGTCTTGAACTCCCAACCTCAGGTGATCTGCCTGCCTCGGCCTCCCAAAGTGCCGGCCAGGGGCGGCCAGGTGCGTGAGTGACCGCGCCCGGCTGCAGGAAGCATTCTTAATGTATGCATTGGTACATCTTCTTCTGTGTGCATGTCACGGAGGGAGCATTCCTGATGTACAGATTGGTGTATCTTCTGTGTGCACATCAGGAAGGGAGCACTAAGCAGAAGCACATAAGCAGATTCGGGACTGCAGAGCTGGGAGTGGTCCTGGTTTTACCACTCACGGACTGCATGCTCTCAGACAAGTCTCTTAGCATTTTCGTACCTCGGGCTCCTCCTCTGCAGAATGAGGATGGCAATTCCTACCTCCTAAGATTGTCATGAGCTAGAAAGAAGTTAATATTTGTCATGCATTTAGAATAGCATCCAGCACATCATAAGGACTCTATGTTTTGTAAATAGAATATTCTTTTTCGTTGTTATAACACATTTGTTTTTCATAAATGTTGTTATCTGGCAGGTATTTTTTGGCTTCCAGAATAAAAGTTTTAAAATTAAAAGGTATCAAAGTATTTTTAGGAGCCTAGTTATTTCCTCAACTACTCCCGTTTAAACTCTAAAAGTAGATTGGCTTTACGTTAAACGGAGAATTCATACAGAAAAAATCTTCAGGACTGTATTCATTTCATAAATAATGTACTTTATTTTATTGCATATGGCTATTAAGGAGGGCATCCATGATCAATACAGACTAAATACAATGCACTATTCTAGTCCAGTTTATTCTCGCCTCCAGCAGCATCACATTGACCCCTAGATACAGCGTGTACAGTGGAAGACAGAGCAAGATAAGTCTCTTGTCATATCACAATAGCAAGAAATATATTTAACATCTTGATATCCAGAAACAATACGTACCCAAAAAGAAAACACTGTTTAATAACTGTTAAAGTTTATATAGCAAAAAATATTTTAAATTTAAGGTAAGTCAGGCAAAATGTACAAAGACCCAATATACATTGTGAAGTTTTAGCAAACATAACATTTATACATTTTGGTTCCATTCTGTAAACTAAATTAAAAATGTAAATATTGCATATGCCTTTTTTTGAAATGTACAGGATAGAGGAAAATTTAGTATATTATCATCTGTGTATTTTGCTTGTTTTAAGCTGCAGTATGAACATGAACCATCTGTATAGTGTCATGACTACTCTAAGGAGAGAGGGCGAGTTAAATATGCGTCAATACACTGCATTCAGCAGGGTCCATATTCAGTCCCTATCGTACCTGGGGGGAGTTACAAAGCAAATATCACCCATCGATGCCTATTCCCAAAACTAAATAAAAACTTCAGGATGTTTTATACATCTTAATAAAGTACATCATACACTGAAATTGACCTTCCAGCTAACATTGTATGGCCTAGGCGCTGCTGTGATGTATAATTTCAGAAAAGTAAAACCTTAAAAATGTTCAGGGAGATCACTTTACATTCAACTTTGTCTTGCAATACAATCCTCTGTTCTAAAGTTCAGCACGGAAGCAGGAAGACTTTTGCATTGCCATTAAATATATTTTTAAGACATTGAAATTTTTGGTCTTCCTCTAAAAAAGCCTCATTTTATTAATGCATTATTCTATAGTGATATATATCTATATATTTATATATATTTTTCTCAAAAAAAAACAAAACGAAACCAACAACTTACATCTCCAATGAATTAGTGTAACCTCTCCATGACTATCAGAGAAGATAGGCACTGGGGAAGCCCCCACGGGAGGAGAGGTCGACAGCCCTCCAATTGAGTGTCGAGGGAGCAGAAAACGGCAGATCATTCTGCCGGTCAAGTTCAGCAGTTTTAGGTAACGTCTGCGAGAACTGCCACAACACTGGTATTTTCAGAATACTGAAAACATAAAACAAGGGTAGTCTTGTCAGGAATTTTTTCGACAAGTAACATGTACTGCGAGATTGCTTTTCTTCTTTTTCTTTTTCCATCAGCAACATAGGGGCTGGAATGCCTCTTTTTATCAGTTTCTTTCTTTCCTTTTCTTTTTTTCTTTTCGTTTTTTGTTCAGGGCAGCCTCACTGGTTGACATAATAACATTTTATTAAAGATAATACATTTTTTAAAAAATTAAATCTGCCACACCCGGACCACCCTGGAATTGCTAGCACACCTACAGGGATTTTTGGTTACAGAAAGGCATGCCCAAGATTCAGGAGAGCAGAGACATCTGAGCTTGTAAATAGAATAAAAGGCGTTTGCAATGTGAAGTACCTACATAAACATCTACATCGAGAAGATTAAACAAGTCTGTTAAAGGTAAAAAGAGATACTCATCCCCTTCCCAAAGCCCTTCCCTCCCACCCCCCCACTACCCAATACAGCTGATTTGTTTCAAAAGTAGGTTGCTTCAGTTACATATAGTAATTATTATTTTGTAATCCATCTTTAAAGTCCAATCCCAAATTTCACTTCCATCGAGAAATGTCAGTCCCACACTGGGCTCGGTGTGGACGTAAACATGGCAGGTGCCTGCACTGGAATCCAACCAGCAGCTGTCTACTTGGACCATTTCACTGAGGCCGAGGACCGCGCTCCAGACACACAGCGCAGGGGCTACTACAGGAGGTCCTGCTGGACCCCGCCACGGAAATCCGGCTTTACCTTGAACTGAGGTAGGACTGTGGTCGTTTTGAGTGTAAGCCAGTAAATACCAGATTTTACCACTTTCATAGGTGTGGGTGCACTCTCCTAGCATGCTGAGGGTTACATCTGCTTTGCCAAAAGGAAAAGAAGAAATTAAGACACCGGCCACAATTTAAGAAGGCCAATGAAAACATCCAATTTTCTTGAGAATAACTTCTTCAGCTAATTTTGTTAAAACAAAACAAAACAAAACAAAACAAAACGCAAACAGCACAATGACGAATGCCCCATCTGGGAACAAGGGAGAGAGGCAGGTGACCTTGCCTTGTTGGTGCCTCATCTAACAGAGTCCACAGATGTTTCCAAACATAGTCATTGCTCAGATCCAAAAGAAAACTGTAAGCAGCTTCGGGCTGAAACAATGCTGAGCATCTTCTTTTAATGACATTCTCTGACGTGTGACATCCTGGTCATAAAGCCAGACAGATCTTCACTCTGAAAAAGGAAGGAGGGAAGTTAGCAGAGATCCTCAGGAGAAGAGAGCAATCTCTGGAGTTCCAGAAAAAGCCCCTCTAACCCACGGCTAAGACCTGGGTTATTTTCATAAACTGATGCCCTTTGAGAAAGAAACTCGTATTCATTCTGTTTTCCAGAAGTGAGTTCGGTGGGAAAACTCTGAGTTTTCCTGGAAGCAGAGCTGTTAGGTTCACGGTGAGTTGTCTATACGGTGAGGTTCACGTTTTCAATTTAAGAAAAATATTCACACGTGTTTTTGTGAATCATTCTGTCGAACAAGATAGAAAAGGAAGGGCCAGTTCCCAGGTGCCACTGCGTGTCTGTGTGATGGAATGACCCCTTTAACTCCTTAGGCCTTGATGCTCCCTGTGTTGTGTGGGATACACAGAATCCACTACCTTCCTCCCCGGGCTGCAGAGATGAAAAACCATGACACACGCTACAATGCTCTGTAAACTATGTTTATCCTACAAATGTGCATTATGTTATGAAAGTGGAATAACTAAGAACTCCACCCTTCTGTCCTCAGAAAACTTCCAACTGGATCATCCATCTCTTTTTGAACGTGTCCAGCAATGGAAGGCTCCTGCACTGCCTCACGTGTGGTTGCATAACCCTCAACATTAGGAAAGGGTTATTTTTATCCACTCAACTTTCATATGTTCCAGTTTAGGTAATTTACCCTTTCGCTGTGCTCAGAGGGGACAGGGACTGAGGACACTTGGCCAGATCTAACTGCTTCCTCCCTTCCAGGATGAAGGATCAAAATTCTTTAACCTTTCTCAATTTCCAGGGTTTTAGGCCTATTTTTACTTGATATATTCCTTCTTCAAGGGACAGAACAAATTGGAAGATTTTGACCTTTCACAGCGTGTTGTTTTTTTCCTTCGAAGCTTCTTGGCTTTTTAACCAAAATGACATACTGTTCATTTTGATCCCTCAGTTCCATGATGGTGAGCACTGCTTTGCTCTCAAACAGGTACATTTCCTTCCTTTGCAGATGCATTTATACAAACTGCATTTCTGGACACTCTTCTAAAATCATTTAGAATTTTGATCCTAGACTCTTTACCATACTCCCTGACTTACTTTTTTGTGAATCAAATTCTTTTCTATCCATCTTAAGTTTAGAAGACTGAACTCAACAAGACAGAAACTTCCAGTGTGCCCTGAAGCTGAGTGAGTCCCTCAAAACCACATCTCCTTAGGAACTCGAGGCACTACGCTCTATAGCCCCCCAAAAGCTTTACAGAAAAAATACTTGTCAATATACAAGGTATACATTTTTAAATTCCCTACAATGCGACATTCTGAGGCTGTTTTTACTCTATCTTATTTATCATTATTATTTTTTAAGATGGAGTCTCATTCTGTCACCCAGGCTGGAGTGCCGTGGCATGATCCTGGCTCACTGCAACCTTCGCCTCCCAGGTTTGAGCAATGTTCGTGTCTCAGCCTCCTGAGCAGCTGGGATTACAGGTGCGTGCCACCATGCCTGACTCATTTTTATATTTTTAGTAGAGATGGGGTTTCACCATGCTGGCCAGGCTGGTCTTGAACTCCTGACCTCAGGTGATCCACCCACTTAGGCCTCCCAAAGTGTTGGGATTACAGGAGTGGGTCACCGCGGCTGGCCTATCTTACTATTTTTATAAAGCTTATGTCCATTAGAAATTTAATAAGTAAACAATGTTCTGCCAATGAACCTTAACAGAATTAATTTCTTCCTAAGGAAAGATCTGTCTTTGAGTTATCTGATTCATTATTGTTGTGATTTTCAATCCCAGGAGACTTCAGTGAGAATCTAACTGTATCCCCTAAAAAAAAGCAGGCATTTGCTAACATACACCTTGACTTGTAATTCACTCTAAAATGAGCTTGCATTTTGTCCCCGAGGCCCTGATTTGGGAAGAATCCTATGGCCACCATAAAGCAGGTAACTGAGAGTCTGCAAATCCATTGACAGAAAGATTTCTAATCAATTGCTTATTTTATTTTGACACTAACAATTAGCTAAATGTGGGTGAATTATCTCATGTTAACTCTAAGTCTGTTATTTTGAAAGCAACTAAACAAGTAAGTTCTTCAGCTTCTCAAACTTAAGTACTTTGTCGTATAAATGGCAGATAAATTATTGCTGAAAAAAATCACTTTCCATTTTCATTTGTGATTTCATGAGGCCACTGACATTTTCATTGTTTTTTTAGGATGCTGTATCGCTGTAAAACTCAACTCTTATCATTACATCTCTTTGCGAGCTCTAATTAAGTTGAACATGTAATTTTATTTTTTGGAAGTAGAATATAGTTATCAAAACGTTAATTTCTAAGCATTAGCATTATGCAAGAAAAGAGCTGATAAATGGCAAGGAAATAATTCATCCATGCATTTATTCATGCAATGACCTTTCAACAATTTTCTTTTTTTAATTCTACGCTGGTGCAGGGCCTCACTGATAACTTGGAGGAAGATGGCTGACAAAAAAAAAAGGGTAAGGGGAAAGGGAAGGGCAAGGGGAAGGGGAAGGGGAAGAGGAAGGGGAAGGAAAGGAAAAAAAAGGAAAGGAAAAAAAAAGAGGGAGGGGAAGGGGAAGAGGAAGGGGAAGGAGAAGGGAGGAAGGAAGGGTTATTACAGGAAGATGAACCTGTTAATGGTACACTCAAAGGACGCAAGAGAGCTGAGGTGAGGGAGATCAGAAATAGGATGACCACGCGCTCAGAGCCAGTCATGGGGGCGTCAGCTATGCAGCGTTTCACATCCATCTGCATGCACACACGTGTTACCAGAGCAAGCACAACGTGCATGTGTCTCACCTAGCCTGTCTCCTGTTAGGTTAAAATACAATCGCTTTCTACGGCCGCCTTTCGCAGTAAAGCAAGAACTGTGGTCTGGGTGTGCTCAGCGGACACAGGCCTGTGTTCCTGCCCCTCAGCACCCTGCCTCTCACAGACCTGCTTGTTTAGACATCCCCCCACCCCAGGAGGCCACGGCTGATTCCAGGTGACCCTTAGGGATGCTTGGAAGCACTCGCGGTGATTTAAACACAATTAACCAGCGGAAACAATCCTTTGTGGAGGTGCAAAAGGGCAGTGAGGAGAAGGCTGGAGCACACCTCAGATTGGACCCTGCCCGCCGCAGCAGAGGAACTGGGATACAACGGAGACCTAAGAAGCATCAGTACTAAGAATGCATGGTGGAAAAAAGGGATCTTTTTTGAAACCCAAAGTCTAGTTTTTATTCATTTGTTAGAGAAAGAAGGCTTAAGACAGAAGCCATCTGCCTGAACTGATGTCTCAAATACCTTTTCCAATTGAGCCGGTGGTAGAATCTTTGCCACGCATACTACTAAAGGCCCCACAGGCATAGGCCTAAAATGATTAACACGGGCAATGGCTCAGGAGGGCTCTCTGTAGTTCACACACAGCTTTCAGACACCAAACACCAAGAGCTAGTGCCCCTGGTTGAAGCCACCACGGAAACACGATACCTGCCATCCACCTGACAGCCACCCACTCATCAGTGACACTCCCCTACCCGAGGAAGAAGAAAGCTGGAAAACACTCTTGTAGATTCAAACCTAGGAATGAGAGTAAACGTTTGCCTTTATAGTCATTTACTTTCAAAGTAACCGAAGTTATCCCTCACCCTGTAAATCGGCCTGGTTCATCCCGACTAGGGAAAAAAAATACACCAACAATTTTCTAACACTAATCATCTGACATCCTCAAGCTTTACATATGATCAAACTTCAGGCTTCCTGAAGATGAGATTCCAACAAAAATGTATTTATTGTATTATCTGTGTTAATTTTAGTAGAAGCAAAGAATTAATAATTTTGTGGCTGTTCCACCGTGAACATTCACTAAGAAGGGAGACATTTTCAGAATCCATCAGCTGTAATGGCAAAACCAAAAAGAAAACAGTAAGACTCACGTGTTGCTCATGAACCCAATGACAGAACATCACACACCAGTTCTGCTACTACAGGTAACGTAGATACAAAAATGTAAACTTACTGACACTCACTGAATTTGTCACACCATTCATTACACACTGTACACTACTCTGTCGCTTAGACATTGCTTTGTAAAGAAATCCATCCACAGACGTATCCATGTAGAGTTATTTGAGCAAATAAACAAAATCAACAAACAAAAACCCTTTTAGCAGAGATGAGAGTTGCTCCACAGGACCTGTCATGCAGTGTGGCCACTCCGCATCTCCTTTCTGCTGTCGCTTGTGACAGATGACATTCATACGTGGGATACAGTCCCCTGTGCCACTCACCATAATGCCCTGCAGATGGGCAATAATTCCTCCCCTTTTCTCCTCCACTTGAAAGAGCAATCAGAATGCAAATGAAGGAGAGCTGTCAGTAAAAGCTCCACCTTCAAACTGCTCAACTTGACTCTCCCAAAAGAGAGAAAGGAGAAAAGGAATCACTAGAAAACATTGTGATTACAAGGAGGAAAGCTTCCTTATAATATATGGAACAATGTCCCAGCAATGACATGTCACGCGGAGCTGGGCACCATGACTGCAATCACATTACAGAAAACTGAAGTGGGCATGGAGCCTAGAAGATGTTGGAAATAAGGTCAATTTGCTCCAGCCAATAACATCAGGCAGCATTTTAGGCACACAGTCTGACTCACCAATCCTTTTTCTTCATGATTTCTCATGACAGTTTGGGTTTGGACGTGTTTGCCTCCAACGTCACATTTCCAAGTTCAAAATCCAGGATATACACCGGGGTCATGGCAGCTCTGCCCAGGGAGGCCCTAGTCCTCTCTGCAGAGAGGCTGGGGGACATGGGGCCTCACAGGCCTTTGGGGAGCAACACTGGACCGCCCAGGGGCCAGATTCATGGAGTAGATACAGATGCTTTCACATTTTCAACCGTAGCTGAATTAGGAGTGTTACAAATACTGATGTGCTTGACAAAATGAAACCATACACTTCTTAAAATTAAAATTTGTATTTCTAGTAGCAAATGTGATTCAGAAAGCAATGAAACCTTCCATGAGCTCAACCATATCATACAGGTCCATCTCAGTGCCCAGTTTCACCCTTTTATGTTAAACACAGAATTACGAGGGAAAATTAACTTTTCAGTTGCAGAAGCAATTCTGAGAAAAAAAAAAAAAAAACAAACCCGATAATTTAGTATCTCCAGACTTTACTAAAGCAAGACACTCTTAAGAATATGGAAAAAAAAAAAAAGTGAGGTTGGGTATGATAACAAAAGCCAGAGATTCTAGGAAAAACGGTTACTTGAACTTTTCTTTTAAATTGGAAAAAAAATAACTTAAAAGGGAAATATGGAAGAATAAGTTTCCCATGACAAACAGGGGCAATAACTTGCTTTCCAGTCCTCCTTGACAAAGACTGACAACATTCTTTTCTATGAGCTCATCACTTCCACTGACAATTAAAATCATTTCATTTTGAATGCTTGTTAGTAAAAAGATTCCTAATATCAAGTTGCAACTTGATGTTAATGACACAATATGAAACAGGATGAGACAATCTGGGTGTCTCACAGGCTGGGTTGAGTAAAAGGAATCTTCCCCCTTTAACTCCTGTTTAGTCCTTCACACAAGACCCGATCTTAATCATCCCAAACTAGGAAAATCAGGCCTCCTAAACTTTTACCTGCTGCACTTCAAATTCCCTCTACACATTCAACTTTCCTCCACAGGAGCCGGTATAAATTTTACAGTGCACGGCTACAGCAGATTGTATAACACAGAACGTACATGGTTCTTTTCTGAATGTTATTGTTAAAAACGCTGCCATGTGCACGATGTGAGCTATTCGTCTATGGCAAGAACTGCCCACTGCCCCTGCAGCAGCCGCCAGTGCCATAGGAGAAACAGTATCGATGATTCTTCCGCACAAACACCTGAGACACAAGAAGTCCCAAGAATTGCGGGTGGACCCTTTCTTTTAAATTATGAAATGTTAGACCCTTTTTTAGTTAAAACCCAGACCAGGAAGCATAAACAACTTGCTAAAGCCTCCCCGGCGGTCTGTGGAAGAGCAGAGTCCTCAGTTTCTCCCAGAACACTTTCCTCTCTGCTCCCCTTTGGTGACAATGAGATGGGTGGGAACGGGGCAGGAGCAGAGACACCTGCAACTGTCAACTGGGGCCCCAGAGTGTCAACTTCCACACTGAACCACTAGCTCTTCATAAAACCCTCCTCGAAGGACATTAAGCAGCACACTAGCATGTCACACAATTCAGTGAAGCCTGTGAGTCGATGTGGGTGTGCTCCACGGTCTGTCTTCCTTGCCAGGCGATGCCCAGGCCCTGCCTTCTCACCTCCCTGTCCCCAGCACCTGGCACCCTGCTGGTCAGATCCTTAGTAAAGCTTACAGGTATTAAACTGAAGCAAAAACCCCATGTGGTTCATGCCATTTCTCACAGGCAGAAATGCTCAAGCAGTTTTCAAAAGAGAACAAAGCTTTATTACTGCGTGAGACCCAGAAGAAAAGAAAACCCTTTCCAGCCCACTCGGAGAGTGACGTTCTAAGCGGAGGTAAGTAAAGTAAGGCCAGATCCGGCTTGCCTGTCTCTGCAAATAAAGTTTTATTGGAACGCAGCCGTGCTCACGCATTTACATATGGCTGATTTCACACCATAAGTAGAATGGAGCAGTTGTGACAGAGACTGCGTGGCAATGAACCTTTACTACCTGACCTTTCACAGAAAGTTTGTTAACCCTTCAAGGAGCACAGGAACATGGCAACCTTTACTAAGAAAGACAATGCGAAGAAAAACAGGCAAAATTTGTCAGAATAACACCATATATTTCCATCTGTGTGTTATACTGGGAAACTCATTGATACCCCTTTGAAAATCATCTGCAAGCTTACGTACTTTAGAAATGCAATACTGTCTACTAAAAACCACACTATCCTGTTACAGACCCTACTGAAAAAGAGGACGCATATCACAAAATCATTTATGAAGCCAGCACACTTTTGGAATGAATTTCTCTTAGCTACCGCTGTTCTATTTGATTTTTCACTCATAATCTAATCACTGCTAAATACATCCTACACTAGCATTCCTCCTTTAACAAAAGTAAAGGTTTACATGTGAGATCTGCAATTCATAAAGGGTCCAAATCTTTTCTTTCTTGGGTCATTTGAGAATGTGAATGTAAGCATTATGCTTCTGCCCTAACAGTATTTGGGCCAAGCGATATAATGTGCATTAAAATTGCAAATAGCCAATGAACGATGTAATTCTTTTCTCAGATTTAACACGCTTCTACGTATGGTTTTTTTACTAATCTAAAAAATTTTATGTACACCGTAACAATGTTTATATTGTTTATATATGAAATTATAAAACCTAATTATATTTTTGCTACCAAATTAAGGGAATGTAGAATAATTATTTATTCAAAATATATCCATCTCCAAATAGCCTGTTGTTATATATCAATTCAACTGGACCTTTCTTCTACTTCAAAAGCTTACATAACTGTAGGTAAATCCCCCCTCCCCGGTCTATAACATCTATGTGATACAGGATTTCAGCTTTGTCTCTCTGGGGACAAATTCACCTATCTAATTTCAAAGCCTCATAAGAATGACCATGTAGCCTTTAACTGAGCATCTACTACAGTCAAGGTTGAAGGGTCAAATCCTACTTAGTCACTGAAGTGCAGGCTTTCTTTCTAGAGATCAAAGTACCCATTCTTCCTAATCGGCCATATCAGAAACATCCTGCTTTTCCCCAGGACCCTGGAAATGACTCCACGCCACCATCTCTGTGCTTTAAACTACATGCCATTCCCACGACTCTCAGGACACTGGTGTGAAAGGCACTGTGGCCACACCACAGCCAGGCCCCCAGGGTTGGCATCTCGGAACCACCTCTTACCAGCTGTGTAATCTCCACAGCTATGTCTCTAAGTCTGCTCCCTCTTATGAAGATGGGGGCACGACCTCTCCCACCCTGAATTCCCCAGTGGAGTCACAGGGAATATGGCGAATGAGATTTCATGTATCAAATATATAAATAATACAAAAATATGTATGTTCATTCATAAAGAAGCACATGCTACTAGCACAACTGGCATTTTGTGGTTGGCTTCCCTTTGCTTTCTTTGTGCACCTTCAAATAATGTATACATGTAACCACATGCTGTGTTCTCAACTACAGACTTCTCAAGACCAGGCAGCCCTGTGCTGCCAGGGAAAGACCGGCTCCTCCCACCCTCCTGTTCTGGCTAATCTGCGGAGAGCCACGGTGGTGTCTCCCAGTGCACTTGTCATCACAGTTCTTCCTCGTTCAAAATTGTGTTCGTGAATGATATCACGAACAACCACAACTGCAAGCAGCAAATAAACAACTGCCGAATGCACAAAAACAATGGCAAATAGCTCCCAGAATAAAATGAACGAACCTGTTTTAAGTGGACAGAAGTGGAACAGAAGTAGAATTGTTTTTCTAGGGGTAACTCTAGGCCATTTAAAGCTGCAAAGAGTGCCTTTGCCTAGCTGCTTTCTTCACGTCCTGAGGACAGGACAAAACGCCCAGGAAGGGGTCGCACATGTCTACCACGCAGGCAGCTGCCCGTAGAGAACACGAATCCCTCACCATATCACAGACATGCCAAGCACACACAATGCATCATCAATAGGCTGGACTCCGCCTGGTCCCGGCCATCGGGGGATAGCACTTCCCTTCTCTCTGCTCTATACCAAAAGGTGCACTAAAATGCAGGCCGACATTTAAATTCCTCTGCCACAAATGACAGAGATTTACATCTAAATAAAGCACTATTTATTGAAATTTCAGTAATGCAAAATGGAAAATGCCAAGTTACCAACTATATAAGTTCATTTACTGAAGAAGCAAATAAAACAAGACAGCAGCAGCTGATCACCAGGCCTTGCCCAGGGATGTGGAGACAGAGGAAATCCATGTCTTTGGTTCCTCCTCCCCACCAAGCATGTAGCTATCCCAACCTCACCCACCTTGGCTCTGACTCCCCCGCATGTGACCGATTGGCAGTGAAACAGTGCACAAGTCATATTAAGTTACTGCACATGCCCTTTCAGCCAAAATGCCAAAGTGTCTATAAAGTTACTCAAAAACTTAAGTCTAAGCAGAGGAAACATACATTCTTTAGCCTCTGTAGAACCTAAAATGGCAAAGATCTTGTAGACATTTTCAAATGCTCACGGGCTGGGAGGAGCCTCACACACCAGAGGACCTAGATCCCCGAAATGCTTTGACTGGGGACATGGAGGGAGGTTTGGATGAGCGGGCAGCCTAGAAACGTGGGCCCCAACTTCTCCTGGAGGGTCCAGCAGGGCGCCCTGAGTCACCAGCAGTTGGATTCAGAGTGAGGACAGGCCCCTTGCTCCTGCTTCGCAGGCCCAGGGACAGAGGCCAGAGGCTGTGCAGGTCAGTGTGCACCCTGGCTCCTGCCCAGGCGGGCCACACTGGGAATGTGGCCACAAACACATCTCCTTTCCAGCAAGAAGGAGGAGGTGTGGAAGAAGAAAATACCTGGAAATGGAAAGATTCCATTTCCCAAATTGCCAGAAGTTTGGGAAGGGGAGAAACGATCAATTAATGACAAAAAAAACATTTCTTACATGAAAAGGAAGTTGGACTGTGTGTGATGATTGACACAGTCACATTTCCAGGTTTCCCAAGGCTGTGCCTGAGTTCCTTTACGGCCTTTAAGAATGGATTTAAGAGAGACATACCTTTCTAACCATCTTGTTAGTAACCAAGGTGACAAAACTCAGGATCAAGCAGATGTACACAAAATAGACAATAGTTCTATCCTGTGTGTTACAGACTTAATGCCTTGTCTTCCTGGAGAGCATCACGCAGTGATATTCCACCCTGGAAAATCAGCTCGACCATTTTCCTTTTTTTTTTTTTTCAGATGGAGTCTCACACTGTTGCCCAGGCTGGAGTTCAGTGGCGTGATCTCGGCTCACTGCAACCTCCGCCTCCTGGGTTCCAGTGATTCTCCTGCCTCAGGCTCCCAAGCAGCCGGGACTACAGGTGCGCGCCACCACACCTGGCTAATTTTTGTATTTTTAGTAGAGACGGGGTTTCATCATATTGGCCAGGCAGGTCTCAAACTCCTGACCTCGTGATCCACCCGCCTTGGTCTCCCAAAGTGCTGGGATTATAGGTGTGAGCCACTGTGCCTGGCCCAGCTCGACCACTTAACCATTTCCAGTTACATGATTTTGTGACATTCAATATATATGAAATTCCTATAAAATAATTGTTATTCCTCTCATTTTGCTTAGAGAATGATGGGCCATTTTATAATTTCTACTTGGAAGGAATAACTAGCAACACAGTTCAAGCAGATAATTCAAGAATGAGGTCCTCTTTCACCATTAGTTTTCTACATATTTCAGGAAAAGTAAGTCAAATTGAGCCTAAATTCTAAAGATAGACCTAAACGCTCCACCACGTTTTTAAAATTATGCAGGCTACAAATAACTGCACACAGTTGGCTGGAGCCCATTTATTAAACGTGCACTTTCCTCACCAGCAGGCTAAGAGGACATCAGGGCGCCCGTCCACACCGAGCCCTCACCTTCCCCAAGCTCTTACACCCTCAGCAAAACCCATGCCCTCAGCTCTTTCCTGTGAAGCCAGGATCTCTATCAAATGGAATAATACATTGGAATAACACATTTTCTGCACAGTTTTTCTAATTTCTATAATTTTCATTTCCAAGTTAACTGAAGAGTGAAACTGATTTGTTTGATAAGCCGATAGTTAGCAGGTCCTACAGTTAACCGTAATGCACGGGTCACCCCGCCTCAAGGCAAGAGTTCAAAATAAGCGGATTCAGCGTTTAGTTTGTCAGAGGGAAAGACTGTCTTTTTTTAAAAATGAAGCCTCTGTGTTACCCAGAAGATACAGAACCAGGCAGCAGCCAGGCTTGCCAGGACCACATCATCTCTCTACAGACTGGGAAAGTTTCTCCAACAGCAGGAGCCAGGCTCTACGGCGGGGCAGGCATATACGTGGCCTACCATCTTCGGGCCTCAGACTTTCCATTAAAAAACAGGGATAACAACAAGATCCTACCCTAGCATAGGTTATCGGGATTCAACACCATTTTTAAATGTCTTAAAATTATAAGGTACGCTACGAACGTAAGTTTTTAGAATAAGGCATGTCATTCCATGATTACAGACATGCACTTTCGTTCTGCAGTTGATCCTGGAAGCATGTCCCAGTGGTTTCCCCAACCTCAGTGACAGCTCAGTGTCTTCATTCCACTAGATCGCTACTAGGTCCTTTCCAATTTTACATACTTTTGAGGAAGAAATCTGAGTTGACAGATGCTCTACCAAGTAGCCACCACCACCCAGGGATACCACCACCATGATGATGGAATTGATGGCCACAGTATGAAAGTTTTTAAGAGCTCTGCCTATTGTTCCCAAGGACTCTATCTCCCTGACACACTGTGACATGTGAAGAAACGTCAGTAGCATGGCTGGCCGGGCTGGATTCCTCCTGGTCCCTTACTATCGCTTTCTCTTTACCTTCTCCTTTGAGCCTTAGCTCTCCATGCCAGCCACACTGGCCTCCTTCCTGTTCTGAAACACACCAGGCAACCTGCTGCCCCAGAGCCTTTGCACTGCTGTTCATCCCCTTTGCCTACCTGGATTCTTCCCTTAACATCCAGAAGACTGGCTTTTCCCCACCTTCAGGTTGCTTGGCTCAAATTTCCTTTTCCCCCCTCTCCCTTTCCTGCTTCATTTCTAGAGCGTTTCACCACCTGTAGTGCTTCATGTCCTAAATGTACAAGAAAATTAAGTTTACTTCCTAGGTTTCAAAGGCTGACAGTCCACTGAAGACTTGCCCACTTTCTGTTATTCTTTTTAGCTTGAAAAACCAAATCTGTTTCTCTCTAGCCTATCCTTTACTATTGCTCAAATGGATGAAGTAGTTTTGAGATAGTCTACATGTAATAACTGTCATCTTTGTGATGAAAACATGCAGAAATTTAATGGTCTGAATAAATTTAAAAATTAAAGGGAGATCTCACCATTTTTGCCATCGTCCTTTCTGCCTCCAACTTTCTACCTTTCTCAAACACCCCATAAGTAAAGTTCCTTTTATGTTGTTGTTGTTGTTGTTCCTAAAAGAACTGTAAAAGGTGGCAAAAGCTGAGAATGACACAAGACTCATCTGTGACCAGTTCTCCCATCAGCCTCACGGGTGGGTGACTTGGAGCTCTCCAACCCAATGGGACTTCCTTCTTTCTCCTCCACTGGCCACCACCATGGTGGGCAGGGGGGCCAAGAGTGGGAAGCAGCTCTTTGAGCCTGGGGGGGCTGTGGTTGGCAGGAAGGGAGGGGGCTTTCCTGGACAGGCCAGGGATGCCTGTACAAAGAACGAGATCAATACTCTTAACGCAGGCTTCGGAGCCGCCTACGAAAAGGAGCCAAGAAACCGAACAATGGGGAAGTTTCTGGAATACTACCGTGTACGACAGAGACTGGGCACAGAATGAAATACCAGGAGAGTCTGGCCACAGGGCCACCGAACAGCTCAGGGCAAGCTAACATCTAGGAATCGGGAGAGGAGCAGAATCAAAGCTACTATTTTTCAGAGAAGAAAACTCACCACCACCACCTCATCTGATGCACCCCAGGCTCGCGCACGGGTGAAGCGGTGAAACATCTGAGTGGTCCCAGCTGTGAATGGGACCAGTACTGGGAATGTTCCAGCAAGGACATCCACAATTGCAGCAGTGACATCCCATGAAACATGCCATTCTCTGTGCTCAGCCAAGATTGCCGACAGGGTGGACACTTAGGAAAAGGATCAGAGGGGCTGCCCAGAAAATGGCGCATGGTGGGATGCTGCCAAGTTGACTCTGAAGGCACCTAGGGGACAGAGGCCCGGCTTCACATTTCTTCTGCACCTCCCAGGACATCTACTCTTGCGCTGACACACGCTGAACTCTCAATACATTGATTGGCTTAAAATATCAACTACGTTCCGCCTTTAGGAAATGGCTGAAGACCCAGTGAATTCTAAACAGTCCAGCTGAGCTGGACAGACCAAGACTCACACAGATGACTGCATATCACCCAGACTCGTTCTAAGAACTTAATTAAATGCTCCCTGCTGGGAAAACTTGGACATGTTATTGCAGTGATTGTTTCATCTGGAACTAGGACCACTGATAAGCTAAGCTGCAAATAATAGTAAGATTGCAAACTGAACCAAGGTGTGTCCTTACTACTGGACCACCGAAATTTTCATCTGTCCCCAAACACCAAAATGCCCTTATATGTGGAAGCTACAAAACCTTTAGGAGAAAATTATCATTTAAAAAACTTGTCAAAACAAATAATCTCAACAATGTCTGCAAATTCATTGATGCTTACATCTAAAGGGGTTTTGTGTAGCATTTGTATCTAGTATTTTCATACAGTTCAATATTAAAGTTCCAATATTTTCTCTTTTGCTTTCTCAGCCAGCTAAATTAAAGTTAGTTTTCTGAAACTGACTGCAATTAAAATAAATTTACAATCCTGGATTTATAATACATTAAAAGAGAAAAAGAGATTTGGTACTTTTGCAACTAATACATTTTGCTAAAGCACACCCAAATACACTTTCAGCTAAACTATACACTTAGTAGATGTCTACTTGACAACATAACTAAAGTTATTTGTACAAGTCTCCGCACACTCATCTGATATATAGAACTGGAAGAGGGCATGGGTAGCTCACGGATTTGTTTTCTGTTTCATTTGCACATGTGAAATGTTATTGTAGGTCGCTTTTACACAGGAAGACAATACAAAGTGAATATCTACTATCATACCAAATAGTTTTATGGTATACCAAATATTTTACTTCATAAAACTGAAGCAAAGCACTTTAGTAATTTATTTTTTAAAAATGCACCCAAAGTGTGGGGTAAAAAACTGACCACAAGACTCTGCTTTTCCAGGAATTTCTGCCATCTGGGAAGTTCAGAAACCCTGCAATGTCCACAGTAAACTAGGGTCCCAGTACCTCCATTTCTGACCTCTTCAAACAAACACAGTCTCTGCTCAATACACTCCAATCCATGACTTGCTTAATCCTGCTTATTGCCTGGAGTTTCTAAAGGATTATGTGCATGGTTTTTAAATTTAGTAAGGAAATTCTGGCCTATTTCCAAAACTTTTCTCCCTGCTTCACAATTCCCCTTACTTATCCATCCATCTGAGTACGGGAAGTCCCGAACAAAGAAAGGAGGGCAGAGAGGCCCACCTGGCATGCGCTGGGCCCGGGCAGCACAGGGCAGTCATGGGTGAGGGCGGCCACTGAGATGATGGGATCAGGGGCGGCTTCTACCGAAGACCTGGGAATTCACGGGATCAGATGGTCCCTGACTTCAGTCCCTATTTTCGGTGGCTTCACAGCACAGAGCAGTGCAGATAGGTATATGCTCTTCCCAGGTCCTCTGCAGAGGGCAAAAGTTCCCATTGTCACCAAACCTCGCTGGGGAAAGGGCTTCTGGCCTATTCATGAAGACCCCCCCGAGACCACACGCCTGGATCAGTTTTCCTGACTAAATTGGTGGGTGCTCAACAAAACCATCACTGCAACACAGGGTGCTGGGAATGTGGCTTTCTTCTTAACCTGGAAGGGGGTCCGTAAGTCCATTCGCCCTGATAGCAAAACTGCTTTCCTGCTTTGCTCATTCAACCAGGTCTCCAATCTCACCTGCTGTCTGGTGAGTCACGGGGCTCACCGCTGGGGGTGCTGGCCAGGAAGGAGGTACTCTCCCCTGATGCTGAGGGGCCTGACAGCTCACACAAACCAAACACTGCACTGCCCACAAGAGTTCCAGGCCACAGGTTTGCCTATTACGTGTTTTAAAGTGTGAGTATCTTAAGAATTTTTATGTGTTTGCTAAAGTGTTTCTTTCTGCTTTTGAAAGTGAGGTTATAGTCACGTCTTTAGAAAGACAGCAGCTTCTGTGAAATTAAATTTGTATGAAAACTATTTATCTTCATATAAAAATCCAGCTAAATGATTTTTTTCCCTGAGAATTATAAAAAAGAAACAATAAACAACAAAGGCTGTTAAAAATAAAAAGGCACTGACGAAATACTCAAAACCCCAGAAGATAACCACCTAGCAATGACTGACTAGTTACTTATTGGTCCTTAGGCAGATTCTAAATTGGTTAGTTTTCAAATAAACTCATTAAATAAGTTAATGACTCATTTCTTAGCAAAATGTTAATGGACTTATCCATAATGGGGAATATATGATATTTCACTTATAGAACAAGTGCCTGTCTTAGAGACACAGAGAGCAGTGACTGAACGCACCCACTGACTCATCAATCACTGTGTCACCCCTCCCCCCCCAGGATGAACCTGTTACACAGAGCAAAGACTTCAATTCTGCTAGATAATGTAGGCCATTTTCACTCATCCCAATAACTTTGTTTCCTTTTCTTTAACAAAGTGAATACATGACCGAAAACATTTGTCAAATCTTCTCCCCGCTCAGTAAACACTGTCCACAGTCATGAACAGCCATATTTCTCTGATTTATAACACGTTTCTTCATTTAGGAATTCAGCATTCTCTATTTCTGGCCTTCAGGGTATCTTTTAGTCTATGGATGAAGAAAGTTACTAAAATGTTCCAAAGTAAAAAGACTAATATCATTTCTACAAATACTACGTTGTTCTAAAGAGCATAGGCTGTATCCTGGGAGAAAGTTATTCATCAGGATACAAAGAACCAACTGAGATGTGTCATTGTTTGTATCACATTCTCCTATTCTTTCTTGATGATATCTACAAACAACTCTACCACTAATTAAATCAGTGACCTTGACTAAGACTCCCGACCTCACACAGCCTCTGTTTTCACAACTTAAGTAAGTTACATTCTATCAACAGTTCTCAACTCTTCCTTCTCAGAACACCCTTGCATATTTTTTTCTTATTGTCACCACCTAAGTTGCAAGAGTTTTAATGTATTTGATGGTGGTGGTGGGGAGGTATCTTACCAAGTATCATAAACTGTTTGCTTTACTAAGATGTAATCAAAGACAGCGAGAGGAATCCAAGTTTTCCACTTTGTCGACACATCTAGAGGTCAGGAAGCATGACTGGAGTCCCCAGAACAGATCCATCACCAACTTAACAGTCAACTCTAAAATTCACTAGCAACATGACAGCCTTGAAAATAGCATCAAATACTAAACTCTCCAAACTGGTGGATGTAAAAACTGATTAAAATAAATACAGGGCTTTCCTACCAGTCTTCCTCCTCAATTGTCCCCATTTTTCTTTGAATTGATACCAAGTGGAAGAAAAAGGGGTGGGGGGTAAGTAACTATCACTCCAGCAAAATATTAACTTGAAGGCAAGGGTCTAGAATAAAATCCTAATGTAATTATTGCATATGAGCTTCCCGAACAGACAATACGACATTCGAGAACTGGGCTAGGAATACTAAGATGTTATGAGGTTGAACCGCACACTCCTTCTCTTTTTAGCTCAGAGATCTCGGGCAAGTCATCTGGCCTCTCCACACTGTAGGTTCTTAATTCCAAAGAATGGGGTTCATGGTGGTTCTGCCTATGCCATAGGATTTTTTGGAATAGGGTACAATATTGTATACAGGAAAATGTCTTACCACTATAAAGGGAATAAAAACACCTTTTGAATTTTACACAACTCTTTTAACCCCAAGAGGATAATAGCAGACAGTTATCTGTCCATATTGATCAGAATAATGGTATATTGTCATTGCATTCAACTTCAATAACATTCTTTCAAAATCTTCAGTTGCCAGTTGTCTGCCAAGTTGTGGGATTATCTGTTACACTTACACTTTGGAGGCCAAAGATTGACTTACTTAAGTCCATAGAATGCACAGAGAAAGCACTATATCATAGTCTTAAATATTAAAGATTAAGCATTAATACTATGCAAAAGAATGAGTCTCCTTTTTTTTGGAGACGGAATTTCACTCTTTGTTGCTCAGGCTGGAGTACAGTGGTGCGATCTCGGCTCACTGCAACCTCTGCCTCCCAGGTTCAAGCAATTCTCCTGTCTCAGCCTCCCGAGTAGCTGGGACTACAGGTGCACGCCACCATGCCTGGCTAATTTTTGTATTTTTAGTAGAGACGGGGTTTCACCATGTTAGCCAGGCTGGTCTTGAACTCCTAACCTCAGGTGATCCGCCCACCTCAGCCTCCCAAAGTGCTGGGATTACACGCATGAGCCACCACACCCATCCAAGAATGAGTCATTCTTAACATAAACATAAGTATTTTAAGGTAACAAAATCACACAGTATAACAGGATTGTAAAGTAACAAAATCACATAGTATAATGAACTATATCATAGTATCTGTTTTCATGCATTGAAAACAATTGAAATTTCGTATCACACCGTAATAATGGACTCAAGTATTTGTACTAACTGTATAGGGGTAAAGTAACAGTAGACTAAGCTTAAGTTATAAAGTTTCAACACAAACGAAGAACACATCATTAACACTTGAATTTCAGTTATGGAGAAAAATATCACATTGAGCCTCCCGGAGCATCACTGAATGAGATATTATGGAACCACACATACATACATACATACACACACATACACACACACACACACAGACACACCAGCCCCAGATATTTATTTCTGGAAAACCCAACACTCTTTAAAATGAATATTAAAAGATCCAGCATTAGGCCGGGTGTGATGGCTCACACCTGTAATCCCAGCACTTTGGGAGGCCAAGGCAAGCGGATCACGAGGTCAGGAAATTGAGATCATCCTGGCTGACACAGTGAAACCCTGTCTCTACTAAAAATACAAAAAATTAGCAGGGCGTAGTGGCACGCGCCTGTAGTCCCAGCTACTCAGGAGGCAGAGGCAGGAGAATAGCTTGAACCCAGAGGTGGAGGTTGCAGTAAGCTGAGATCACGCCACTGCACTCCAGACTGAGTGACAGAGCGAGACTCTGTCTCAAAAAACAAACAAACAAACAAACAAAAAATCCAGCATTTACAGGGTGCAATGCATGTGATCACTTATCTTTAAAAAATATATTGTGGGTCAAAATATTGGATCAAATATTCCAATTTTCAATAAAAACACAGTAAGCAAGGAATATTTTATAAACCCTGTGTATACAGATATAATGTAAGATATAAGAAAACTGGACAAAGTTTCCAAGGTTTCACCTCTACCCACTCAAGTTTTACAGTGTCTTTGGACACATAAAAGTGACTCTATACAAACTTAGTATTTTTCTAGTCTAATAGAAAATTAATCAGAACCACCAAATTGACTATTTTATCATTTGTAAACATGTAACCTATAAGTTTTAATCCAATCTATTTCGGAATTCTTATGTAATGAATTCACTTAAGTAATAAAGCTATAACACACAGAAGCATCTTGCATTATTTGCACCTACAGAGCAAAATGCTGGTACACAACATATACTCCAACTCTCTCTATACTAATCTTCACCTATGCATTTTATTTTAGCACCCACTTAATGTTAGTCTCTGTAACTATCTTGAAAGAAACTAAAATAAATAGCAATCATCAACCTCATCATCTCCTCCATGCCAAATGATGACTT
The DNA here is from genome assembly GCF_000951045.1 of Mandrillus leucophaeus. Classification (NCBI taxonomy): domain Eukaryota; kingdom Metazoa; phylum Chordata; class Mammalia; order Primates; family Cercopithecidae; genus Mandrillus; species Mandrillus leucophaeus. Next base: position 237,121 of record NW_012103843.1, read on the forward strand.
TACTACTTTTCTTCAGAAAAGTCTAGCACTGAACTCTGTCTACAATAATCTACCTTAAGTGAGTCAGAATAACCACTGCAATCTGGAAGAACCCACTCAAACTAAATATAGAAACAGTGTCCCTATCTAAACTTGGACAGCATTATTTTCACAAAAACCATGATCTGACAGTTAGTATGTTTATAACCAATACTTTTGGACATTCAGAAAATTTTGTCTTCATTTGTTCATTAAAATGCCAACACTAAAATGTTTTGTTCATCTTGTATAGAAATATACATTCTGCTGTCATCCATACTAGAGAAATTAAACAGAGAATCCACCTGCATTACAGCTGTCCAAAGGCAGGACAGGGTGGCACAGCACTTTGCTTCACCCAGTGTTTTCCTCACTCTACTTGGCAATGCAGATAAAAGAATAAAGTTACATTTTCCCTTAAGTTTATAAGGTGAAATGGGAACACTTAATTCTGTGCTACTCCCCCTAGGAAAAACCCAAAACAAACAAACAAACAAAAACGCTTTCTACTTGCCAAATCTGATACCAAAATTAACTAGCTCTCTTGGAACTATGCTTCTGAAGAAAATGCATTAGTGGGAATTTTAACAGAAAACCCATTATACTCATGCTGTTACTAAAACTTTTGCAAGTTCTTCTCTTCAGAAAAAAGAGCCTCATTTTAAATACTGATACTTCTAAAGAAAATAAAATATCAATTCTCTACTAAGATTCCTTTTGGGGGGGTAGAAACACAAAAGAATCACACATTTTCCTACTATGTTTGATAAGCACAGTGCTACCATCAAAACTGCAGGAATGACCCTCCTAATTAAATCAACCCCAAAGAATGAAACCCCAGACTAAACAAGGAGCAGTCAAACAACCGCAGTGTTCTGTTTTTCTTTCAATGCATTCAGCATTAAGAGGCGACTTTAAAAATGTATATTCGAATTATACATTTTCATCTTGTCAACATCTCTTAATACATAAACAAGTCATAAAAGGTAGTCAGAAGTTCAGTCTTAATATAGTTTCAGGATTACCATACTGCTTTCCCTAATTGCTACTTTACTATGTAATTCAGAACACCACTTTGTTACAATCTGTTCATAAATATCTATGAACAGATCTTAAATTAAACAAAGGGGGAAAACAATAGCTCTTGGGAGCCTGGAGTGGAACTAGCAATGAAGCAGTAAAGGTAAGCAATTTTCAAGGTGCTGGTTCCATTTTCAGACTACACTGTTACTGTTTGTTTCAATGTAAGAGTACTCATTTACAAAAGTGTCTTTTCTGAATACATGCACGGTTTCAAAGTAGTAAGTATCAACAATTGGATTTATTAGCATCTTCCTTTAGAAGAGCTTAAAACACTCTTGATGTTTATGATCTCATTTGCCTTCCAGCAGCCTTGTGACACAGAAAGGGGAGGATTATAATTACCCCCATTTTACAGACAGGGAAAGTGAGAAGGAAGGATTAAGTGGCTCGCCCATAGACACACAATGACTCATTAAGATCAGCAACTAGAAACCTGGTTTCCTGATTCCTGGTTTAGTGTTCCACATACTATGCTTCCTTCTATGAAGTACTATTTTTGTAAAGGTTTCTCTTTCAATAAAGGAAACAGAACAAGTCACGTGACTTTCATTCACGAAAGCCCGTGTGTGTTTTCATTAGCACCTTAGTTGTCTGCTCCTGCGAAGAGGGCAGCAGCAGTGCGTGCCATTGTCTTCTTATGGCCAGAGCCAGCCAACTAAAGCAAACCAGCGCCCGCCACAGCAAACAGAAAGCTTGTGTGGTTTGTCAATCATCTCACTGGATTTCTGAATTTAGGAAAATTCTCTTCTTTACAACTTCAAAAGGCAAAACTTTTCAACATAAATCGTGATTTTATTGTCCCTTTGGAAACATGTCTCTTATCATTCTTTCACCGTAGGATAAGAACTGATAGTCCTTGTATCCAACAAAACTTAAATATGGATACTTTCAGTGGTAATTCTGATCTAATCTGTTTTATACATACATACATATATATATATATATGTGCCAATTTTAGAATAAAATCCCTAAAATCACTAAAGAGGAACACTAAAACAGCATATTTTATGGCATTCATCAATCTACTATCCTAACACAAAAACATAAAAAGTTAATTGTAAAAATCGGTTTTAAAGCGCAGGAAATTCCGTAGCGTATTTCCAATTCCCAAACAACAAAACCTAACAAATTGGTTGGAGTTTCCACATGCATACACACCAAAAACACATGATAAGTAACTTTAACTTGCCCTAAAATAAGATGCATAATTTAGAGTTTGCTCTGGACTAATAAAAACAGAGGTACCTGAGATACACTTTTTAATTGGCTCTTGCATTGAAACCCCATCCCCATTCACAATTCTATTGTAAACAACTGCCAGACATGGCTGGAACCTTACCTCTCTGCTATCACTTATGCAAATGCCAAACATTACCCAAGTAACCCCAAATTATTCTGCATCAGCATCACTAATGAGATCTTCCCAGGCAGAACAGGAGGAGCTCAGGGTGGAAACACAGGCCACTTCTAAGAGCTAGGCAGGGCAGGGGGCCGCCTAGTAAGTGCTTTCTCTACTTCGTCTTCAAAGAAATGCTTTGCGAGTCTGCCTTCTACAAATCATTGCCTTAAAGGACACTTATCTACTGTGAACTCTGTATTTATGAGCATCACAAACAAATTTCTAGTGCATGTGTGAGTTAAATAAAAGTGGATATTCATCCCAAGTTCCTAAACGTTTCCTTTCTGTCTCAACGGACCACAACTCTGGTGCTACGTGGCCTAAGGTGACACTAGTCTTTCCTATTCTGCTGTTCTCTGTGTTCAACTTACTTTACTAGAAACCCAGTGGGGCAGATAGTTCCTTTTTTAAAACGTGATTTGGCGTGGTGGACTGACTGCAGTTGTCCATTTTGATTTAAAAGAGTCCTTTTACATCTTAGAAGAGGGTTCATCATGATACCCACACAAACTTCGGAAAAACAGCAGCCCTAATGATCTCTCATCTTTGTTCAGCACCCATAGAACACAGGCTTCTGTTTGGACTTCACAATCGAGAATCCTATGGCTGAAAGGAATTTTATGTTGGTGGGAAATCTTAAATGAAAGCTCAATCCAGTCTCTAAATAAATTTATCTCTTAGAGTTCAACATTTTCACTAACCTGAAAAGGGCACTGTCTCCTATTTGGACCCCAATTCTGAATGTATCAGCTTCATCAGAAAGGCCTTAAGTCCCTCCAGGCCTGTAGGCACAAATTCCAGCTTATGGCCCCTGCTATGGCAGAGCCCACTGCTGGGGTCCCACCTCCACCCACTCCAGGTTTGTCCCACTGGCTCCACTGAAAGCAGGAAAAGGTGTTATGTTCTTAGGCTGTTTTCTGATTAGAATCAGATTCCGGCAAGATGTAGTTTACTTTCATGTTCACACTAGCATATACCCATTTGTGCAGACCATAAATATGTGTGTGTTTCCCCCCTCAATTATACTGCTGCTGTGTTTATAATGGTCTGTGTCTTAAAGACAGCTAATCCTTCAACTTTCTGACACACTAGCAATAGTGTATAAGTAACTCCAACCAAAGTGACCTTCAGCTGAGAATCACTGTTCATGGGATACATTCTAGCGACTTCCAATGATTTAATTGGATGCTGAAGCACCACACTCCTGATAATTCTCTGTGACTCTTTTCATCTTCTAGTCTACGGTTTTAATAAAGGAAAGAGCTTTTCTCTATTACACTGGAATAACAGGGTATTCACCCCACAGCTATAATTTTAAATCCCATGGACCAACAGTCCTAAGTATACTATAAAACAGATACCAGATTTGGATAGCACTAAACTGGTCTATTTAAGAACAAAAGGCTGCAAATCCCCAGCCCACCCTGATCCTCATCTTATGACCCTTGAAAATTGTTTACACCTTAGGCTCACATCTAGTCCACCATCCAAATTTTACTATATGTTTCACTGTTCCCATAAAGCCTCTATCCTGCTAGGAACCCCACAAAGAAAACAGCTACGAAATTAAATAAAGTCTCCCGAATTGAACATTCACCTTTCCCTTTCATCTCCCCCACCCAAACACCATTCAAAGTTTAGACAACCAGAATGCACCACCAGCTGCAAAGTCAGCCCAGCTCTGTCTCCTCACGGATATTTGATGAGAACGCGAAGAACAATACCAGCACCCTCCTATCCAATTGTTCTTGAAAAGACCTGTGTTTTTTTTGTCTTTCCCTGGTTTCTCCAAAGCACTGATTGTAAATCCTGGCTGCACATTCAAATCATCTGGACAAGTCTGAAAAACGCCCGTCCCTGCCTCCTAGACATCTCATGTTTCACTTCAATGTGTCTTGGCATGAGGCCCAATACGTAATTTTTGAATCCTCCCCAGGTGAGTCTCACCTGGGGCAGGGTCCTCAGAGGGTGGTCCCCCGGCCAGCAGCATCGTCATTATGTGGAGACTCACTAGAAATGCACAGCCCGGGCCGCGCCCCAAAGCTACAGCATCGGAAACTGCGGGGTTAACACAGGCCAGAGATCCATGTTTCAGCAAAGCCCGCCAGGTAACTCCCACATATGCTCAAGTTGAACACCACTGCATTAGGCTGTGTGCAGCCTTACCGATTCACCCTTCAGACAAAAACAATGCCTCCGATGGCAAAGCTCCTACAGTGTATGTGTAAAATGGAAATAGTTAACTGTCACTATTAACAGCCATCAAAATGGATGCTCATTTCTCAAATGACTTTCAGGTCTGAAGCTTCAAGCTCACCAAGGATCAGGCGGAGCCCAGCTCCGGGAACACCGAGAAAGGTGAAAACTGCAGCTGCGGGCAGCGGTCCGGACCCGCAGGTCCTCCGGAAGAACGGACCCAGGCACCCAGGGGAAGACAGTCGGGTGCCCCACGGCCTCTAGTGTGGCCGGTCTGGGAGAACTTCCACTGTGTTAAGGGACAGGGGACTGTGGGACGCACAGAATGGGGGAATGGGTGGGGCCTCAAAAATCAGTCTCCCTCCCACGCGGAAAACGTCATTCAACTCAAAGACGAGCGTTCTGGCAAGTTCTCTGAGGGAAGAGAACAAGGCAGCCCACAGAAAAACAAAACAAGGAGCCAGAGCCAGGCTGTTGGCTTCTGGGTCAAGGTCCCAAAGAAGCGAGAGCAGTGAAACCCAAGAGGCTCCCTCACCGCCCCACCCCTGCTTCCCGCCAGACGCCAAGGCAGAGGGCCTCACCTTTCACGATGGTGGCCTCCTTCAAGTGGTGGGACAAGAAGTCAATGCTAGCGTAGGTGTTGGCAGGGGGCAGGGCACCGGGACCTGGCCCCCCGCACCCGCCACCGG
>NW_012103843.1:243865-244694 GCF_000951045.1 Mandrillus leucophaeus
CGTGGCCTGAGGCTCCAGCCGCTCCTCCTCCAGGATGCGCCCCACGGGGGAGCTCATGAGCACGTACTGGTCGCTGTCCCCACCGCAGGTGTAGGGGGCCTTGTAGGAGCGGGGCAAGGAGCTGTAGCAGCAGCCAGGAACGCCCCTGAGCGGCTCCCCGCCGGCGTGCAGGGCTGCGGAGAAGAAGTCGGGCGGGGTGCCGGTGGTGACCGCGTCGCTGGGGGACACGTTGAGGTAGTCCCCGTTGAGCAGCAGCTTGCCGTCCGCGTGCTCCATGGACAGCTTGGAGCCGCACCACATGCGCATGTACCCGCTGTCCTCGGGAGAGCTCTCGGCCGGCGAGCTGGCCTTGTAACCGCCCCCGCTCGCCGGGAATGTCCTGCCCGCCGCAGAGGTGGGCGCTGGCCCCGCAGGCCCCGCAGGGGGCACGGTGGCGGCGGCAGCGGCGGCGGCCCTGGGCTGCAAGATCTGCTTGGGGGCGGACACGCTGGCAGGGCTCATGGGCATGTAGTCGTCGCTCCTGCAGCTGCCGCTCCCACTGCCCGCGAGGGCCGCGCCAGGCGTCATGGGCATGTAGTCGTCGCTCCTGCAGCTGCCGCTCCCACTGCCCGCGAGGGCCGCGCCAGGCGTCATGGGCATGTAGCCGTCGTCTGCACCCAGGTTGCTGCTGGAGCTCCTGTGGGAGCCGATCTCGATATCTCCGTAGTCCTCTGGGTAGGGGTGGTAGGCCACCTTGGGAGAGGACGCGGGGCAGGACGGGCAGAGGCGGCCTGCGCTGCCGGAGAAGGTGGCCCGCATCAGGGTGTACTCATCCAGCGAGGCGGAGGAG
>NW_012103843.1:250935-286049 GCF_000951045.1 Mandrillus leucophaeus
AGCCCCCCTTTCTTGTACAGGGGCGTCCTCTCCCCCTCCGAGGCAGGAGCCCCCTTCTTTCCACAGGGGCGTCCTCGCCCCCTCCGAGGCAGGAGCGCCCCTTCTCCCCCCGTGGAGCGGCCCGCGCCCAGCGGACGGGCAGGTGGGCGGGCGTCCACTACCTGTGTGCGCGTTGCGGGCGGTGACGGCCAAGTTGGAGATGCCATTGGAGCACTGCTTCGAATTCTTACATCTGCGGGGCTTTTGTGACTTTCAAAGCCTATAGCAAATAAGCACCCCTACAATTGCCTCTCCTCAGTGACCAAGTCAGGGTGAGGTGAGGGCTTCCTGAGTTCAGATCCCAGCGGGCTGCCGATCCTGTACAACGAAGAAAGCTCAACAAAACCGGCCTTGGCTGTTTATTTATTTATTTTAAATTATGTCTTCATGAAATAATTTACAGCAATAATTTGTCTTACAATATTGGTTGTTTTTAAGTCCCGGATGTTTACTTTTGGATGTCCTGTATAATTCATAGAAATGTTTTAAATGTAATAAAGTCTTAATCTAAGAGAAAATAAGATTGTAATTTTTGAAAGGGTGATACATAATATGTTTTTGTAACAAGTGACTTGAAGATTGTGTTGGCTAATTTTATGTGCCAAGAGAGCCCTGACTAGTACAAAGATTATGGCATTTTTATTTTTAGCATGTATACAGTTAGGATTATTGATTAGTAGCCTGAATTTGGGAAGAATAATCAGTGTGGCAAATATCACGCAATGTACCTCAAAGAGGTGTGTTTAAAGTTGATCTTCCATTTTTAAATCATATCTTTAAAAAATAATACCTCAAGAAATGCCATTTTAAGTCTGTGCACCTGTATGTGTGCGTTTGTTTATATAATAGATTGTGTATGATCGTGTGTGTATAGGTATGATTGTGTGTGTATGATTGTGTGTGTATGATTGTGTGTGTATGATTGTGTGTGTATAGGTATGATTGTGTATGATCGTGTGTGTATAGGTATGATTGTGTATGATCGTGTGTGTTGGGGGCCCTACCTTGATGAACATTATGCTTTGGCGTTCTTTTTAGATCTTGTTACCTTTTTTTATGTTCACAAATGTTGCCTAGCAATATGTCTACTCAGGAAAGATGAAGGGATTCTTATCTTGGAACTGGAAAAAAATGTAGTATAGTTTTATTGGCTTTGTGATCACTTACATCCCACTTTTATGAGGATGTAAATGGGCCACCTCTACGTTCCTGTATGTTGCCAGCCATCAGTAGACAATGCTAAAGGAACCACCACTTTTAAAGATCATGTCATGGTTTCTTCTGAGAAAGTATATTTTGCATTTTTTTTCTTTTTCATTTTGACTTTTAATATGAAGTTACATTTTCATATCCATGTTGAACATTTACTTGCTGTGCCCGTCACACGTTAGCAAGTGTCATCTTTTCCTGTTTGCTTGTTTCTTGGGGGCATCCTAGTGGTAAAGGCCAGTGTTTTTAAGGTATCAGCAGCTCTGGATTGGCAGTTAGCACTTTCCCCATGTATTGCCTCAGTTACCAGACTGGGGGCAAAAGAGAGAAGGTTAAAGAATTATCACTTCTATCTGTGGTATTCTGTCTAGAGATTATAAATTTCCTACAGCAAACTGGAAATTAATTGCAATTCTGCAGTTAGAACCTCTAAATACAAATGTGGGTGATACAATTTCAATTCTCATTGAGAGTCAGCCCATGAAACAAACCAACAGTAAGAAACTGTGTGATTAGAAGTATCCCAGTCCTCTTCCTCAACTGAGGAACTTGTTTTCATTCCCCCTTTCTATTGCCAGATAAGCTTTTTATTTATTTAAAGCTTGTTCTACACCTTGTGATTTTCCAACTGTTCTTCCATACTTTTTCAGCAAAAGTCAGCTAATAACATCTGCCAACATGCTCTGCACGCAGGACTGGCTGGGGCCGGCATGGCCTCTTGCCAGCAAACAGCCTGGTTGAAATTTTTTCTCATGGTCCAAGATCTTTCCTTGGAAGCTTTCTTTCCTTTCACGGCTAATAAAATGGGGATATCTTTCAGCAGGAATTTTTTTCTGTTTGTTTGTTTGTTTTTTCTATTTTTAACAGAATCATATATAATAATGGTTATTTTATTAGAAGTCTTCTGAAACAATTACTTTTCAAGAAAGAGTCAATTATATAAAAGTGTAGAGATTTAAAAATACGTTACAGGTTCACCATACAAATACTAGTAGCACTACCAATAATGAACATCACTAATTCTTTTCTTTGTTTCATATAGGAGAGGCAAGTATGGGAGGAGAAAGGTGGATAGTATTTTATTGCTTGTGAAATCGTCTTTCTTTTTTAGTTATTTGCCCTGTAGGTGTTTGATAGTATTTTGTATTTAGGTGAACTCAATCTAAAAACTAAGCAGATTAAGTGGAATGCTATATAACTAGTTAGAATAGCTTTAATTTAAAAGGTATTTTAAGAGGGAAAGATTTTTAACTTCACAGGTTTCTGTCAAAGGATATATTTAATCTTTAAAATGAGTGGCACCGTTTCGTTGTATTTCATTTTATTAGATAATGTTGTTCAGTAGCTCATTTGAGAAATTCCATTCCTCTGATGAATGAACTGTGGACAGACTTTTCCTCATCTAGGATTTATAAGGAGACTTCTTGCACTTTACCAGCAAATTTATTTGCTAATGTTTCAACTGAAATTTCACAAGAGTTTTGTAACTTGCTAAGTCTGTGTATGTGCAACAGAATGACTGACATGAGAGAATGTAACTGCTGTTTGGATCATCTGCTATGTGCAGCATTGCAAACATTTAAAGTATCAGGATGTGTCAATGGAATTGATCAGCCCCTTGGAAATTATAAAGGCTTTCTACTTGAGTGTTTATTATTCTTGTTAAAAATATGGATCAGTCTCTTTCCTAAATGTTCATTTGATGAGGGAGGATTTTCTAAAATAAATGATTATTTAATGTGCATATATGATAGAACAAACTACTGTAACTTTTTAAAAGTCTATCAATTAAATTAATACGTTTTAGAAAAATATGTTGTAGGTACAAATACAGCTAATCCAATATTTGCAACATTTTTCATTATAAATATAATTATGTTGAAGAAATACATAAATGCCCAATTAAAAACTGACTGCAGTTAGGAGTTTAAAATTTTTATTAATATGCCTCTGGATTTTGTTGTGTTTGAATTTTGGGAATGTGTTTCTAGATTTAAGAAGCAACACAGGCTTTCTTTTTCCAGAAGGCTTCCTATTATTGAAATGGAAATTACACATTAATGACTGTATAACACTAGTAGATACTTTTAAAATGCAAGAGCATCTTCTTAGACCATTACTTTTCCTTGGAATGCTTGGCCCCTGTAATAGAATACACCCATATTTTGCATGATGAAATTTGATGTCCTGTGTGTTGCTTCATGTTGATATCCTAGCTGCCGACTGAAGCGTTTTTGTTTTTTCATGCCAGAGCAGAACAAAATTGTCTGCTTCTCAATCTGCACATCATAAGCTGATGACATTAAAAATGTCTCTAAGATGACACAGCTATATTTTCTGGGAGAGGGCGGGAGGATGCTCAGTGAGGGTGGCCCGGAGTGTCCTTGTACAGAGCACAGATGTTATGAAGGGGGGAAGATCAGCCTCTGTTCATTGATTCACGTATTGATTCCAGGAGCAAGCTCACCCTGTTTTATACACTGCTCAGGAGGTAAACAGGAGGAAGGGAGCCAGCCTGCTTTTTTGCCCCATGCCCTGCTGTTTGGTAGAACTGTATTATAGTCAGAAACCTTCCACTTTTCTGCAGTTGTTTGCATGCTGTTTCCAAGGCTAGCCTTCTGAGTCTGTTTTCTAGAGTTGTTTTGAAATTCAACCTAAAGATAACAGAGGAAATGTGACCCTCTCTTGTGAATGCTGCCACCAACTGGCAATGTTTCTTCCCAAGGCAGATTCAGGGTTCTGGCGTGAGTTGTCACAAATACAGTGGTGGTTGCTTTGAGAGAAAGGTGCTTACAACCTGACATAAATTTGCTTTGCATGAATCTTTAAGGAAATTAATAGAAGTAAGATTAAACAAATTTTGATAGTGAGTGACTAAGAGCAATATGAGATGACAAATGAGGAAAGAGAACAGTAATAAGTGCAATAATTTATTTTTTATGGTCGAATTAAATATCAAGCAAATACGTTCACATTTTCTAATGCAATTTATATCCCAATTTGCATACTTATACAGTTTAATAGAAATGTATATCACTGCCCACTTAAGAGTTTAGAAAACTAGCCAACAAAATAAAAACAAGAATCTAAATTCAGTATTATTTTAGAATGTTTACCTAATCAAACAAGTTATAATCAAGATTTGCTTGTCTGGCAAGCAAAGATTTTTTTAATTGTATTTCTCCCCTACATTGACCTTTAGGTCTCAAATTCTTTTTAGGATAAGCCAAAGTCATCTTGAAAGATACTGAAAAGCAAAATTTGAAAAAGGAAGATAGGAAAGAAAACATACTCTGAAAATCACACATAACAAAAGTGGCGATTAATCAGCATCAAATGTCACTATCTTTTTGATTGAGTAAAATTATTTGAACTTATGTACTCATTACTAATTTGGCAATTCTAAATTTACAAATTACACCTTCCTTCTTAACCGCTTTATTCTCAATCTTTAGGCATTGCAAATAGAAGATATTCAAGTTAGTCAAAGTGTTTTTAGAGCTGTTATTCAATGGAGTGAAGGGATCTGAAAACTTATTTGCTACCGAACATGTCGTTGAGGTGCTTTTATGGATGAAAAAAAAAAAACAGTTGATATATAAAATATCAATAATAGTAATAGCTTGTGAGAGTAGTTTGTCAGTATACTCACAAAGATCATGAATTTGACTCTGACCAGTATGAGGGATAGGTAAAAAATATTTTATAATATGTAATATAAAGATATGATTATGACATAACTGAGAATTGAGGTAAAGTTTTTAAATTCTCTTTCTGAGTAATCTTCACCAACCTGTCCTCTGAGCCCCCGTGTATATGCTATGTTTAAAAGCAATGATTAGCTATTTACACATGAATTTTCCATTTTTCCTTGTTTAAAACACTTTTGTCACACAAATAACATTAAACTAAAGTGACTTGAGGGAGTATGGATTAATGAGGTTCACAAGAAAATAAATAAAGCAACAACTTGTGAAATTTAGGGCAGATGCCATTTATTGCCATTTCCCGCTGACTGTTAAGTGGAGATTTCAGTTCAGATAAACACATTCTAAGAATTACTACTGAAAGTGTAAACATCAGCCTGCATTTTAATATTTGCTGGTTCTTTAGTAAAAGTTTCAAATGTCAGCCCAAAGCTGTCTTGCTAAAAAAAAAAAAAAAAGGTATTATATATTGAAAACATCTTAAAATTATATTTTATACTACAAAAATTTCCTTTTAGGTAGTAAAAGTGAGAATTTAAAAACATGATTCTCACTGCCATTAAAAGCACACAGAAAATGAAATAGATGGTATTTTTGAGACTTGATACCTGTTTTATTTTGATAAACTTGTACCTAGTTTTAAAGTTTCTTCGTACTAAAAGTACAACACAGTTTCAAAATGGCACCCTTGTCTCTCACAATATAAACTTTAAAGGAAATTAATATCTAGTTCATTATTTTGCCCTGTTGTTTTAAATAGCATCATGTTTTAGTTACAGAATAATAGAAAAGTGGGCTCACCCTTTATTATGAAGGTGCATTTATGGCTTTTTCAATTGAAAATATAAAAATCAGCAAACATTGTTACTAAAAATATGCTAAATATTTGTTAAGCCTCAAATATATACTAAGAATTACCAAAACATAGGTCTTTGCCCCATTAGCTGTCTATCTAAGTAATAAGGCACAATTTTCCTCAAATATTTCTTTCCTCAAATATTTTTTTCTTGTGTCTTTTGTTACAATATTGCCATACATAATTTGAAGATAAAAATTGCCATGTATTATAACCATCATCTGGCATTTTTTTAACTTTCTTAGTGCTTAATTTTAATGTCTAATGCTGCAATTTTAGCTGCTTCTTACTACTATATATAGTAGTATAGTAGAGAAAGTGACTTATCTTTGAGCTGAGGAAGTTTCACAAAGTATCAAATATCACATCAGATTACATATTCAGGGAAATTCCAAGAAAAAGTGATATAAAGATAAGGTAAGAAGATAAGAATGGGCCAGGCACAGTGGCTCACGCCTGTAATCCTAGCACTTTGGGAGTCCGAGGTGGGAGGATTTCAAGGTCAAGAGATCAAGACCATCCTAGCCAGCATGGTGAAACCTCACCTCTACTACAAATACAAAAATTAGCTGGGTGTGGTGGCGCACTGTAGTCTCAGCTACTCGGAAGGCTGAGGTAGGAGAATCGCTTGAACCCAGGAGGCAGAGGTTACAGTGAGCCGAGATCCCGCCACTGCACTCCAGCCTGGCAACAGAGCGAGATTCTGTCTCCAAAGGAAAAAAAAAAAAAGAAAGAAAAGAAAAAAAAGAATGGAACTCCATCTTGGTTAAACAGGTTTATCCTCTGATTGAAGTTATGTTTGCAGTTAGAAGACAGGAGGTAAATGAAAACAAGTAGAAGGGAAATTGAGGCAACCTTTGTTTTAATGTATCGCTGTTAAATGTTAACATTTAAATTGATTTGCAAGTGATCCAGAGGGCTGTTTTCAGTGTGCCAGCTTCAGTGAGGTCTGCAGCACATCCACCTGTGACGTTAACTGTCTTCTACTGTGCTTCCCCAGAGAGCGTCATGCGTGTCATTCAATTCTTACTCAGTGTGCAGGCACAGAGTCACAAGTCTACGTGTTTAATGTGACTGCATCCCGTCATTCATTTCCAAATGTTTCTTAAGTACAGTTAAACTATTTGCCAATTGTCTCACTGTTTTCCATTGGGCCTTTTTTCCTTGAAGTTCTTCAACAAGTTCGTTTTTCTAGTTTCTGAATGGTATTTGCAATCTCTAGCTAATTTCGTAAGAGGGAAAAACGCTTTTTTATCTCCTCGTGTTTCTTCACTAGATGGTATTCCTGGTCCTGGTTAGATTGTAATTTCAAACATAATAAGGCATAATTAAAACATTTTAGTGGTAATAACCAAGGGCCCTTGGCAAATATGGTACAGCCACTAAAAAACGGTTAGGGGTGCTTCAACTCAGTGCTTGCTTCCAAGTTATCAGCTCAACATTTCACAGGAAATGAAGACAGTAAATAAAGTCTCTAAATTTCATTTCACAGAAATTAGTTTTAATGAGTCAAATAGTAATTCTATTTCATTTATTTTTAGGTTGATTCCTTTAAAAGGTAACGTTTTAGACTCCACGCTGCCTGGGTCAATAGTGTGAGGAACTATCTGTGTGGAGGAGAATAATACTCAATAGATGGTTCGTAGTTATGCTATGTGGTGGTAAATTCATTCTAACCCCATGAAACATTGGATTCTGTCAAATTTATCAATGTCTTAAGCATCTGGTTTGTGCTAGACACTGTGTGATCCTGTGGACATCAAAATGCAAACCGACCACAGCCACCCAGCTGTGTCTGCTGGGAAGGACTCTCCTCCGTGCGTCTCTCCTGCTCCCATGCCTCTTAATGGGTCAGTTAAATACGCAAGACCCTGGTTTCGCTTTCCTCAAGCCTTTTCTAGGGGTTGTGCTTGCAGCAAACCACACTAAAAGGTGAGGTTGCATTCCAGAACAAAGAGCAGGCCTGCTTATTTCCTGCTGCAAAAATGGTGGATTCTCCAAGCCCTTTCTGTCAGCCGAAACACAGCCCACTGCAGACATGGCATCCAACAGGCCCCGCCCTGTTGCCCCGTGCTGCCTGGGGAGCAAGAGGAATAGAGGCAAGTCATGCCGCTTTCTGTGCCATGAGTCTCTGACCGGAAAGGTTTGCATCCTCTGCCAGCATCCACCTAACGGTGACAGGCTAACATTACTTTCTAAGGGAAGGGGAATAAAATCTCAGACCCTGACAGTGTGCTTAGGAAGCTCACAAACCGGTGGGAGTGGAGAACCTACATGCACATAGCCAAATCAAAAGGCCAGTTGTATTTAGTACAGAAATAAATCTAGATACAAAGGACAAAGCATATTATAAAGCTGGCAGTTTATTTCATTGGAGGATAAGATAGATTATTCAGTAAATGGAGTTGGCAGAGCCAGAAAATATACCTGTAGACACCTAAAAGTTAGATGACTGTCTCCTTTCACTAAAATGTCAGGTGAAGCAAAAAATTAAATATTAAAACATGAAACCATAAAACCTGGTAGAAAAGTAAAGAAATATTGATAAATTTGACTTTCTAAAATAGGATTCTGTAGGGGGAAAACAGTAAAACAAAACAAAAACAGTAAAAACAAAATTAAAGTACAAGCTGGAAGGAAATTGCAGCCAATATCATAGATGAAGTGCTAATGATGCTTATTTAATACTTGAAAAGAGAGCTATAAAAAATAAGAAACTAAAAACATTCTAAAAATGGGTGAATGACCTGAATACAAAGTTCACAATCATGAAAATTAATGCAAGAAAGGCTTACATGTATGAAAGATTGCTTAACCTTTCTTGTAATAAGATGAATGCAATGAAAACCACAGTGTGGTAGAATAGTTCACCTATCAGATTGGCACAGATCAAGAAGTTTGATAACACAGTGTGTTTGCCAGAATGTTGGGAAACGGGTTCCCACCCAAGGCTGCTGGTGGTACAGACTGAACAGCAAGCATCTATGCAATTTGGTTGTATCTATCGATATGACAAATGCCTTATGTTCCCTGACCCACAATTTAATTTCCAGGAATTACTCATGTGGATGGGAAATGATTTCTTTATAAGGGTCTTCATTGCATTATTGTTAGGAATTGAAACTTATACACATGCTTATTACGGTATTGTCTTGTAATGGTGAGCGTTTGAATCCTATGCAACTTTTAACACAAATGAGGCAGCTCTGTTTATACTGACCCAGAATAATATTTGACTGTATAGTGTGAGGTGGGGAAACAAGCTCCAGAACAGTGTGTATGGTATAGTACAACCATTCTTTTTTAAATTTTTAAAATGTATGGGTATGTGCACAGATACCCACTGCAAGTGAACTCACAAATATGACAACGCAAGGAGTCAGCCTGACTTCCTGGGGAAGGGACGGGTTGGGGAGAGGACTCACGTTTCATCGTGTTATTTTTTGGACTTCCCGAATTTTGTAGCACACATATGTATTAAATATTTAACAGTGTAAAAATAATTGACTTTCATTTCTAAAGGCTCAGTAGCGCCTGGTGATGATTTGGGAGTTGGGGAGGAAGGGAGGGCCTTCAGTGTACTGCACTGTCACTGGGTGATGACAAGGTCTTCTCCTGAGATGGGGGAGGGAGAGTTAAGAGATTTATTTTGGACATACGAGGTTGGACATAACAGAAATATGAGAGAAGATGTTGGGTAGGCTGTTGGAGAGGCTTGGAATGGAGATGTTAATTTGGGATTCATGGGCATCTAGCTGCATTTAAGTCCCTAGGATTTGCTGAAAGTGACTTGAGAGATGAGATGGAAGGGAGCACCTGGGATCGGACCCAACTACTCTAACTTTTAGAAGTCAGGGACAGAAAGGTAAGCTAGCAGAGAAAACGCAATGAAGGGGCACAGACTAGCCAGCTGAGGAACCATGGGAGTGGACAGAAGAGAGCATTGCAGCAGGGACTGGCCAGCCAGGGGTAACGAGGATGAGTGGTCCAGGCAGGGGACCTGGCGACATGCGAGCCATGTTGATCTAGTGCTTGGTTTCCTGGTATGAGGAAGAGGGGAATGCAGCCTGGAGAAGGCATGACAGATGGGGCAGGATCCATGAGAATGGACTTTCAATAAATGAAGACTTTGCATTATGGATTCAAAGTACTATTTGACAGAATCATTGAAGAACGAGAAGAATCCCAAGGAAAGTCCAGGGGCAAAATAAGCAAAAGAGTCAGAGTGCCCAGGATGCAGCCAGCTTTCAGAAAAGGCTGAGAAAGCATGGGAGTAGTGTTGCAATGGAAAGGACACTTGAGAGAAGACACTGAAAGTGTTTGGGAGGTAAAGGAGTGAAAAAGGACTGGGTGAAAGGAAAACATCAGTTAGGATAACCCCATGGGAGAAAGTGAATAGCTCTAAGGGCTTCCACTGTGGGCAGAAATACGATGAATGGTAGGTTGAGTTTTTTTATTTTGTTTTGTTTTGAGATTGAGTCTTACTCTGTCACCGAGGCTGGAATGCAGTGGCACAATCTTGGCTCACTGCAACCTCTGCCTCCCAGGTTCAAGCAGTTCTCCTGCCTCAGCCCCTGAGTAGCTAGGACTACAGGCATGCACCACCATGCCCAGCTAATTTTTATTGTATTTTTAGTAGAGATGGGGTTTCACCATGTTGGCCAAGTTGGTCTCGAACTCCTGACGTCAAGCAGTCCACCTGCCTCAGCCTCCCAAAGTGCTGGGATTGCAGGCGTGAGCCACTGCACCTGGCCAGTAGGTTGAGTTTTAATGATGTCTGTGAAGATGCAAGTTCAGCTGTGACCTGGAAGTGTGGCCTGGCACCTGAGAGGAGCACTGCAGACCGCCTGTTCTGTGTTGCTTGCATTGGCATCCATGGTGAGTGCAGCAATAGCTGACATCAGTGAGCAGAGAGGCTCCAACCAGGGGCCCTGTGGTGCCTACAGGGAGAGGGTAGGTGTGCCCAGGGTTCTTCTGCTTGAGTCAAAGTCCCTGGGAGCCCAGGTAGGAAACCCTAGGGGATTCCATCATGTCTGGGTGGTGGGTGTCCATCATTCCTCTTAATTTCATGGTTTTCTTGCAAAGTGGAGAAGCCCCATTACTGGGCTTTTCCCCATATTGAATGTCATCTTGCAACATCTCTTCAGCTTTGCATTTTTGGAATATGGATCAGAATCTTTCCTTTCCTTGACTCCCTTTCTAACAGCTTGTTAGAATGCATTCATGTAGCAACTAGAAATGAATGCGACACATTTACATTTAACACCTCCCTCCCAATGACTTCAGCTCAAACCTTTCCAGAGATTTCTCCATTAGAGGACTGTAGATGCCACCGGATGTGTGAGACCAAATGTTGGCATCATCTTGGAACAGAGACGGACACTGGGGTCTGGCCTTTCCTCTGGTCCTCAGTCCTGCAGGCTGTCCTTTCTCCACTGCACCTCCTCAAGGGGCATTCCTGGTAGCCTCTGGAACCTGCCCTGATGTGTTTTGATTCACTCTCTATGCTTGATAGGCTTTCTCAAAGAACCTGCTGCATCATAAGTGCTCAACATACTCTTTTCAGGATTGTTCTTCTATGTTTTAGATTACACTTTTATATATATATATTTCTGATTAAGTACTTTTTGTAGGGCTACTGATAAGTTCACATAAATTAACACATTAAAGACCTTTGAAAGCTCCTGCCTGGCACAGTAGACACAGCCAGTACATATTGGCTATGATCGTTTGTGTTCTGTACCAGATTGGTTTACAGGCCACAAAGATGGGGCCCTACGGATCCTCTCTGTTCAGGCAGTGAAGAGCTGGTATCTGAGGACGAAAGAAGCTTCTGTTGTAACGACGTGGAAATTCCAGAGGGTGTGATGGAATGAATGACGTGGAAGAGAGAAGAGCAAAGCATGTTGGGTGCAGGAAGGTGGAAAAGGGAGTATAAGAAGGGGGAAGAGGGAACCCAGTTGGCCTTCAGGTTTCTGAAAGTACCAATCCTAGAGTCTCTAGGTGAAGAGAGTTGGCCAAAGCAAGGAAACCTGAGCCCTTTGTGAAGGAGTCAGAGGAGGTTTATGACTGAAAAATGACAAGTTATACCATATTATGTATTCTGAACAAATATGTGTAAATACATGATTTAGATAAATTAGGTATTTATTAAATATTTCAAGATTTGGTTCTGGAAGAGTACAATTTGTCTCTTGACCATTGCTAGAGGGGAAAAAACAGGTAAAGCCAATTAAAGAAAGCTGAAGGTTTTTAGAGGAAAAAGAAAATCTAGTTTTGCAGCAAAGAGGATTAATCTGTAAAATCTCATTTTATAGATGTGCTACTGATCTAGAATTTGTTTCTTCTAATTCTTCATTTCCCAACACTATCAAGATAAAGTGTGTAATCTTTAGAGCTAGAGAGAAGTCTGTTTGCATCTGTGGGGTTAAGGCGGAGAGAGAGGTGAGAGGTGATTCCAGCTATACTTGGTCACTTGAATAAAACCACCTATTCCCATGGCTCTCTGTTTAGGGAGTAGAAAACCCTCATTTCAATGAAATCAGTGTGTTTTCATATTTGGAAGTCTACCTTCCAAGAGCTAATGACATATAATGGAAATGAATTATCCCTTGCTACCTAAACGGTTGCTTCCTAAACTCATGTTTAACTATGTAAGGATATTTGTATTAATTTAGGAAGTTTATATCTAAGCAGGTATTAGATGAATGAAACAAATGAAGCAGGTATTAGATTAAATGAAACAAGAGCATCTTGGCAAAAAAAGTAGAAAATGTTTTCAATTTGCGTTTTGTTGTTTGGAGGCCTATTTAATTCAGTGCAATCTTATTTATTCAGTCATATATATTAAACATAAATGTATTAAAAATCTACCACTAGAAAGTACTAATTGTCACTGAATGGCATATTTTAAAATGAATCATTTCATGTTATGAAAATGTTACCTAAAAAATATAATAGAACTGCCATGATTAAGACATTATGTCTACGCAGAGAGGGGTAAAGTAACAATACCATAACTACTGTCCTTTTATAAATAAATAAATAAAAACATAATATTTATTCCAAAAAGTTCTTATTTCAAAAGATGAAACAGAAAGAAAGTAGAAGAAAGTAGTAGAGAAAATGGAAAAAAGGACGAGAAGCGATAGACATGCAAAACTCCAACATCCCAAAGTTAAAGGAAGGAGAATAACCATGTTGTGCCTATAACCCTAGAAGATGACAAAAATTATTTCCAGCAAATTGACAACCCTTCTTTCTGAAGGTAGTTTTGGGCAAAAAGGTGCTGTTTTGAGCTTTTACCCCGAATCACCTGGGGTGCACTTGAAAAGAAGGCATTTTGCCAATGCATTAAAAGTGTCTGAGTGAAAGCTGCCACTTGGTTGTCCTAGAGGCTTTTAACCCCAGCCACATAATTATTTCATAACAAACAACCGGGAACATTTCTCTTCCCCATCAGTTTCCCAGACTACCTCATAGCACATGCATGATACAATGTGTGATTTTGCAGCCTTCCATGTAACATCAGTGTCCTAAAGAGATGGACTTGAAGAGACTCATGGTGATTTTAGTTGCATTTTGAAATGCCACACATATTCTATAATATTAAATTAATGCTTGTTTATTGTAGGACATTAATTACATTTTAGATTCCACAAAAGTAAATAGAAGACAATTAAAATTAGTTATAATTGCATCTCCCAGAGACAGCCATTGCTAGTACTTTAAAACATTTTTGTCATTTTTTAATATACATATATATTAATATTATTTTGCAGAATGGAAACTGTACTGTATGTGCAGATATTAATCTGCTCTTAAAATGCAAGATGTCATCAGTCTCTTAAAACATGATTTTTAATGGCTGCATACCATTCCTCCACACCATTGTACCATGATTCATTTATCCACCATCTTAATACTTGCTTGCTTCATTTTTGGTGTTTCTAATTTCTTGCAAATAAAAATTTAACTGCCCTTGCTAATGATTATTTGGGAGGTGATTCTTACCTTGATAAGTAGGTCACCATCTATCCAATTGTGCAGCTGGAAACCTGGAAATCATTCTTGCAATAGTTTTCACCTCCAATCCCAATCCATTGCCAAATTCTGTCAATTTTCTATTCTTAGTATCTATTAAGCTTATTCACTTCTTTCCACCCCTCATAAATATTTTTGCCCTAATATTTTTTAATTCCTTATTGGTTCAGCAATATACTAGGTACTTATTATCTTTTATTTTTCACACCTACCCTATTGTTACTCTCCTTCCAATTTTTCTCTCAAATTTTTGATGAAATTCAGTTTATTTACCTTAAGAAATTTATTTTTACTTTTTGGATTTTATATTGTGCAACATAGTACACACATTCAAAAAGATATTTAACATATATGTAAATTATAAATAATAATACTTTAAAATAGGCATAGTCAAGCCTAAAAAGTAGAACATTATCAATATTTTGAGGTCCACTGATTAGCCTTATCACGATCTGAAATTTTGTGATTATTATCCTTTGACTGTCTTCATGATTTTACCAGATATGTATATAAACATTTTGCATTGTACTTAAGTTTAAGCATTATAGAAATATTATCATCCTGTTAATATTCTTCTGCAACTTGCTCAACATTATGGGTTTTATATTGAGATACAACTTAGGTACCATAAAAATGTACAGCTTAGTATTTTTTAGTATAATCACAAGGCTATGAAATTGTCATCACAATCCAAGTCTGGAACATCTCCATCACCCCAAAAGAAACCTCAAGAGACTTTGTACCCACAGCAGTCACTTTTGTGTTCCCCTGCCTTCACCTCTGGTGGTCACAAGTCCTCTTTCTGTCCCTGTTCATTGTTATATTTTTGAGAGAAATGTATTACGATGTCTGAAGTCATAGTTTATCTGTTTCGGTTATAATAAATATATAACTGTTTTTCACTTCTGCCAATAGAAATTTAGGTTATTTGTAGTTGTTTTTTTTAAATTTCTATTTGAACATTATTTGTTTTTTTAAAAAGTATGTTTCACAGTTACATACCTTTTAACAATTAAAGTGCCTTTTAACATTTATGCATACATATATATTCTTAGGCGCACTGTTTTGGACAGAGGAACAGAATTGCCAGTGTTAATTCTGCCCACCTTTAATTTTAATGCATAATAAAAATCATTTTCTAAAGTGAGTGTACAAATTGAAAATTCCACCAACAGGGTATCATTGTCTTTCATAATTTTTCCCATTGGATTGTAGGCATTGTTTTTATATGCCATGTGTTAATCTTTTATAAAAATCGATTTGTCAAATTTATTTCTGGCTTTTTGTTTACTTATGTTTTCTTTTGAATGAACATCAATTTTAAATTTTAACTGAGTGAAATTTATCAAGTTTCCCTTTTGAGTTTTGTTTTTCATTTTGTTTTAATTTTTTTCTCTATCGCCAAATTTTCATATATTTACTCCTGTATTTCCTTTCTCTCTCTTTTTTTAGCTTTAATTCACCTGCATTATATGATTGTGCATAGTGTCTGATAGTGGCTCAGTTTCAGTTTTTTTTTTAATTGTTTCCGAAGCGTGTTTTAAATATTTGACTTTTTCCCAGTGGTCTGAATAGCGCTTCTCGGATATAGCAAGTATCTAGGTTTGCATGAGTCAGCCTCTGTGCCCTCTGTTCTTTTCCCCTGATGTTCCTTTTGCTTCTTCTTATGCCAATACCTCACTGTCTTAATTACTATATTTTATTAACAAATCTCAGTTTCTGGTAGACCATTTCCTTCACCTAGTTCCTCACTTTCCTTCAGGAATGTCTTGGATATTTGTAACACTTTTCCTTATGATTTAGCATCAGTTTGACAAGTTTAATAAACCTTGTTAGGACTGAGATAATATTAGAAAGATTGGACATCTTTAAGGTATTGAGTTCTCCTAGCTAGGAATGTGGCACATTTCCCTATTTCTTTAGTGAATTGTAAACTGTCTTTTTATAAAGTTTTATAATGTTCCCCATAAAGATCTTTAAAATATTTTGCTAGATAAATCTAACACCTTATATATTTTGTTACTCTTGTAAAAGGCACCCATTTTTTAAAACTACATTTTCTCTTTGTTGCTTGGGTATAGAAATAAAATCAAATTTTAATTTATCTTATATCTGATAATTTTGTTAAACCCTCATATTAATTTTAATGCTTTAAAGATGTTTGGAAGGAAATATTTTATAAATATAATACACAAATAATACCATTTTGTGTGTTGCTTACAGATTTTCTCATCTTATTGAACTGGCTAGAGCCCTCAACGTATGGTGTAAAAGCAACCTTGTCTTAATCCTTTTTGAAAGGAAATGTTCCAGATTCTACCATTTGGTACCATGTTTGCTCTAAGATTTTGGTAGGTTCAATTTTTTTCAGTTTAAAGAAGTTATCCTCTAGTCCATTATGCCAAGGATTTTAAGCTGAATGAATATAAAAATTAATCAAATATGTTTTGGTGCCTCCTGAGGTGATCTTAGGCCTTTCTAGTTTGATTTCTAAGTATGGCTAACTACATTAATTGATTTTTCAATGTTAAACAAAAATGTACATTTCTGAAATAGATTTAACTTGGTCATTCTTTAACTTTGGGTTCCCCTAAAAAATGACCTGGAGAGAAGGGCTCAGCGTCTGATCGTTCCAGCATCTGGCTGTGGAGCTGTGTGACTGAGTCATCATCTGTTGCTTTGTTTGCTGACTTCCAACCTTTGTGCCTAGATGATATTGAAGTCACCATCTCTCCCTTTGAAGGGCAGGGACTTATGTATGTGTTTGTCCTTTCACTCAGCATGGCTCTTGGAGTTTCTGGCTGCATGAGAAGGTCTAGGGAGACTCTCCCCTTCCAAGAGCCCTCCACGTTGTCTTCTGCCTTTTAGGGCTACTGAAACCACAGCACAAGGTGTGGGGATGTTACCAGGTTCCCCCAGAGCCATCATTCCTTGCATGTCTGCCTCCTTTTGTTTCGTCCCCTGGGATTTCTCCTACATTCTTGCAAGGTCATTATGAACTTAAAAGGATGCGGATTTTTATTTTATTTTATACTATAGAGGTATTTTATAGCAGAGATTTTTTCAGGGTATCAAGACTAGAAGTTTTGCCCGAGAGGGAAAACCAGAGGCTTTCAATATTTTTTGAACTCTATCTAAAAACCTTTTTTTATGTTCATTCTTTGTTTTTGTACTAGAAAGAACATGTAACTATTTTATATATAGTCTTTAAATGACATTTTATGTGAATACAGTGTCACAGCAATAGATAGCAATACCAAATAAAATACATTCCAAAGAAGCTGCTTAAAAATTTGAAGACATTGAACCCTAAAAGGATGACTTATTTCCTCAATAAATCATGTAGAAAGGGAAACTTGTTTGCAGTATGAATTATATTTTGTAGTATGGGAAAACAAAGGAGAGAAGAGAAATCCTCCTTTCCTTAACTAGCAGATTTCTGTAATGTGACAGCCTGGGAGAGACGACAAAGAACGTAGTTTTGAGAGGCACCTTTTGCCATTTACTTCTGGCTGGTCAGGACTGCCACCTAAAGCCACACGCAACTCCAGGAGCACCACCCACAAATACAACACTCTGAACAGGGCTCCCTGGCTGTGTACAGTGTGACTGCCCTGATCCTGTGACAGATAACATTCCTGAACATTTAGTTACTCACCTGTGACATCAGAATCATAGTAAAGTTCATGCAAAGAACAAAAAGGATAATATGCATGAAATCATGATATAAATGTTATTATCGCCACCATGCCCATCTTTGAAAGAACCTATACAATCGCTACAAATTCTGCTTGATTTTTGCCACTCATTTAACTTCTTAAAAACTTTACCTTACAGAATAAAGCCATAAAAACATCTCGGTTGAAGCAAAGGGAAGCAGCAAAGAAACTGACTCCTCCCAGTTGCCCACCATACACTCCCTTTTCATCTCAACAGTGAGTTAGGTAACATGATTCCTTTTCTTTTTCTC
The DNA here is from genome assembly GCF_000951045.1 of Mandrillus leucophaeus. Classification (NCBI taxonomy): domain Eukaryota; kingdom Metazoa; phylum Chordata; class Mammalia; order Primates; family Cercopithecidae; genus Mandrillus; species Mandrillus leucophaeus. Next base: position 268,760 of record NW_012103843.1, read on the forward strand.
TTTCTTTGAAACATAGAACATGTCCATCAGCTCAGCACAATATGAAGTTAAAGATAGGATCACAGGGATGGTAACTGCCCTTCCTATTGCTTTACATTCTCCTATCTGCCAAAGAAGAATGCCTAGCCCCTCGCTGTGTCTGGTTCAATATACAAACACATACATTTGTCTCTAAGGGGTTATGAGTTGGTATTTCCAGCTTTTCTCTCCCCTAGTCTGTGCCCCTTCTCCACATCTATCTTTCTTACTCAACTTGACGAGCCCACAGACACCTTCACTCCCTGTGAAGCCATGAGAAATGTCCTTATTTCAATTGCAGGTGGACAACCGTCTCCCACTGTCTCCCGGTGCCACCTCTAATCTTACAGCCTCACTGGAGTTATCCAAGGTCCTGAAGACACCCCAGTGACACTCCCCAGTCTCACAGTTTGAAGGTTGCAGTTCAGGGATCAGACTGTCTCTCCAGGCAACAAACATCTGCACCAGCTGGACTGCTGCTACTGCGCGGGGTGGGGTGTGATGGACAGTGGGGTCCTGTACTACGGGCCTGTCGTCCTGGGTCTGTTCTGCCCAGTGGACCTGTCCAGGCTGCTGCAGGAGTGGTGATGCTCATGCCACCTGGCCACTTGACCTTGCTCTGCATAACCTAATGACCACCATCGTTTAATGGTTGCATCACATTCCATCACACGGTCAATAGTCGTTTTTCTCTACTTTTTTATTGTTAGGTATTGCCTTTTTTTTTTCTTATTTCTTTCAATGATAAATGCTGGTTTGATGAATGTGGTATACATTTATTTTGTTTGTGTTTTGCATTATTCCTGGGGAAGAACAGATTTTTCAGTGTAGAAATACTGATTCAGAAGCTCTGCATGTTTTTAAGCTTCATATGCATAATGCTGAGTTGCTTTCTGCAGAAGTTAGCCCAACAGCATATAACCATGCCTCTTTTTTCCCATTCTCTTCAGCGCTATTTTAATAGCATTAAATATTTGTACCTTGTAATAGTGCAAAATTATGTCCCTATGTTTCAGTCCTCTCTCCTTTGATTACTAGAAATGTTGAAGTGTTTTCATTATTAAGCACAGGTGTAAATCCATTTCTACAGTTTTGTTAACTTTTTTTGGGTTGGTAACATCTTTATCACCAATGTATGTGAACTTAGATTATAGGAAGTTTATTAAACCTTTGTGATGTATTTGTTATAAATATTTTTCTGAATTATTAGATAAGTTATAATTTGGTTAATTATGTGTATTGGCCCACATAAGTTTAAAATTGCTATGTACTCAAAATTTTTCCATTGTGATTTACTTAATACATTTTCACACTTAGACATTTCTTCCTTGTCCACTGTTGCTTACACTTTCTTAGAATTTATTATGTCCTTATGTATTTAATGCTTTTATTTTAGTAAATGGTGAAAATAAAAATCAAAACCCTTCTTCTCAAAGTTGTGTATTTAATGACCTATCATTTCTCTGTTGATCTTTATTATTTTTTTCAATTATAAATAATATTTTGGCAAACTTTGTTATTCATAAAGTTGTCATGATTTAAATTCTTCTGTAGGCATTAGTAAATACCCAGCGTAAGTGGGTACTTATTTCTACCAAAGAATATGTACAAAAATATTCCTGGCACTATTTCAATAGTAGCAAGGACTGGAAACAAGCTAAATAGCCATCAAAAATAGAACAGACAATAAATTAGAATATATTCACAAAGTGAAACACTATACAGTGCAAGCCGGGGCCCCTGAAATCTGGGCTCTCTGACTCCATTTCTTACCCACATCTGTGACTCTGCTGCACCCTCTCCCAGCCTCCAACAGTGGCCCTGGATGCTTGAGCTCTATTGCTTCTTAGCCACCAGCTGAACAGAGAGAGAGAGAATCAGAAAATATTACCCCAGTACCTCAGTCAGAAGGTCTGGAGCTGACTCACTGTCTCTGACCAGCTGACAGAGGTCCTGTGCTTGTTCGATGGGTCTAGGACACAAGCCATCCCTGGTGCTGGGGTGGATTCATCCTCTCCAGGCCATTTTGAGTCTTTGTCACCTGACTTAGCAATGAATTATAGGATGCTTTTCAAATTGTGGTGTCAGAGCCATTCCCTCGAAGCAAAAGTCAGTGTCCTCACAAGGTGGGAATGGGTGCTGGCGTCCTGAAAACAGTGGTTTTCCTCTCTATTAAATCACCCTGGCCAGCAGCTTGTCCTCTGTGTGTCTCAATTTTCTCATCACCCAAATGCCCAGTACATTATAGGGTTGGTTATTGATTGTAATTTCTTTAAAAATGAGTTGCTGGCCAGGCACAGTGGCTCACACGTGAAATCCCAGCACTTTGGGAGGCCAAGGCGGGTGGATCACCTAAGGTCAGGAGTTCAAAACCAGCCTGACCAACATGGTGAAACCCCATCTCTACTAAAAATACACACCAAACAAAATTTAGCCAGACTTGGTGGCACATGCCTGTCGTCCCAGCTACTAGGGAGGCTGAGGCGGGAGAATTGCTTGAATCTGGGAGGCAGAGGTTGCAGTGAGCCCAGATCGCACCATCGTGTATAAGCGTATTGAGTTCACCACCAGACCTTTCAGCATGTGGCCAATGTGTCTCTTTTTTTTTTGGTGTAGGCCAGTTTAAGTTGGATTGTCTGCCACCTGAGCAAGAGAAATCCCACCTGCCAAGCCTCCCTGCAGATGGTGGTGCAGCCTCCACAGCCTGGTCTTCAGATTGTAACTCTGGTCCCTGCTCTGAGCTGGAACTCTCTAGGTGATTTTTAAAGCCTTGTTTAGTTTTAATATTCTCGATTATCTATGTAGTAAAACAGATTAATTTGTCTTTTACAGAAATGAAAGTGCTTAATGGAGTAAGGCACATTGTAAGTGCCCGATAAATTTTGGTTATGGGTTAGATGCAAAGTGTCTGGACAAGGAGCAAATTGTCTGGTTCCACAGGCACTGGCACTGTCCTCTCCTGCCCTCCTCTATCATTATCTGTCCTCCTCTTACGGGGCTAGGGGGTACTTTGGGCCTGTTCCAGATAGACTCCCCTGTAAACTCTGAAGTCGCTTTGAGTCCTGGTCACCAAGCTATGCATTCAATTATACAGTGTCTTTTATTGTGGACATCTGATTCGCCTCTGTTATAGTGTAGTGGATAGGGGCCCAGACTTCCTAGGTGATCTGCCAGGGTTCACATCCCAGCACCACCACTGTTAGCTGTGTGTGTCCTCAGGAAAGTTACTTAAACTCTCGTGCCTCAGTTTCCTCATTTATAAAATGAAGATAAGGCCAATTCCTATCTCATGGAGAGGTTCAAATAGATTTAAATCATTGAGGATCACATAAGTTAATTTTTTGAAGCGTGCTTACAATGTCTGGCATATATGGTGTATAAGGTGTGAACAGTCACTATTTTATCAGGGTAACCACAGGGAAGAACTCAGGGGATTCAGAGTCAAATAAACCTGAGTTAGAATCCTGGCTCCAACCCACCTGTTGAGTGGTTCTGACAAAAACCATATGGTCCACGAACCCCAACATGTTGACTCTCTGATCTTTTGCAGACCAAATTTGCAACTCCTGCAAGAGCCCAGGTGGAGCTCCTGATACGGTGCAGAGAAGCGGGCTGGCACAGTGTGTGAGGAGTCCCCTCCCCAGCCTCCCAAAGACACCGTCTGCTGTCTCTGAGGGCCAGGGCCACAGCCTCTGCATCTCCTGAGCTCCAAAAGTTCCTGTGGTTCAGAGTTCATTATGCTCTAGTGACGATCTGCTTCTAAGCGCAAGACTGAGACTGCATAGCCAGGGACGGTTCTAGAGGGATTTCCATGGGCCCCAGGAGTCTGGCACGGACAGGTGTGGGCCAACACCTGCCTTACCCCTCAGTTGGCATCCACGATGGCCTTGGCACCTCATTAGGAAAGTCAAGGTGTCCTGGGACCATCCTGACTGTCCGTTCCCCTGAAGGGAGCACTCTTTCTGCTGCAGGCAGCACCCAGTTATCTGAAACACCAACAAACTCAAGGCACAGAAGCCCATTTCTGGCTTTGAGATATGCTTGGGGGACCACTTTCTTGATTCCAAAGTATATTCCGTGGTCTGAAGAAGAAGAAAAATAGAATCAATTGCTCTTGTCCTTTTGATAGAAGCATTTAAATGTGAGGTCCTGACTGTGGCATGAGAGAAAGTTGGATGCCCTGTCCCGCAAACGGTTGTGTTTGATGATTCTACACCCCACTCTGTCTCCTCCTGACAACCACAGCCATCTGAGCACCTGGGGCTCATGTAAGAACAGGAGAAGTGCAAGGCTCATTCATTTAAATGCTCTTCGAGGATATGCCCTATGTAAATAAGAAATGAGTGTGCAATGAATTAAGACAGCATACAATCAATTGCAAAACCACGAGTCGTGAAAAATAAATTATGAATATGCAAAGGAAAACAGTTCACACGGAAATAAGACTTGAGTTGTGCCTTCTTGAAATTCATGTCTGCTGTTTTGGAAACATCAGTGTGGACCACAAGGGAAGGAGGTTACTTAAGCCCATCTCTCAAAAAGCAGCAGGGACGAGTTGCTCTGGCTGCTGGCTCCGTAGCTTACACAGTCACCAGTGGTGGAAAGAACACACTTCTTTTTCAAAGGACCAAGGTCAAAATCGCATCTCTACTATTTCTTGGGCATGTGACTCTGGAAAAGTTTTAAAATCTCTCTGGGCTTTGTTCTTCTTGTCTTTACATATGTCATGGTAATGTCTACCTAACAAGACTGTTTTAAACATTGGGATGCTTTATGTGGAGAGGCCGGCACAGGACTTGACACTTGATAAACACTCACTAAGTGGTAGCCGTCATATTTCGCATGTTCATCCAACAGACATCTATGGGGCATCTGCTGTGCACAGGCACAGTGTGGGTGCCCAGTACCGCAGAGAGCAGACAAATGTGGTCCCTGACTTGACAAGGTTTCAGTCAGAGGTCCTGGAGAAGTGGCTGTGTGATTACACGTCTATTTTAGGAGTGGGGTATGGAAAGCCATGGGAGACCATCAGAGAAGCCCTTCCCTGGGGCTTAGGATTTAGAATATGCTTCCTAGGGGAAGCTCTATCTATACTGAGATCAGGCCACAGATACGTAGGAGCCTGGAATTGTCCTAAAAGAGGGAAATAAGGAATTGCCACCTGGGCAGAAGGAACAGGCTGTGCAGAAGCTGGACACCTGGGAGTGCACAGTGTATGTGTGGAGTGATGTGGTGCACACAGGCATGCAGCAGCTCCAGAACGTTTGCAGCTGCTAATCAGGAAATCTGGCCCAAAACTCACTCCTGTCGTGTTCCCATTGTTAGCTAAGCAAAGAGAGTGGCAGCAAGCCTCCTGTGTGCAGCACTTTGTGCCCTGTCCTGGAGGAGGGAGGAGTGTGAGAGCAACCCCTGGCCTCTGCCCTCAGCCATCTTACAGTCGAATCGGACATAGACATAAGAGTCTGCGCAATCATGGTTTTATGATGTACCGAGGACCCAGAGCATTAGGTTCTCGCTTAGTGCCTTTCCCTGCTGTCCTCTGTGGAGAAGCTCTGAGTGAAGATGTTTACCAGGAAGGACAGGAGGAGGCAGTTCTGGGCAGCCCGAGGCTACCATTAGCCCTAAGCTCTGGAAGACACTGAGTTTGGCTCCAGGCAAGCTTGGGTTTTAGAGAATGATCCATCCTCTTTGGAGGCAGGATGGTAACCAGACCACAGAAGATCCAGAACCAGACCACAGAAGATCCAGAACCAGACCACAGAAGATCCAGAACCAGACCACAGAAGATCCTGCCTTGCAGACGCCCCGGTCCACAGATGTGGCTTGTCGTTTGCATCCTTCCAAAGCACCTGACAGATGTCCCCTGCGGAAAGCCACTGGATGTCTGGTCTGACTGTGCCTGTGGGTTCCAGCAGCCCCTCCCTCCATCCATACCCTGCTCCCAGCATTTGGCTCGGTCTGTTGCTACCCAGTATGACCGGGTTAAGAGGGTTCCTGGAAATGCCTGGCTTCACATTTATTTTAAAAATTGACTCAAGTATAAATATTTTTAAGCTATTGTTCTTTGTCTGAAGTCTTTGGAACAGGTACTCTATCTTGCACAGGCAATTTGGTAGAATGGAAGAAAAATGATTATGAGATTCTGCTATAACCCAAAAGGAGGATTGGCCTGAGGGAAGATGAGAAGTGTCAACAGGCAAAAGATTGAGCTGAGTATGGAAAAGAGAGAACTCCAATTCCCTTGCAATGAGACCACACTGATAAAAATGAAGGGATTCCATCACTCTTAAAGGTCCATAGCCCGATTTGTTAACTCCCTCAAGTCCTCCCTGTCCGAACAGGACTGGCATCACTGCCCTCTGAAGCTGTTGAAGAGCCCTCCCCTGTTGGACACAGAATGGCAGGTGGCTGCTGCCAGCATTCCTTCCCAGCCTTGCTCCAGCTGTAGGCCCTGCCGTCCGCGTCCACCGACATCCATTCTCCTGTTCTTTCTTTCTCAGGATGTTAGGAAAGCACACAAGCCCCTGGCTAAGCTGACTGAGGCTCTCGCCTGCTGCCTTTGGAACTTAGATGTGCCTGAGTCGCTGAGTTCCAGCTGAGGGGGTGCGAATAGCTGCCCCTCTCCTGTCACCGCCCTTATGTGGAATGGGCATGAGACCACACCTCTGGGCCACTCTGCTGACCCACAGCCCTCTGATTTGAGAGCAAGGAGAAGGGAAAGCAGTGAGGGTTTTTAATGTTTATTTTTTGTAACTATGACTATTAAACAATATAGAAGCAATGTTATTTAAAACTCTTATAGAGTTGGTTGTATTTTGTTTAACTTATATGGGAGCCTTAAAAGATTGAGCAAACTCAGTTTTGCCAACTGTCAACTAAATTGTACTGGGAAATCCAGAAGGCTGCCATGCAAGACTTCAAAGACCCTGGGCTCCCTACAGCCTCAGAGCAGACTGTGCTGAAAATTAGGCACCAGGTTTAATTGAACTACAAAGCAGACTGAATCTGCAGCAGGGACACAGCTATCCTACACCAAATTCAAGGCCATGGTGAGAAACAGAGGGTCCCTGGGAGTGGAGTGGAGACCCTTGGTGGATAAGCCTGAACAACTTGAACTCTCAGGCTCCCTAGAGCTCCTTGCCTCCAGAACCCCTCTCTTCACTGGAGGAGAGCAGGCGTCCCTTTCCTAGACACTGTGAAAACATCACCAGAAGGGAATCTATTACGAGGTGGTGCCCATCCTCCTCAAATTGCACCACCGCCTCCATGCATTACCTCCAGGCCAATAACCAGGGTCAGAGCTCTGAACAAGTGAACCTGAGAAATAGTTTCCATTCTGGAAGCAAATGCACCTGTCTGAGACACAGAAACATAGAGTGGGTCCTCAGGGTGTTGGAAGGGATTATGGATGATAGAGGTATACAGGGGGATTCTTTTCCCATGAGAACATTCATCTGTGAAATAGGACGTAATGACTGGCAAGGACCCTGGAGCCAGTTTTAGTAGCTGCCGGAACAGCTTCCCACATCTGGGGCTGTGTGATCCCTGCAGTGGATGAGGAGGAGAGAGTATTCAGAAGGCTCAGAGTTGTAGGAATACTGGAATGGGTTTCTTACTTGGAACTAAAGGGTAGATCATCTGATTATTGTTCCTCAAGGAGAACCAAAGGGAATTTGCTTCATGAGACACCAAGGAAGGCACTGGTTGGGGACGTGACCTCCCTGAGGAGCTCAGGGTAGAATGCCTCCTCCAGGCAGAGTCCACAGGAGGTGACGCCACCATGCCACCTGCATCAGAGAGGACTCTAAAATCCTGGAATGGCAGAAACCAAGCAGTGACACCTAATCACCAAGTAGACATAATTAGGGGAATGGGCAGTGGGGCCAGGTGGCAAGCAGAGGCCTTGAATGGAAAGGCAAAGTGACAGTGGGTAACTGATCATGGTGTTGAGGGATGATGATGGACAGGCCACGCGGGCCTGTGGCTTCATAACCAGAAGAAGGGAAAGGGGAGGGGCAGACTCACATCAGCCTCTGCAGGGGAGAGTAGTGGCCCTAATGCAGGCTGTAGGTCTGGGCCACTTCCACTGACCCAGAGTCCTCTGATTTGAAGGGGAGACAGTGCACCTTTGAGAAAAGACCCCCCCAACACCAGAATATTCTATAAATAATCCCTAAGTCACCAGCTGTGGTTCAATGGCAGTGACACACTGGGAAAAGATAAATGCTCTGCTCTTTTGATAACTTTTGGTTATAGAGGTTTAACAGACACTGCTGCCAGGAAACCGAAGTCACTTCACCATCTTGCCCCTGTGATCGCAGTGGGGGTAATGAGGCCAGGCGTTTCACCAAAGTCCCTGCAAGTTTAGTGGCTACAGGGACCCACACATTGTGTTAATTACCCCCGTTTTCGAGTGTATAATTGGGGTAGCTATATTTAGCACAGTGGTTCTCAATTGGGGGTGATTTTGTCCCCCAGGGGACATTTGGCATTATCTGGAGACATTTTTGACTCTCACCTGGGGACTTGGGGATGGGGTGCTACTGGCACCTGTTATAGAAGTAAGAGATGCTGCTAAACATCCTTCCACACACAGGACAGCCTCCAGGACAAGGAATTATTCAGATCAAAATCTCAACTGATCTGGTGTTGAGAAACCCTGGATTTAGCAGCTGACAGAACCCCAAAATTAGCACACTGACCTGTAGAGAAAGAACCATCTTGGTAGGAAGAGGCAAATGGAAGCCACTAAATCTTCATCCTCCTCTTGGCCTCCATAGTAAACCGGAAGCCATGCCTCATGATTGGAGGAATTAGAGAAATTAAAGCCAACATAAGATTGACAGGATGAGGATATGTCAGCCTTCACTACATTCCCAACACATTCACTGCTGTGGCCCCTACAGCAGCAGGTGATAGTGAATGGACCGCCACAGTGTAACTCACCAGGCTCCTAATCACAGCACCTGTGCCAGAGATGGTCACTTTATAGAAACAGATTATCAGAATCTCTGTTATTTGGTGGGCAGCTATTGATCTGGTAAATGCATTTTTCATAATCCCCGTTAGAAGAAGGATCAAAAGCAGTTTGCTTTTGTGATGGAAACATAGTTGTGTGTTCACTGTCACATCAAAGAATTGTATTAATACTGATGTCTTTGTTATGACGTAATCTACAGGAACCACTATCATTTTGATGTTGTACATGCAGATGTCATGCTGGTCTACCATATTGATAACAACAGACTTACCCACTGGACTTGCCAACATGGGCGGCAAGTGGCACTCTAGAATCATGCGTGTAAGGTAGCCCTTACAAAGACTCAGACAATAAAGTTCACATCAGCAGAGCTCTTCCTGTCCGGTCATCTGAGGCATGCTTCTAGACATCCACTCTAAGGTAGAGAGTAAGATTGGAATTGCACCTCCTATTGCTAAAATCAGCACAGCTCTCTGGGTTTTGGAAGCAGCATGTGTCCAAATGGGGAATGGTTCTGATCCATATATATGGTGCCTCTTATAACTACCATTTCGAGTGGACTTCAGAGCAAAGGCAAACTCTGTACCAGGTCCAAGAAGGTATGGACTGACATATGTCACATAGGTTTACATCCTTGTGTTCGTAATGATATCTTAAAATTTTGATTGCTTTCAGAAGAGCATAAGAAATGAGTTCATTGTCTAGAAATATTTATAAATAAAAGGAAGAATAAAGCACAGTTTTGCTTATCTTATATTAACTGTACCATAGGGAAACAAAAAACTAGATGAGGGGAAAGGTCCCCTTATATATTTATTCCAGCTAATAAATAAAAACAAACACAGAATTAGAATATAAGCATTTCCCAATCCCTGATGAATCTATGCATCTTGACTTTGAGCACCAATGGCTGTTATTTCAAGAAAGGAGAAAAAGCAGACATCCCGTGTCTCCTGAGGGGAGAGCACGATGCCACCTGTCATCTTGCCAAAGGAAATGGACCCGAATCTGATCAAACCTTGGAATCCAGCTGCACGGAGAAAGCACTGGATAATGCTGCATGCTATCAACAATCAGGAAGATCTAGTCTGAGGGAAACGCTAGAGGATAAATGGCGCAATTCCTCAACAGGTGAACTATGAGAAAAATAATGGCATAGAGTGGGTATAGGTTTAAAAACATGTCCAGTCTAAGTGCAACAATAAAAAGGCAAGAAAGCGATTCGTATAAAAGAAGGTACTGGTTACTTTGGAGGGAGAAAAGAGCATGTGGTTGGGATATGGACACAGAGAGAGGCTTCTGGGCAGCGGGTACAGTTGAATACACGGACCTAGTAGCTGTTGCAAATGCATTGGCTTTATAACAATTTACTGAGCTCTACATTTGTTTACTGTAGGAGCTGTGTTGTCTCAAAGAATATTTTCTTCTCCTATTTTCTTCTCCTTTGTTTTTCTTTGAGGGTTCCCACCATCTTTTTGATTGTTGTTTAATATGGTTCACCTCTTTATGCTGCATATGTCTTTGTAGGGACAGATGCACACTTGTCTGTGTGGGTAGGGAAAGTGGTTTGATTATTAGCAAAGGTGAAAATTGGTCATGAACTTTCACATGGAGAATTACTGGCCTGCGTCCATCTGGAGAAGGCAGCATATTGATTCCTGTGTGGACTTGTTTACTCATGCACACGCTTGTTGCCAGGGAGCAGGGGAAGAGAATATTCGGGACCTCTGCATATGCAGAAGGGAATTCCTGGGGGATGCCAAGTGAATGGCAGGGAATCAAAACATAGCAGTAATAAACCAGGCATTTACAGGGGCCTTCCAGGGAGAAAAAAGCATCTATAGAAATGGACCCACAGGCCTCCGGAATGAATGAAAAACAGGAGGCCACATGTCCGAACTCCTTTGCTTGCAACAGACACAACCTCAGCTGAAATCATTGTAATGCAGTATTACATTGAGCTTCCCCAGTCCCTCAGGGATTCAGTGGAGGCTTGGAGGCTGGGGACAGTGGGGCAGGATCGCCCTTTCCCCTAATGGGAAAAACCATAGGACTTGCAAAGAGTGGCCAAAACCATTTCTAAGATCCTTTGCCCATTACTCACCACCAGTCAATATACAAAAAGAAAAGGAATTAAAGGAGATTGGTTATTGTGGAAACTTTCCTTAAAGGGAGTTACGGATATAGTTTGGAGAGTTAGGAGTTTATGGCACTCCCTCTCTCAAATCAAGAATGGGTGTCTTTGAGAATCATCAAGCAACATAGGATGTGCTTCCAAGAGGAGATATCCTGAGCGGTGGATCTCACCAGACCTGCATTGCGTTAAGCAGTGCATGGCCAGGAGCTCATGGAAGATGGTAGGGAGGGGTGGAGGGGTGCAGGGATGGGGATATCACCTGGGATTGGTGGGCACATTTGAACAAAGAGACCATTGACTGACTCTTACCTAACAAAGTAGAAAAGCAGAAAGACTGGAGTGGCCCTTAGTGACAGGACCAAAAGACAAAGTGTCAGGGAGAGAGACTTGCTATTCCTGAATTGGGGGTGGGGGTGGGGAAGCAGGGACACAGGGTTTCCCCACTGACCAGGTGGATGCCATGAAAGGGGATGGAGCCTGGCTCCAAGGCTGCTCCTAGAAGGCCACAGGGAAAATGAAGTGTGGACTCCTGCTGAGGAAGGGGATCCTGAGAGATCCAGAGGTACAGAGAGAAGTATCCAGCATCCAGATATGTGCCAAGCCGAAGGAACAAGCAGCCAAATTAGAAAAGCATGTCCAAGTCAGACATTCCTCCCTGCTCGACTGGAGCTCCAAAAGCTGGAGGACAGATCCGGCCCCTCCCTCCTGGCTGGTGCCTGGAGTTCCAGGGAATTCCTGAACTAGGAAGAAGAGATGTTTTGAACAAGAAAAAATAACAATGTTTTAATTTAGATTGGAGTGGGATTTTTAATGTCTGAGATTGTGAGTGCTCCAATAATCAAACATGACTAGAAATGTTATGGGAACAGCTTAAGGTATCTTCAGGAGACAGAGAAAGGACGAGAAGCAGACGAGGAGGCAGAGGTGCCTGCTGACCCTGGTCTGTTCCGTCAGCTAAGACAGTTCAGTCCAAAAAGAGAACCCTGTGCCCTGAGCACAAAGTCAGCAGTTGGGTGGGCTTCACACATATTTGGATTCAGAGCTGAAATAATGGTGTAACAGAACTCTTTCTCTCTCTCTCTCTCTCTCTCTCTCTCTCTCTCTGTCTCCCCTTCATGTCTGAACTTATTTCTGTTTCACTTTTCTTGTTGGCTCTATTGTCTGCTGCCACAAAAGGACTGTCCCATGTGGTGGAAAGACAGCTGCTGGCCACACTACTCTCATTCCTGCTGTGAGTAGTCCCAAGGGAGAAGCAGCCTCTTCTTCCAGCACCTGCATGCCAGCTTTCACAGATGGAGTCTCACCTGACTGGTCCTGCTTGGGCTTGTCTCCACCCTTTGAGCCCATCCTGGGGAGGGTTAATGGGGTACATGATTTACCAGGCTCAGTCGCACACCTCCTTCCGGGGCTGGACACTAGGGGGTCCCAGAGAGGAGTCGCTCAGCCAGAGTCATGTGGGATGACAGGGAAACGTGCTCCAGTGGAAAGAGAAGTGTCAGGTCAATCAAATCACATTTGTCTCCTGCGAGGAGACCTGATGAATGAACTGGAGGCTGAAACACAAGCAGAGGTGCCAGTGGGGCCAGATGTGGGAGAGCAGAGCATGCCAGGATCCGGGCTGTGCTTCAAAGAGGCGGAAGTACTGCCAGGTGGCAGCTCCCATCTTGCCGCCATCTTCCAAGGCGCAGAGATGAGGTCCTACCTCCTCCTTAGCCTTTGTTTCTTGGTGTCTACAGCTGCAGTGGTCTCAGTGGAGTGGAAATGAAAGTATGAAGCTTATATTTACATTTTAAAGATAGATAAATTGCTGAGAAAAAGAGTGTATTGAAGGCCAACAGCAAGCCTAGCCATGCTGGAACTGTCCAAATCACTCCAAAACAGCTTATTGAAACATAAAATTGAACATTAGATATGGCCAGTAGTGCACACTTTCCCATATATGACTAATACTTTCTCTTTTGGTGCCTGACAACCAAGGGAATGCATTGTCCATACATTATCACCAAGCATCTGGCATACATTTGAATGCAAATTACTGCATGGGAATGCAATGTCTTCTCACCACACCCATCCTTCTCTCCGCCATCGCCTAGGCCTGGTAACTGTGTCTTTGCCAAATTACTAAAAGACATTTAAAAATGTAGATTTTTTTTTCTTTTTATGATATAATTTGAGAAAGACAAGTACATTTATATAGAACATAGATATAATAATAAAGTTACTTTTTATTCTAATATTTCCTGATGCTTACAATGTGCTCTGTAAAACAAACTGTCCTAAATAATCATTAGTAGACATATTGGTGACATGTTAAAAGAACTGCATTTCAAATTTGTTTCCGTCATGTTTAAGCTGATTGATGTTTAAATCAAGCAAGTTATAGATGACCAGAGATGGTTCTAGATTAGAAGAATTCTGTATTTCCTTCCAAACTTGTACACAGACATGTTAACACATTGATAGTCATTCTTCGAGAATTCTAGTCTGGCTGCTGGTGGTGAACACTGCACAATCCTGCCTGTGTAGCGGGAGGGTCCTTGCGGGGGATGTTTAAATCGTTAGAGCAGTAAGAAGCATATGCATGGGTGACAGACAAAAGATTAAATAAAAGACTATGGAATGAAGTGCAGAAAAAACAGAAGATATAGATGAGAATGTGCTGAAACTTTAGTATACCCACTCCAGAATTGTTCTATTACTTTGCTTAAGTTTTGGTTGAATAAACAATTTGCTATAACCATAAGCCCCGAAAACCTAAGACATGTGGTTCCTCCTCCATCCATGTCTCACACCCTTACTTGGGTTGGGTCACTGGCCCCATTAACCTTCAGCAGAACGTGTCCTTGTAGGAGAACTGAGGTCATAAACATTCTAAAGCCAGACAACACCATGATGTGGCAGCAACACGAGACAGCAACCAACAACCTGAATCCTGTTTCTGCTTCCATGATTTAATAGCTATGTAATTATGGGCAGAGCACTTACCTTAAGTATTTCCTCCTCTAAAAACATGTAAGTGTCTGGCCGGGTGCTTGCTAAGTCTTCTTCCGGTTCTAAAAAAATTCCATTCTTCTCTAACATTTAAACCCAGAGCCTTAATTTTCTAAGCAAATTACTTGGCTTAGAAGCGGAGCTTTGGGGCTGTATTATTTTAATTAGCCGATGTATTGGAAAGAAATGATACGTGACGTACTGTGCCAGGAGTTGAAAGATGAAAACTACCTTGACTGAGACCCACACCCATTGCTTCTCCGGCTTTTTCCTGGTTTCTCCTTTCTCTCTCCCTCAAGGGTGTCTCAGTGCCTGCCTCTACACCCAGCTTTCATTCTGCAATCAACTTACTCTTTCCACTTGCTTGCAAATACCCTCCACTGCTTTGCCCCTCACTCACCTGCAGAACTCACACCTGTGCTTAAATGCTGTGGTTAAACTGCACCCATCCAGCTAGGGGTCACTAGGGCACACACACCATGCTGGCTGGTCTTCCTTGAAACAAATGGACACACCTGTCATGTTCACTCAGGATGGTTAAGCAGTGGTTCAACACTTCCATGATCCAGCGATCGTCCTCACACCTACTCCCCCGTCCTCACACCTACACCCCCCCCTCCTCACACCTCGGTCACCTCCTCCCCCACCCTCACTCTCAACTGATGGGTGAGCTTCCTGGGGCTTAGCACAACAGACATTGATTCTGTCACCATTCTGGAGGCTGAAGGTCTGAAATCCAGGTGTTGGCAGGGCCATGCTCCCTCGAAGTCTCCAGGGGAGGACCCTTCCTTGCCTCCTCCAGCTTCTGCCTGCAGCCTTCAATCCTCGGCTGCAGATGCAGTCCTCCGTCCTTGGCCTCCGTCTTCCCATAGTGTCCTTCCTCTGTGTGTCTCTCTCTTCCTTTTGAAGGGATTAGCTGTATTGGATTAGGCGACACCCTGGTGACCTCATCTTAGCTGAATTACATCTGCAAAGATTCTATTTCAAATAAGGTCACATTCACAGGTACTGGAGGTTAGGGCTTGAACATGCCTTTGTGGGAGACACAGTTCAGCTCACTGCAGGCAGGCTTGCGCCTTTTGGTTTCCTCTGCGTAGAATGTTTTCTCCTAGATACCCACATCCCTACCACATCCTAGGGAAGGAAGCCAAGTGCTTTCCAACAGCCTACGAGTAACTGCAGTGCCCCGTGCTGACCCGTCTCTCTGAGCTCCCTGCCCCTCTCTGCATCTGCTCTTCCTGCCGCTCCAGGCGCACTTCTCTCTGGGCCCACGGCTCTGCCTGGACGATTTTGCCTGGAGCATCCTTCTCCCTCCTGCCTCCTTCAAGGCTCTGATCACATGTCTGCTGACTTGCTTCCCTTTGTCATAGCATCAGTCACCCTTTAGCTTGTAGTATAGAATGCTTGTTATTGCCACTGTGGGCAGTGTGTTTCCCACTGCCGGAGTATTAGCTCCACCTGGTTCGTGTTCACTGATACCCTAATTGGTTGGAACATAGTAGGTCTCCAATAACTTTATCAATGCCTGTAACAACCCCTTCCAAACATTGTTTTAGAATCTTTCAAATATTTTGGAGGACATGTCCGCTTGAAAAAATTCCTATCTGTGTTTTTGTTCAAAATTATGTAATGAGGCACAGATTAGGTATAGCCACTAAATACTTCAGTCAGGAAAATAATATAAAACAAATGTGGAGAAGTCGAGCTGGAATACATTATTCTTGTTAACAGTAAAAGCGTTGGTAGATTTTATTAATTAAAAGTGTAGGCAAAATATGGGACTATTGAAGTTTTTAAAGTACATAATGTTCTTTTGAGGGTTTTGGTTGTTTTTTAAAATTCAATTAATGAAATTAAGATAGCATGCCATTCTCTTGGTACTTTCTAAGTATGCATCAAATATTCATGCTTCTCGACACACTTTCTTGAAGCATTTGTTTATTTTTCAAGCTAAGTATCATTGAGACAATATTCCTGTTATTAAAAACATTGTTTGGAAGATTTCTGCAGCTTGTTAAATTATACACAGTGTCAGTAAATACTCGTTGGTCAAATTTCAAATATGAAATAAAACTTGGAAAAAGAAGAACATTTAGCATCTGCAAAATTATATCACATTAAAGTATTGCCAGAATAAGTGGAATCTTGTAGGGAAATTGTGTCTCTGGTGGACTATTTGAAGTAAATTTATTCAATTGAATAAATAAGGAATGTGGTTTAAAAATAGGAATAACAATTTCTTTTAAACAACATTCCATATGCAAGTAAATGTAACAACAGGATTTATATAAATATATTAAAGCATTATAATTTAACATTAGTCATGGTGACGATAATGTGTGCATGAATGTACTTTTCAGCCTAGAAAACTATATTAATGGAGAGGTTATAGTGTGTGACTTTAGAAGGACATTGTCTTATTAAATTAAATGTCACCTAAAATAACAATTAGATCAAACATATATATTTGGCTCATTTATTTTGTAGTTGTTGGGTTCCCTCCACCCACAATCCTGGAGTCCTGAATTAAAACTGTCCTCGAGTCACAGGCAGGACCAATCAAATCCAAACCCGCTAAAGGAGGTTGATTTGAATGGAAGACAGAGTCGCATTTTTATACACAAAACATCTGAATGAGGTTGGTTTCTGTATGCTTCAAATTTAGAATCAGCATTCTATCTTTGTCC
Organism: Mandrillus leucophaeus; assembly: GCF_000951045.1. Classification (NCBI taxonomy): domain Eukaryota; kingdom Metazoa; phylum Chordata; class Mammalia; order Primates; family Cercopithecidae; genus Mandrillus; species Mandrillus leucophaeus. The sequence continues at coordinate 285,573 of NW_012103843.1, forward strand.
AATGTTTACAATAAAAAATAAGGTTTTTGTTTTTTCCAGCAGAGACATTTAAAATTATATCAGAGCTGCTAAATCATAGAACAGTATTTTCACAGAAATGTTGATGCACAATGTAGACATACCTTAAAATCTAAGCAGGGAATTGCTCATTGAGTATTATGGCCTGTTGAGAGACTCAGCCATTGTTTACCTTGGGAAGCTCCTTAAATTTGGGCGTTTCACACGATTTGATAAATAATACAGTAGTGCCCAGAAAAGGAAGTTCAGAGTTCTCATTTATTTACTCATTTGAAGCCAGCTTCTCTAAAAACACGTTCCTCCTACATTTCTTCCTCTTCTTCTTCTTCTTCTCCTTCTCCTTCCTCTTCCTCTTCTCCTTCTCCTTCTCCTTCTCCTTCTTCTTCTTCTTCTTCCTCTTCCTCTTCTTCTCTTCCTCTTCCTCTTCTTCCTCTTCCTCCTCCTCCTCCTCCTCCTCTT
>NW_012103843.1:286609-310600 GCF_000951045.1 Mandrillus leucophaeus
TGGGATGGCTGGGTCAAATGGTATTTCTAGTTCTAGATCCTTGAGGAATCACCACAGTGTCTTCCACAATGGTTGAACTAGTTTACAGTCCCACCAACAGTGTAAAAGAACTTCTGGCTTGTAGAGTTTCTGCCAAGAGATCTGCTGTTAGTCTGATAGTCTTCCCTTTGTGGGTAACCTGACCTTTCTCTCTGGTTGCCCTTAATATTTTTTCCTTCATTTCAACTTTTGGAGAATTTGACAATTGTGTGTCTTGGAGTTGCTCTTCTCGAGGAGTATCTTTGTGGCATTCGCTGTATTTCCTGAATTTGAATATTGGCCTGCCTTGCTAGGTTGGGGAAGTTCTCCTGGATAATATCCTGAAGAGTGTTTTCCAACTGGGTTCTATTCTCCCTGTCACTTTCAGGTACACCAATCAGACATAAATTTGGTCTTTTCACATAGTCCGTATTTCTTGGAGGCTTTGTTTGTTTCTTTTTAGTCTTTTTCCTCTAAACTTCTCTTCTCACTTCATTTCATTTACTTAATCTTCAATCACTGATACTCTTCTTCCACTTGATCAAATTGGCTACTGAAGCTTGTGCATGCATTACGTAGTTCTTGTGCCATAGTTTTCAGCTCCATCGGGTCATTTAAGGTCTTCTCTGTGCTGTTTATTCTAGTTAGCCATTCATCTAATCTTTTTTCAAGGTTTTTAGCTTCTTTGTGATGGGTTCAAATATCCTCCTTTGCTGACGAGGAGCTACATTCCTTCGTAGGAGAAGAAGTACTCTGATTTTTGGAATTTTTGGCTTTTCTGCTCTGTTTTCTCCCCACCTTTATGGTTTTATCTACCTTTAGTCTTTGATGATGGTGATCTAGAGATGGGGTTTTAGTGTGGATGTCCTTTCCGTTTGTTAGTTTTCCTTCTAACAGTCAAGACCCTCAGCTGCAGGTCTAGTTGGAGTTTGCTGGAGGTCCACTCCAGACCCTGTTTGCCTGGGTATCACCAGCAAAGGCTGCAGAACAGCAAATATTGCAGAACAGCAAATGTGGCTGCCTGATCCTTCCTCTGGAAGCTTCATCTCAGAGGGGCACCTGGCTGTACTGGGTATCAGTTGGCCCCTACTGGGAGGTGTTTCTCAGTTGGTCCCTACTTGGAGGTGTCTCCCAGTTAGGCTACTCGGGGGTCAAGGACCCACTTGAGGAGGCAGTCTGCCCATTCTCAGATCTCAAACTCTGTGCTGGGAGAACCATTATTCTCTTCAAACCTGTGAGACAGGTACATTTAAGTCTGCAGAAGTTGTCTGCTGCCTTTTGTTCAGCTATGCCCTGCCCCCAGAGGTGGAGTCTACAGAGGCAGGCAGGCCTCCTTGAGCTACGGTGGACTCCACCTAGTTTGAGCCTCCTGGCTGCTTTGTTTACCCACTCAAGCCTCAGAAATGGCAGATGCCCCTCCCCCAGCCTCGTTGCTGCCTTGCAGTTCAATCTTGGACTGCTGTGCTAGCAGTGAGCAAGGCTCTGTGGGCGTGGGACCCTCTGAACCAGGTGCAGGATATAATGTCCTGGTGTGCCATTTCCTAAGACCATTGGAAAAGCACAGTATTAGGGTGGGAGGTCCCAATTTTCCAGGTATCATCTGTCACAGCTTCCCTTGGCTAGGAAGGGGAATTCCCCGACCCCTTGCATTTCCCAGGTGAGGTTATGCCCCACCCTGCTTCAGCTCACACTCCATAGGCTGCACCCACTGTCCAACAAGCCCCAGTGAGATGAACCTGGTACCTCAGTTGGAAATGCAGAAATCACCCATCTTCTGCATTGCTCACGCTGGGAGCTGTAGACTGGAGCTGTTCCTATTCAGCCATCTTGGAATCCTCTCCCTCACCTCCTACATTTCTTATCTGGATCATTCTACAAGTCATTTCAAACCAAAGGAGAAGCACATTATTAACCAATGGCAGTTTCACCTTCACTGTTAATAAATTATTTACTTAGGTCTTGCATATATCCAGAATCTTTCTGTGTACCTAAGTAAATAAACATTTGTGGAATAAATAAAACTGGGTATGGTCTTTTCATCTGATGTTGTGGTGATTGGTGCAGAGAATTTACTTGCAGCCAAACATTCTAACAGAATGATGAAGCTTAGACTAGTCAGGTCAGCAGTGTTCAACAGGTGGCCTGGGAATGTGGGAAAATTGGAGTCTAGGGTAGTTTGCAAGGGTTCAGTGTACCCACATCTTTCTAGCTCTGTGACCTCAAGCAAGTTAATCCCTCAAGGCCTCAGTTTCTTCATTCATAAAATAACTACACTAATTATATATACTTAAACTTATAATGGCAAGTGGATAATTAGCACAATGCTCACCACAAGGTAAGTCCCCAATAACTCATAGCTCTAACGATTTTATAGACTGAATAAATTCCATTTGATATGCTAGTATATTTTAGAATTTTGAGATTTTAGATGCACATTCACTTAATAGAAGTCCTGATTTATTTATATATGTATACATATTCATATATATGTATATGTATCTATATGTTTAATCAATGGAGAATGAAGGTAAACCTTATTATATGTGGTCAATATACTTCAGTTAGGAAATTGGTCCTCATATGTTTAAAGCTTGAAAACCACAATTCTACGTGATATTTCAGAATCACAGGATTGAAACCTGAAGTCCAGAGACTTGGAATGATGAGCTCCAGGACACAGTTTGTCACAGGAAAAGCAGCATCCAGGTTGCAGAGTCCCTCTTTCCCTGTGACTTACTGGGCCTCCCAAAAGAGGGGAGAAGGTGGAGATCATCAGTATCCTTACAATGGAAAGTCTGCAGGAAGTCAGGGTTATGTCCATTTTCAGATCAAAACTGGAAAAAATCATGGTCATACTTTTTGTTATAAGCATATCAGACGGTTTATGTAAGAGTTATACTTTTTCAAGTCTGACAATTAATTATTACATTGAAAATTTAGTAATAGGGTTTATATGAATCAAATGAGGTTTTTCAGAATAGCAATGCAATTTTACAAATTGACATTGTTTGGATATAGGGCAGTATTATTGTTTTATACTGATTTAAACACTTTAAGATGTTTCTGTTGATCAGCGTTACTGAAGTTTTTCAACTGCCTTCTTTCATGACTTTATTAATTTCAGCCTGAGTTGCTGTGGTAGGAGATGAGGTATAATCATGGCCTAAGTTAAAAAAAAAAATTAAGCCTACTTGTCAGCAAACATTTTCATTATTGCCAAAACTCAATTGCTGTAACACTTCTAAAGAGCTCATAAATTACTTAAAACTGTGTGTTCTACACTTTCCCCAAGAAATCTCCATGGAAAGCAATGTAAATGGTGTGTAGCTTTTGATGAATTATGCTGCTCTTGTTCCTAATGTAAGGTTGAGTTTCTCATTATTAAATGGTCCTGAGCCAAGATTGTTGGTGGCCTAATGGTCAATTAAATTTCAAATGAACTTCAAAGACCAGGATTAAGATTTCCCTTTACTTTTAATTCTTTAATAATAATTTACTCAAATCCCTAGGAAAATTTTAAATGCACTTCATTTGCAGTCAGTGTTGAAGAATTATAAAATATTGTTTTCCAAGTTTTTTTCTTTTTTTTTTTTGTTACAACAAAACCTTTTAAAATAGCAGAGCTGACAATCATTAGAATGACAATACAGTTAGAAGTAACAATGACTATGCCACCATGTCACAAATGCAATATTGCACCATTGGAGATGTTTTAATTCAGTTTCATTGTTTCTGATATATAATTTGCATCTTAGAGGAAAAAGCTCTATCTTAGCATTTTGTGCCACAAGCAGAAATCTTACAATAAATGTGACGACAGTCATAAATCTTATAATAAATGTAAACAAATGGTTTTCAAAAATTCGATATTTGGCAAAATACTTGAAAAATTGTATTGTGTCTATTTGATTTTTCTCTCTTTTCTTCTTTATTAGTCTAGCTAGTGGTCTATCTATTTTGTTATTTTTTTAAAAAACAGCTCCTGTTATTTTTTTTAAAAAAACAGCTCATTAATTTTTTGGATGGTTTTTTGTGTCTCTATCTCCTTCAATTCTTCTTTGCTCTTAGTTATTTCTTGTCTTCTGCTAGCTTTTGGATTAGTTTGTTCTTCCCTCTCTAGCTCTTTTAATTGCGATGTTAAGGTGTCAATCTGAGATCTTTCAAGCTTTCCAATGTGAGCATTTGCTGCTACAAATTTCCCTCTTAACCCTGCTTTAGCTGTGTCCCAGAGATTCTGGTACGTTGTCTCTTTGTTCTTGGTGGTTTCAAATAACTTGATTTCTGGCTTAATTTAGTTATTTACCCAGGAGTCATTCAGGAGCAGGTTGTTCAATTTCCATGTAATTGTGTCGTTTTGAGTGAGTTTCTTAATAGTTGGATTAAAGACTTAAATGTAAAACCCAAAACCATACAGACCCTGGAAGAAGACCCAGGCAATACCATTCAGGACACAGGTGTGGGCAAAGACTTCATGACAAAAACGTCAAAAGCAATTGCAACAGAAGCCAAAATTGACAAATGGGATCTAATTAAACTAAAGAGCTTCTGCACAGCAAAAAAACAAAAACAAAAACAAAAAACTATCATCAGAATGAACAGGCAATCTATAGAATGCGAGAAAATTTTTGCAATCTACCCATCTGACAAAGGTCTAATATCCAGAATTTGCAAACAACTTAAACAAATTTACAAGAAAAAAACAACTCCATCAAAAAGTGGGCAAAGAATATGAACAGACACTTCTCAAAAGAAGATATTTATGTGGCCAAAAAAAATATGAAAAAAAGCTCATCATCACTGGTCATCAGAGAAATGCAAATCAAAACCACAGTGAGAAACCATCTCATGCCAGTCAGAATGGCGATTATTTAAAAGTCAGGATACAATAGATGCTGGTGAGGCTGTGGAGAAATAGGAACACTTTTACACTGTTGGTGGGAATGTAAATAACTTCAACCATTGTGGAAGACAGTGTGGTGATTCCTCAAGGATCTAGAATGAGAAATACCATTTGACCCAGCAATCCTATTACTGGGCATATACCCAAAGGATTATAAATCATTCTACTATAAAGACACATGCACACGTATGTTTATTACAACACTACATAGCAAAGACCTGGAACCAATCCGAATGCCCATCAATGATACACTGGATAAAGAAAATGTGGTACATATACACCATGGAATACTCTGCAGACATTAAAAGGAATGAGATCATGTCCTTTGCAGGGACATGGATGAAGTCAGAAGCCATCATCCTCAGCAAACTAACACAGGAACAGAAAACCAAAATCACATGCTCTCACTCATAAGTGGGCATTGAACAATAAGAAAACGGGCACAGAGAGGGGAACAACACACACAGGGCCTGCTGGGGATTGTGGGATAAGGGGAGGGAACTTAGAGAATGGGTCAATAGGTGCAGCAAACCAGCATGGCACGCGTAAACCTATGTAACAAACCTGCACATTCTGCACATGTATCCCAGTTATTTTTTTAGAAGAAATTTAAAAAAGGAAAAATTTAGTTGGGGTTTTCCAGTGTCCTCTGATGTCACTCATTTTACAGACTTTTAATAATAGTGGAAAAAGTACCTAGATCTCCTCCACTTCCCAAAGCCAACGGTGGAAGATCCCAGGCTCTCCTGCCCTAGGCCCACTGCAGGGCCATGGAGCACCCTCTGCTTAGGCTCTGCTATCACAACAGGGACGTGTCCATGACACTGAAAAGTACCTAGAAAGCCGTGTGTCCTAAAAGTTGAAAAACTTGGTAAATTTCTCCTCTAAAGTAATCAAAGTGTTTTAAAAAGTCCATTTCAAGAGATCTGGCATACGTAGACTTGGACATAGATACTGATTGCAAAACAACAAAAGCTGCATTACAAAATATGGCCATCCCGTTCACACAGTTGATATGCATGGACAGCCTGGACCTGGTGACCCAGAAGGAGAGAGACAGGGGAAGCAAGTATGGGGGTCCCTCTGGTGCGCAGGCTCCAGTGCCCTTCCCAACTCTAGTTCTAGAGCCTGGCTGACTGCTCTTACCCTGCACCCCTGTGCTACAGAGGTGAGGTACTCAGGAGAAAGACAAGGAGAAGGACCAAATCCCAACAAAAAGAGAGATTCCAAGGTTGTTTTTTTCTTTTTAAGAAAACTTTTATTTTGACATGATTATAGATTAACAGGAAAATGCAAAACTAATATGGAGAGATCTCTAATCCACTTTGTGGCTTCCCTCCATGGTTACGTGTTGTGGAACAATACTGCAATATCAAAACCAGGAAATTCATATTGCTACAATGTGTGTAGTCCCATGCCATCCTACCAGCTGTATAGATTCCTCTGCAGGGCTATGCCCTCAACAGAAAGGTCTCCTCCTGCTGCCCCTTCATAGTCACCCTGAGGCTATGATGGGAAAGAGCAGCGGAGGACTGGGAAAGGATGAGGGCTCAGCAACTGCTCCTTTTAAGTGGAATAGTGACTTTCCATCGTGCACAGCATCATCCTACTGAGGATGGCCCATGCTGCTAGGACTCAGTGCATCCCTCGTAATTATTCCATAGTACTGGAAAAGGAAGAGCCTTCTCTGATTCACATAGACAGACAGTGTCACTCTGGGAAGAGCTCATGGAGGCCCTGTTGGCTTCCAAGAAGATTCCAAGGTATGACCAGGAAGAGGCGGGTGATGGTGATGATAGGGGAAGAGGCTGGTGAATGAGGCATTTTGTTATTTGGGCTTCCAGTCCGGAAAGATGTGTGTACTACTATAAAAAAACAAAAGCACATTATCTATAGTTATCAACATATGAACCAAGCCACCTGTTATCCAGAGTCATTAAATTAAGCCTTTCCCCTACGAGAACAACCTGTCTTGATCAATAAAGGTGAATGGTTTGACATATGGTGTTTGAATTCGACCATTCACTGGGAAGTTTTCTAAACTGCAATGTAGATTTTTCCATGTATCCCATACTTCACTCAACAGTTCTTGTTAACATACTGAGTGCTAAAAAGAACCCCATTCCAATGTGCTCTGAAAAGAGATTGGGTTGTAGCTGCACCTTTGTTTTCAATGAGCTTAATTACTGAATAGCAAATTCACATCCTTGCAAAGTCTTTGCTCTTTAGGCTTGCTGTTTTGAATTAGAAATGTCTTAGAACCATCTAGAATAATCCATGCTGGGATCTTCCCAGTATGAGCAGCTCTTCCTTTATCTTCCCTATTCCTTTTGTGATATTAGAAGCCTGCCTAAGAGTTTGCTTGAGAACAGCATCTGCTGATAATAAATAATTTTAAAAACAATGGACCAGATGATCTCTTTATGATTATGTGATGTGAACTACTATGTCCTAAAATAGGGTTCACAGCCCTACTCTCGACATTTCCGAGGATTTTAAAGATCTTCCCAGTACATATTTCAGCTGCTCATCATTCTCTATTTCTCTTGTTTCTCTTGATTTCTAGTGGCAGCAGGATTTCAGCCAGTGCCCCTGGCCCAGTCCCACTCCCTACACTGATGACGGACTTCACTGTGAACAGCATACTTGTTGGGGTGCGGGGTGGGGTGTAAGGAGTAATTCCCTCTCGTAAGGAGACCAGAGACCCATTGACAAACATGAAGCTCTGGTTCAGATCAACTGAGACAAAAAAACCAGAAAAAAACAAAAAAAACCCGGACAGCTTGAATGAATAGTCAGGAACTATACAAGATTTGTGTTTTTGAAAAATTCTCCACGTCAGTGTACAGTGGAATGAGGAAATGCCATTTTGGGGGAGGGTAAGGAAACATAAATGCCTTTCTGTAAAATTAATTAACAAATTGGTGGTTGACGTAACATTCTCTCCGTTGATCCTCTCGTCTCCGGGACGAAGCGCACACTCTGCCGCCGTCTGCGCCTTTTGACTCGTCAGTATCGCTCACATCATCTGTTTCCTCCTGTCTAGCTTTTTTTTTAGTCTCAGGTGAAACAACTTGTGCCTCTTGTTTCAGCTTGGTTTTCTTGTTTGTTGATGCAATGGGAACAAACCATCTGCTTAATCATTTAAAGAATATTTTTTAATCAGGCTCTTTGGGTGATTTAATCCAAAACTCACACTTTTCCCCCATTTTCATCCAAAAAATGAATCTTACTCATGAGAACAAAACATCAAACCACAGTTCGCTCCAAACTGTTCTCGATGTTATATTTTTAACAGAATTCCAGGCATACATAATATTAAAAATTACATCCCTGATGCTATTGTGAGATTAAAAGTCTGGCATGGTGCCTGGATAATGGATCATATGATTATATTGCTTACAAAACCTCTTCTGCAATATTTCAGTTTCTAAGTAACACCCTCAACCATGGACTACATCAATGGGGAAATACTAACAGCCAGAAAAGAAATAATGAAATCCACCTTAAGAAAGTATCAGCAGGATAGCTTTATTTTTATTGTGTAAGCTTTTGATTCTGTGGCACAACCACCAGCTAGAAAAACAATTGTCTGTGCTTTCACTGGTCCTCAGTAAGTAGCAGGTGAAGGGGACATCTTTGCATGCTCTAAAATGATTCTTTCAAACACCTGAGGTTTTATTTTTTGGCTGCATGCATTTTTTTAAAGACTAATCAACATCTGTAAGTGCAGAGTTTTGCCAACTTGCCTATTTCATTTGCATCGCAAGACTTCAGAACTTTCATCGAAATTCTTTCCATCCACTTTCTAATGACAAAACTATTCTGTGCATCATGGGCCTTGCATTCTGATCCACTTTGAGGCTATTAAAGGATAAAAAATGTATTGTTTTCCTTCCCCACATTATAAAGACCAGTTTTGACATTATACGGTATTATTTCTGATTTATAAATGATGAAATTATTCAGAGTTGCATGACATCCAATCGGGAAGAATCATGATCACATTTGGAGAAAAATAATTTAAATTGTAATTGGGTAAAGGGTGACCTTGGGCTCCTCATGCCCTCCACCTTGTAATTGGAGTCCTGCTTGCTGTGTCTGTTGCATTCTCCGTTCAGCCTTATGGCTTCCCGGTCAAAGGGCCCTTCGGCTTCCTCAGGATGGTCATGAGGGCTGCCTCACCCACACACCCCGGGCTTTCCGCTGATAACCTCGGTCTATCAGTTAGGCTTGTTCCGCTTGCGTGTGTCCTCTGTGCAGAACCAATACAGAGCAGGCACTTGGACCTGTGGCAGGTGAAGCTAGGCATTTATTAACTCAGGCTTCCTGTAAACACAGGGCACAGGAGCGGTCACACTGAGAACATGAAAATCACAGTTATTTGGGAATGAGTGCCTCAAGAGCCATCCAGTAACTGGTGCTTTAAAAAAGAAAGTTGTGAGCAGCGAAACCAGGAGAGAGAAGCGGCATGGGGGCTCACACCAGGTCGTGGTCCTGCACACCTGCTGCCCCTGTCACAGCAGCGCTGGCCTCCTCATCCAGCATCTCTCCTCCACCTGCTCCTCCACTCCAGCCTGGAGGTCTCTGCTCTGGTCCTGCTTTCCTAGGAGAGGGAAACTCACACTGTGGCCCTTTTGCTACTTAGATGTGCAGCCATTTGTTGGATGGTAACTCTGTACTCAGTGCTGGGATGACATGTCCCTTACTTTGTCCAATACAGGTCTCAGTACCATCTCATGCGGAAAGACTATGATTAATCCACCTTCACAGAAGTGGATATGGAGGCTCAGGGGTCCTGCAGCATTTTCGTGGTCACATGGCTGCTAAGCTGCAGAACCAGGAATACCGAGTCTGTCTGATACCAGAGCTGGATTCCAAACGAATCCCTAGACGTCCTTTCCGCAGGCCAAATCCATTGAACATCAGCTGCACTCAGAGATGGCACCCACCAAGCACTTCCCGTGTGTCTTTGAACATAAATGAAGTCTAAGTACTCTGCAGCCTTTCTCTGTCTCAAAAGCCCCACGATCTCCCTTTCTCCACAATTCTCAGCAGTTAGCTGACATAATTCTTATACCTTTATGAACATATATTCGTATAAAATTATGGACTGAATTTCCCATTTCTACCATAGGACACAAATAGCCCCATGAAATTCTGGCATTTTTGCTTTCAGGCCGATTTGTCTTTCTAGACACTAATAATGATTATGAGCAGAAGAACTTTAGTCCAAAGAAATGAGCAATGGGTACAAAATAAATAGAAAGAATGAATAAGACCTACCATTTGATAGCACAATAGGGTGACTATAGTCAATAATAATTTAATTGTGTATTTTAAAATAAAGAGTGCAGTTGAATTGTTTGTAACTCAAAGGATAAATACTTGAGGGGATGGAGACCCTATTCTCCATGATGTGCTTAATTCACAGTGCATGCCTGTATTAAAATATCCCATGTACCCTAGACATGCATACACATATTATATACCCATAAAAATTTTAAAAAATAATAAAAATATTTTTAAACCCTGAAAAACAAATACATGAGCAACTCGAACAACAAAAGTACAAACAGACCTTAACTGGCTAATTGTTTTGAAGTGCCGGGCGGTTAATTTGTTTGGTTTGTAGAGAGCTCAGAAACTCATGCCCTTACAATGTACTGAAAATAGCGGTCATTACAGGCTTGTAAAATTAATACATTTTTTTCAAACATAGTCTAGTATCAAAGTGAAAGTGGAAGTGATTCCATTTGCCATTTTGAAGGCTTGTTTCATAGGTGTTGAGGAAATCAGCATTCCAACAAGATGAAAAATTAATCTGTGGATTGCAAATTGTATATATGTATGGAATTTAGAAGGGGGCTAGATCCAGTGTATACACATAAATGTGTGATTAAACTTACTCAGAAACTTACTGTCCAATACTAGAGGCAATGCTCCCATTTCACTGACATTTTGGTGCTTAGTAGGAGAAGGCACAATCCCATGGGAGAAGCCATTCTAATTGTGGCCTTCCTGAAGTCCTCTATCATCAGAATGCACATGCCGTCTTTGCCTTGATGTGCTTTGCTGTGTGAAGTCAACATCAGAAAAAATGTAGCCTCACTTTGTAGATGGACTTCGTAGTGCAGAGACCTTGCCTGATGTACTCAAGGCACAGCCAGCTCCGCGCACTGGGGAAGGAGCCTGAAGTGGTGAGGAGGCGTGGAATCCAGGTGGAGGCTGGCGTTGAAGCTCCACCACTTTCTGTCTGAGTTACTACTGCCCTGGGCCTCAGTCTCCTCATCTATATGATCAAGATGCTATTTGTTTTCCAGCATCAAACCGAACGCTTTACGTACTATAAAACACCTGGTTTTAGAGTAGACACTCAGGACTGCTATTTGTCTTTTTCTAGAAGCACCGTAGGCTGGCAGGTGCAACAGGACCGCCCATCTGACTTCAGTCTTGAGTCATCCTGTTGTGCCAGTCAGCTGTGTCGTCATCTGGGGTTATCTCTTCTTGGGATAGAACCCCTCCGACCCCTCAGGTGCTGTTCCATCCCTTAGAAGGCAGCTGCACGCAGCCACGTGGGAGGTGGTCCTGCCCGGCAAGACTCCACCATTATTCCCTGAAGGCTGATCTCCTCCATTTACCTGAGGGTGGAGTCGTCCAAATGACGCCCCTTTCTGCCCCCTGGGTGACACATGTGTATGGGCTCCCCTGCTCTTCAAGGACTTACCCAGTTACAGAACACGGTGGCTTTCCCCAGATCCGGGTTCACAACCTTCTAACACTAGTGACATCCCACCTGCCATGAGCCGGCAGTGGTGGGGAGATTTCTCACACCTTGAAGGGGAGCAAGAGTCTCCTGGTCTTTTTGTGAATTAAGGGAACCCCTGCCCCGACTCTCTGGATATTCAAGGAGAGGCAGGAAGTTTTAACTCTATGGCTTAAGCTTTCCAAATACCAAGGATTTTTGAAAGTGCTTTTTCCCTACCTGATGTAAAGAAATTTCTGTCCATCCAAGAAATCTCCCCAATCCAGAGAAGCATAAAGAAGAAAAATCAAAATCATTCCCAGGCATCCCAACCAAAGATAAGCTGTCATTTTTTTTTTCACGTTCAGGATCATAATACAACTGAGATTCGAACATACTTTCCTGTTTAATAAACAGTGAGGGCCAATCTTTTCTCCCGCAATTAAACATTCCTCTATGATACCCTTCCTTGCTGGCTATGGAATGACATATCCATTCTTGGCAGGGCAGATTCTAACAGAGAAGACGTTTCATGGAAATCATGATAGATCAAAATAAAAATTAGCACACTAATTGGATTAATTCTAGTGTGACTAAATTAACCCAAGCAACAGCCCTTGGTGTAATATGACATTTTGAAGGGTTTGGCAGGCAAAATATCTATTACTAGTAAGTTTTGAATAATATCTGCCACATAACTTAGATAGTTTAATAGGCTAATATATAAGTTAATCTTTAAAAGTCAGCCTATTTTTATAATTAAGGGAACCGATATGAATAGAACGAAGGCACAAGAAGCATTTTTAAAAATAAAATTGCGGAGGAAAAGAGGCATTTAAGAGACAACAAGAAGAGTGTTTAGGACTGATTAGCCTGAACGTGGAGAAAATAAAGCCAGCATTATGTGTGGGGTCTGCTTCCTGTGGTGTCAGAGTCAGGAGATTAACTGTGCCGGTGTGGCCGCTGTGTGCTGGCTGTCAGCGTCTGTATCCTGCTGAATGATCCCAGAGCCCTTGTTCGTCTCAAATTCCTTCTGAAAAAGAACCTTTATGGAATACATGGAACACGTGGCAGGCACCTCACCAGTGCTGACACAGAGATGCAGAAGACTGGAACTGTGCTGTCGATGACTCAAGGGTAGTGGGACAGGCAGGTGACAAAGACTTGTCTAAGAGCATTGAGTGACATCGGCCGTTCTGTACATGGTTTTGGGGCACACAGAGCAAATGGCCTCAGACTGTGTAAGTCGGGTAGGGACATTTTCACAGAAGCATTATCTGAACCAGCTCTTGAAGAACGAGGAGTTCAGCCTCTGGGCAAGCAGAAGAACGGTTGGTTTCTGGAAAGTCAAACCAAACCAGCATAAAGTGATGGCACATATGGCGTGCATGCCCAGGCCACTTCTGAGTGGCAGGAAAGGACAGAGAGGAAGTGTAAACCACAGCCCTTGTCTTCGGGATTAGCAGGCCACATTCCCTGTGGCTTAGCCACCCCTGATCCCCACTTCCTTCTCAAAAATGTTTGAAGTCATCATTTTGGACTCATAAAGGTTGAAGAACAGGAGTCAGCTGAAGTCCCAGGCCGGTGTTGGTTGCATACCCATCATTTGCAAATCTTGTCTAAATCTTTCTCTCTGATGTGTGTCTAAGATTCACTTGGAACAATTGCATATTCTTTTATTCTACCTCACTCTCTATTCTGAGGAAGTCCCTGCCTACTTTGGCTGGTGACATTGATTCTACAGCCCCTTTACAGAGGTAACTGAGAAGTGCAGCTGGCTGGGGTCGGCTGTGGCTGTGGAGTTCTTAGGAGGGTGAGACGCAAACCCCAGAGACTGCTCACCTCAGTCACCCAGGACCTCTTTCTCCTTATGCTGTGGGATTTTGTTCTGAATGTTATCAGAACAAAATACTTTCAGCATCGGGAGCCCATGGGTTTATAGCCAAAGTATTATATGAGTGATATCAAGATCGGTGAACACACACACACACACACACACACACACACACACGCAAAGCCATAATAGAACTTTCCTTCTTCATAATTATAAAACTAACTTGAAAGTTTGGCATCATAAAACTTACAATGAAGTATTTTAATATTAGAGTTGTGTTTTGTTTTGACTGGGAGAAGCTGTTTAGATCAACTCTTTAGACCCTTTCCCTTGAAGATGTTGTCCACTGTCCACCGCAACCACCCCCCAAATGCTGATGACTAGGGTTGGTTTGTCCAATACAGGTCTCAGTACCGTCTCATGCGGAAAGACGGTGATTAATCCACCTTCACAGAAGTGGATATGGAGGCTCAGGGGTCCTGCAGCATTTTCGTGGTCACATGACTGCTAAGCTGCAGAACCAGGAATACCGAGTCTGTCTGATACCAGAGCTGGATTCCAAACGAATCCCTAGACGTCCTCTCCGCAGGCCAAATCCATTGAACATCAGCTGCACTCAGAGATGGCACCAACCAAGCACTTCCCGTGTCCATGTACTGTAGCTGTTTCCTGCTACAGTCACATGGCAAAGGCATTTACTGGGTATCCAGAGATATACCACACTGGTCTTCTCTTAAGAAAACTGGCAGCCAGGCACAGTGGCTCACGCCTGTAATCCCAGCACTTTGGGAGGCAGGCAGATCGCCTGAGGTCAGGAGTTTGAGACCAACCTGGCCCACATGGTGAAACCCCATCTCTACTAAAAATACAAAAATTAGCTGGACTTGGTGGTGAGTGCCTGTAATCCCAGCTACTTGGAATACTGAGGCAGGAGAATTGCTTGAACCTGGGAGGCAGAGGTTGCAGTGAGCCGAGATCGTATCATTGCACTGCAGCCTGCATTACACTGACAAAGCGAGACTCTGTCTCAAAATAAAATAAAAAACTAGAAACTAGAAAATCAAACAAAAGGCACTAGATAATGCCCAATAGGTAAATCAAGGCAAAATAATGGTGCTTGATTAAGTGGACATCACTCACAGTCCTTGGTAGACAATCTGGAACCTACTCTGGGAATTCTTCGTGGACTTGCTGGCAATGGTGATGGTAGTAACTTATCTAAAGTCACTTTTGGGGGATTTGGAAACTATCATGCACCACAAAAGTGTCTCCACACCTGTGTTCTTTGCCCAGGTAAGTTAGGAATGTGGAAGAATGTGGGCAGTGTCTGGAGGATGGTCAGGATCATCTATAAGCTTATTGCAAAAGAGAGGTTTTGTGCCCCAGTTGTGGTAAATATGCCATTATTCCTATTCCTTCCCCGAACCATGTCTAATGGGTGCCCAGATGTGGTCACAGCTTCACAAGTCTCTGTTCTGCCTGCCTTGCTTCTGAGAACCATCACACCAGTGTAGGGAAAGAACTGTAACTGGAATGAACCTCGGGGGCTTTGGTTTCCTAAGCTTGAACGTGCATGGAGGATTTCAGAGATTCCTTCCAGTTGTGAGATTATATGACAAGAGAAGTTAGATGTGTTAAACTTTGCAGTGAGATGATGGGCTGCCTCTGTAATGTGGCTCCCTTTGGAAAGGGTCCCCTGAAGAATAATAAATTAATGATCCCTGTGGCGAGGCCAGTGCCTCAAGGGGTCACAGCAGGGATCTGGTTTGGAGTGAACTGTGGTGCTGTTGGGATGTCCCCAGGGTCACGGGGGGCAGGGGTATTGAATAGAATACCTGCCTGGCACCTGGAGAGCTGCACAGAGAGCCACTGGGCTGTTTGGATCCGGAAGAGCTTTTATCCCCGTCCCCTCTCCCTGGCCTGGTTAGCTCCATCATCCTTCATCCTTCAGGGATGGCCTTGCCCTAAACATCCCACCTCCCTTGAATCCTTTCTGTGCATAGCCCTTGCTGAGTTAGAGGTTCATCCCTTTTACCAAGTCCTGTGAAGACAGGACCTATTTCCCTTTACGGTCCCTGCCTATAACTGGGCTTGGCACTAAGAAGACGGCAGTATGGAGGCCCTGCCCACTGACAACTGCCAGGAGGCACCGCCTGGCAGAGCCACAGGACCTGCCACGATGTGGGAAAGCATCACCACTCAGCACCTGCGGTTCACTCCCACTCCAGCACCGTCATCCTCCGGAAGAGAAAGCAGCCATGGGCCATGCAACAGAAGAAATGCGGTAGAAAGTGTTTGTCTTCCACTAAAGTCACTCGAGAGAGACAGTACATTCTCACTAGAAATCCCAGTGGGGGAGGGGCGGAGAACTCCCACAGTGGGTGTGAACCCAGGCCTGGCACTCCAGTTCCGGGCGGACCCGGTTCCGGGTGGACAGAGGGCCAGGGAGAGCGACTGGAACAAAACTGGCGGCTGACTTTGCTGCACTCCCGCCTCCCAGGCAAGGTTCTTCAGGGCCGGTCAGGAAATGCAGAGAAAATCGAGAGGGAGAGAAGCCAGTAACCTGAGGGTTCCCCTGAGACAACAGGAGCCAGACCCTGAGAATTCCAGGTCTCACACATGTTTTGAGGTGAAAACGGCTACCTTCACTTTTAAAGTCACTAATAAATGAGTGATTCATTGATGAATAATGATGTTTTTAAGTACAGTTTTAGGTTTACAAAAAAATGGAGCAGAAAGTACAGAGAATTCTCATATACCTTTTCACTGCCCCACCCCGCTGCTAGCAGTTTTTCTAACTCTCAGCATCTTGGATGAATGTGGTACACTCGCTACAACTGAGGGGCTGATATTGATACATTGTTACGAACTGAAGTCCAGAGTTGAGAGTTCACCTCTGGCTTTGTGGATTCTGAGGGTCTTGGCCAGTGTTGAAGGGCGTGCAGCCTCCACTGCAGCACCACGCAGGGTAGTTTCACTGCCACAGAGTCCTCTGTGCTTTGCCGATTCGTCCCTCGTTCCTTCCTCCCCCAGCTCCTGGCAGCCACTTATCTTTTTACTGTCCCCAGAGTTTTGCCTGTTCTAGAATGTCCTGCAGTTGGAATCTCACAGCATCTGACCTTTTCAGATTGGCTTCTTAGCAACTTGCATGGAGGCTACCTCTGTGTCCTCTTATAGCCCGATAGCTCATTTCTTTTTATCCCCAAATAATATTCCGTTGTGTGGACATACTGCGGTCTATCTGTCCTCACTTGTCAAATGAAGAAAATGATCATTTTGGAGGAAGGTGAGAAAGAAAGTGTTTTCTTCACCTGTTAATTATCTTTCTATTGTTTTGCTTCTCTACTGCCTTGTCCTCAAATAACAAAACGCTCTAAAGGTAAAGAGACCGGAGTTAGTGAGTGGTGGGGTCTCTAAAGTGTACTTTTGTTGTCTGTGGGTCCTCTTTCCAGCCAGAAGGCTGCCCCAAGGGTACATATAAATACTCTGTGACCTCATTTATTAAAAATAGAGTGGTAGGCGAAGTCCTAACTGCCCTCGCACAGGGACAGCTTGGAACGCTCCATCTAATTGCTGCATTTCATTTTGCAAAAATGCTCCAGGATAGGAATCATTAAAGCCGTTTTATTCACCAACCCATCTTTTCAATACCAG
Organism: Mandrillus leucophaeus; assembly: GCF_000951045.1. NCBI lineage: Eukaryota > Metazoa > Chordata > Mammalia > Primates > Cercopithecidae > Mandrillus > Mandrillus leucophaeus. The sequence goes on from NW_012103843.1 coordinate 303,761, forward strand.
TAACACTAGACTTCATGTTAGGCAGATGTGGCCCAGGTCCTTAAATAAATCTTAAACACCGAGGGCTCCAGTACAGAGTCCTGAAGAAGGTAAACAGTTCCGATGCCTGCTGAGTAATCCCAGCCTCCTGTGCCTGACAAGCTGGCGCTTAGCCACTTTTCTGGTGTGTTAGGTTTTTATTTTAAAATACTCAATACTTTGTTCTGTGGTAAAAGAGGCAAGGTCTTTTTGCAAAAGCCGCTCAAATGAATTCATTTACCAAGTGCCTTACTCAGTTAATTCACAAGGAAGACAAGAACCCCAAAACACGTGTGCAATAATACCATACCTGCTCCCACACATGCTTTGGAAGGGATTCAGCCTTTCCCATATTTGGGAAGGACATGAACCATGTGTGGTGCCAGAGAGAGCATGGGGCAGCCCAGTGCCCACCCCAGCTGACAGATGTGAAACTCAAGACAGGAGAAGGGAAGCCCGGTGCAGAGGCCCAGGCTGGCAGATGGCCTGGGTTCGGGAACCCCCAGTTGGACACAGAGGAGGAAGGAGCAGGTGAGCCTGCTTCCCAGGTCTGCCGGTCAGGCGGCCCGGCTCACGGTGAGACCGCCCCTTCCACCCATCCGCATCCCACAGGGCCATAGAAATACATCAGTCAGCTCAGGTGTTGCAGCCACACATTCCTGAGCAAGAAAATTCGAGTCAGTTTCTATTTGACCAGAGATTTAGGCAGGCCACTGTTTTAAAAACAACAAAAGAAGTAAAACTACAGCCCACTTTTGATTGTCCATGGGAATGAGGTAACTAGGCCCAGAAGATCAAGGAAATGGATACCTTCTGAATTCTGGTGGTGCGTTCTTTTTCTTTTGATCCTCTTCTACAAATCGGCAAGAGGTGATAGTAATTCCCATTTTTACTGAGAACGAGGTTGCAACTCAGAGAAGTCAGTTAACGCTCTTACTGTTGCACAGCTAATGAATGCCAGAGTTGCAATTCAAACTCACCTTTCTCATCCCCAATCCATTTTCTTTCCCTTGCCCCACACTGTGTAACCATAGATCTCATTACCACAGTGGATCTAACTTATAGCAAACCTCTTAAAAAATAATAGGCTAAAGACCTAGCAATTTTTTTTTAATGTCTAATGAAAAGTCATAATAATTTAGGGGACAGCAAAGTCAGACAGCAAAAGAAAACCAAGCAAAACTCAAAACTTCAGAAGTGTTTCCAAAAATGCCAAGAATGTTTTATGATCTGACCACTTCTCCTCGGTGCCAGCCGAGAACACATTCCCTAGCACCTATTTGTGCTGTCTTCTGGGACTTTGTTTCTTAGCAGATTCGCGGTGGCATTGGACTCTGCATTTTGGGTTTATTTTGATATTGCAAGAAAAACTTCCCAATAGAGCACCTTCTCTACTGGACATATCTGAAATTAGTTGAGGACTTTAAGAGTTACTTATGAAACAAAGTCACAATGATTTACTGTGGTAACAAGGTACAGGGATGCCACTTTTGACATTCACAGACGGAAAGCTGTAGCTTGTCATCCTTTAGTAAAAATCGCCAGTTTTCGCTGAAATGTTATTTTTCTCTTGGGAGGTAACAAACACATGAACACTGGGTGTAACTCCCTGGACAAAAGCCATTCACTGTCTTTAGAAAGAGCAAGTGTCTCGATTTACCCTGACAGACAGGAACCTTTAGAAAGACAAAGTGTCACCATCTTTAGGAAGAGAACATGTCCAGATTTAACCCTGATGGACACGAACCTGAATCCATATGATTCCTCCAGCCTCGTGAGCAAAGCTCCACTCACACCGGAAAGTGGTGAGTGGCAGGTGGCCTAGCTGGAGCCTGGATCAAAAGTGACTTTCCCAGGAGCTGGGGAGGGAGAGACCAGCTCTGCTGAGTGACTCCACAGCATCAGAGAGGTCCAGCAGCATCACAGTGCGAGCTGAGAAAACTGGGCAGGAATTGCCTCCTTTTAATATCTTAATCATAAATGTATACCCTTAATCAGAATTCAGAAAATATATACAGGAATAAAGGATAAAAATTAAGAATGATTGCGTGGGTATATTTTTCTTTAATTAGGCAGAAATGGAGTGAGGGCTTTCCTAATGTAGAGAATGGTGTCTCTGGAGGACCAGGGATGGGATGGAGGGTAGCCATGACTGAGAGTGGTTGGGGATAATCAGCCACTTATCGACCACTGGGATGGTAGCTTTAGTGGGTGTTTTGCAGGGCTTTAAGTGTCAGGGAGCAGTCTGGACTTTAATCAACATGGCAAGGTGGTGTGTGGGGTGTCATTTAGGGATTTAGGGAGGTGGTTGTGTGTGCTTCAGAAAGCCAGAACCAAGGGCTGTGTGCATATAGACCTTTGAGAAGGTCAGCAGGGCTGTTCCAGGGAGGCGACCATCCCTAAACTAACAGGTGGCAGTGAGATCCAGAGAGGAAAGTATGAACAAAGAGGCAGCGGACTTTTCCTTCCCACGGGTGTGCAGGAAAAATAGTTGCTTATTTTTCTGATTGTTCTTCAATTGCCAAAAAAGCAAAACTCAGTTGTGATGAGATGAGGTCGCTATACTTTGGAAGCCAAAACTCAAAAATGAAATTTCAATATTTAAGATTAGTGTGTGACTTTTATAATAGATTTTAAATGATTTGTTAAGAAGTCATTTATGTTCTGTGAAATCCTAAGGCATGAGGATGTTTTACACATTCTCTGCACCCAATATTTCTTCATTTGATTTAGTTTAATATTCTTTACGGAAATTACCTGTAGGACTTTGAAGTTTACTCATTAATTAGGTAATAGACTAAATAACCTTCATTTATTTCATCTCGATCTTATTTTCAGTATAAAAAGCCAAACATTTATTTATTTTGATAAGTCCCACTCTTGGGAAATTCCACAGATCAACATGTGTACAATAGTTACACCTTTTCTATTTCCTGGTCTAAAGATGGACTACTATTATTTTTCAGTCAGTTTTGATTGCTCTTAAAAGAATCTATCAAAATATTCTTACCAGAAATAGTTGTTTATTTTTCCACAGAAATGAGCTCACTCAGGGCCCAGCTTCAGTGTTGCAGCATTTTGCTGTTTTTAGAGATGCCAGAATAAACTTGTCCAAACAGCCTCTTTATTTTTCACACCTGAAACAAAGCAAACCAACAAACCTTGTGATTCTGCAACCTTCTGGGTCACGTGGTTCTAGTATTTTCCTATTCAGAAAAGATGAGGGAACATTTCCCAGTGGCACAGTGAACATGGTCGGGGCCGTGAAATGATGTGGCTCATTACCGGAATATCAAAATCGCTGCTACAAGGGAGAGGGAAAGGCGGGCACGGATCAATTCCCTGAACCCAGTGACATTTCCAAACAAGGAATAAATGTCAATAGTAGAGGTAAACACTTCAGCCCTCCGAGTTTTGTTTTCTTTTAATTAAGGAGGAAAAAATTACCTTACCGCGGAGTGGGAGTTGCCCTGGGAGTGCCTAAACCCCCTGGCATGGGAGGGAGCTCATTTTAGGGCTCTGGTTGCAGCTTCGCCTGGTGCATCTTGCAGTAATGTTCTTGGAAGGAGAATGTGCTACGCGGGCAGTTGCCCCTTACTGCAGCCATTCCTTTTCTGGGTGGAGGGTCTGGATAAGTTCATTAACAAAAGAGAATGTGTTTTCCTAAGTATAGAACCACAGTAACTGCATAGGTCACGTTTAAAACAGAACAGTCTGGAAATGTTGATTCTCTTCCATTGTTCCTCTTCCGTGTTGATGCTGTCAGACTCTAAGGTGATTCTCGTAACCATGAACCACATACAAATATACACACGCTCTCTTTCACCTACGCACCTGCACTGATTGAAATCTATCAAAAAGTAAAAACTTACAGAGGTTGTATTTACTGGATTTCTTCTTTTGGTTTTGTTCCTTAGGAAGACTGCATGGGATAAACACTTCGTTTCATTAATAAAACAGCATTAATTAATTAATAAAGCAAGTCATGTTATTTTGGTTCTCTATTGCATCTCCAGTAGGTACTATCTCAGTAGTTCTATCCCTAGAGATGAGAGTACTCAGATCAATATCTTAGAATCATATTGTGTATTTGTTGTACTGTGAAATACTCTGCAATTATACAGTATAGAGACAGCAGGATAAAATCTATTGGCATCCAACTTGCCAACTATAATAATTAAAAATAGAACAGACTTTATAAAATGTTATATAATTATTTCAGTTGGTGAATTGTAACACATATATGTCAAAATAAAAATTTGTGAGAGACAATCCTTGCTTTCAGATTGTTGGGGTCAGGGAGGTGGGCCTGGGTTCTGGGAGATCAAAGAAGACGATTACAGGTCTGGTGGCCTGGGGCTGGGGCTGCAGGAGAGAGTCTGTGGAGCTTTGTTGACTGTGGAAATTGAAGGGGACTTCTAAATGAAAACAGTTCCATGCAAGATTTGTCATGACTCAGAGACTGGTTTCGTGAAGGAAGGTGAAGGAGCACCTTTAGACAGAGAAACTTTTAACTCTGCATGTCTAGAAGGATGATGGAGACATGGCAGGAATGGCGAGGTCTCCACAGGAGCAGGTTAGGAACAAGGATGGACTTGGTTCTCTATGTGAGTTGAGAGTGACAACGGGAGATCCAGTTGGAAATGACTGACAGGCATTTAAATGTGGAAGAATTCTCCCAGTAGAGGGAAGATGCAGAAACCAGAAGCCATAAAGAAAGTATTGGAGGAGGGAGGAAAGAAGGATAAAGTTGACTATATTTTCTTGATAAAAATAATATAAACAAAATGGAAAGACAAACCCTGAGAAAGATAGGTGCAATATGTTTGATAGACACAATTTTCACCTCCTTCATATACAAAAATTTATTTTACAAATTAATAAGAGAATAATCTGCTACCCAACAGAAAAGAGCAAAGGATATGTATAGGCAATTTACACTGAAGGAAATACAAGTGACTTTCAAACTATGATAAGTTGTTTGGCTTCTCTTCTAAGAAACGAGAATTAAAACCACAAGGGGATCCTGTTTGTCACTTACGAGACTGGAAAAGATCAAATTAGAAACACATCATGTTGGGGAGGATACAAGGAAATGGGGAACCCAGAGTCAGCGGGAACATAAAATTCATCCGTTGTCTTTGGAGGTGAATTTCAGATTTTTCTATCATGAAAATCTATGTCATGAAAGCACGTACAATCAAACATCCATTTTTAAAATTTATCTTACAGATAATTACACATAGACGTTATTATCTGTAATACCAGGCTATTTTTGAGTTAAGACACAGAACAGTGTGAGCATATTTTATGTTTAAAAAGAATATCGACATATATGGTTGATATATGCTTATATCTTCTAGAAGATGTTAGAAAGCATCAGGGTGACAAGCATAGATGGGAAGGATATTAAACAGTGGAAGAGATGTGTATTAGTCCGTTCTCATGCTGCTAATAAAGACATGCCCAAGACTGGGTAATTTATAAAGGAAAGAGGTTTAATGGACTCACAATTCCACATGGCTGTGGAGGCCTCACAATCATGGCAGAAGGCAAAGGAAGAGAAAAGGCACATCTTACATCGTGGTGGGCAAGAGAGCACGTGCAGGGTGACTCCCCTTTGTGTATGCGTGTGTGCGTGCATGTGTGTGTGTGCATATGTGTGTGTGTGTGTGTGTATATATATATAAATATAATGAGATTTATTCACTATCACGAGAACAGCATGGGAAAAACCTGCCTCTATGATTCAATTACCTCACACCCGGTCCTTCCCAAGGCATGTGGGGATTATCACAATTCAAAGTGAGATTTGGGTGAGGACGCAGAGCCAAACCATATCATTGATGGAAAAAACTGCTTAGCGAGGTGCTCTGAGAAACAGGACAGTGCCGTCGGGGAGGACAGAGGACAAGCGATCCAATGGGAAGCTGGAAAATTTGGAAGCCAGCTGGGCATCTGGAGACAGCAGACCCCTCCATCCACAGCAGAAAGAATTAAGGGAAGGAAGCATGAAGTGCAGGAGCCTGGAGGAGCAGGAGTGTGAATTCAACTTTGGAAAGTTACATAGAGAGCTATGAAACTTGAGGTGCTGCTCAGTTTAAGGGGTACCCTTGTTTCATTTAGTTTTAGTTTTACATATAATGAGAACAGAGTAAGAGGACTGAGCGAGCAGGAATAAGGCAGTGGAGAGGAGAGGTGGAACGTGCAGGTATCGGGAAGAATAACAGAGGAAACTCACCTAGGAGGGGCACAGGACCAGACCAAGGTGGCCGCTGGGTAGACTGCCAGCTTCAGAAAGGCAGCAGGGAGAAAATTAGTCATTAGGAAAGCTTTTAACGTATTCCAAGGTGGAAAAAAAGGTATGTGGGAGAACTGTCTCGAAATAGAGAGGCAGTTGGTTTTAGCAAAGGACTTGAAATCACCTGCCCAAAGCTAAGGGATTTCCTGATCAACTATCATTGCTTTAATTACATTTTAAAAATCTGCTGCTGAAAGAATTTCCTCCAGACTTCAGTTTCCTTCTGATTAAATATCTCATCCCTTGCATGTATTAGATATGGAAAAAGATAAAAAGGTGTAGAGAATATTCCTGTGAACAGACTACACCAAAGACCAGAGTCTGCCTCATAAGGGGATGACGACCTTAACAATACTCACCTTAAAGAGGTAGCTTTTCTTATTTCTAATGTGAGGGTCTTGCTGGAGTAAACTTATTCAAGCTCTATGTTTCCTTAACTAGTTATTTCACAAACAGAATTTAAAAAATCAAATAGGCCAGGCGCAGTGGCACATGCCTGTAATCCCAGCATTCTGGGAGGC
>NW_012103843.1:311470-316470 GCF_000951045.1 Mandrillus leucophaeus
GCCACTGTGCCAGCCTCCTCTTGCCTTTTGAAAATAGAAGACTATTATCTTGATAATCTAGGTGGTTATGACCCTGTGACTACATATTTGTAGTCATTGTCTTCTAAGTATGTTTTGGGCGTTGCCTGGCAGGGACCTTCTGTGGCTGACATTTCTGGCTGGCGAGCAGTGAAGGACGTGTCTGCCATGACGCCGTGGAATTTTACCTTGTGACTGCTCAGATGTTTTTCATCACCTGTCCTTATGTTGATTTTGGTTGTTTGAAGCTCTTACTCTAGAAACTTCTCAGAGAGGGCTAATGAGAACAACGTCCCCTGAGTTTCTACACGTTTATACCTATTTGCAACTTTTATATTTGACAGTCATTTGCTGTGTGAAAGTTGTCAGAATCGAAATGGAGCCATTTGTGTTAAAAACCCTGACAACTAGAGCTGGGGCAGGCTGTGAAGAAAGAATTCTCATGCACACATGCCTGACAACAAGAACTGTCACAAAATGCTGCAAAAACCACAACTTTGCACAAAGACCATTGCAACCCTACTTACACAAAATCCTTCTTCCAGGACATCCACCCAGCAACTGCCTGTCTGCCCCGTACTGCGTCATCCTTCTTATTGATCCTTTCAAAACAGTCATGTGATCCTCCTCATTTTCCTACAAACTGTCCTACCTTTGTCTTCCTCTACCTCTCTGAATATGCACCTGGTTTTCTATGGCAGGCACATTCCCATTGCAATGCTTATTCCTAAATAAACATCATTTTCTTCTAGAGAGCCACTCTGTTATTTAGGCTGACAGGTGAAATACAAAATCTTTGGCTCCCATGTTTTCTCCCTTGGGCATCATAAATATAAATATGACTCAACATTGTTGTCAAAAACTCTGAAGGAAATCTGATTTTCTCTTCTTTATGAGTTGACTAATCTCTGCCTAGAGATTCATAGGATTTTTCCTCTTTTTAAAAAAAAAAACAAAAAATTTCCGGGAAATTTAAAACCTGGGAAGCCGGCCCCAACCGCCCAAGAACAAGGGGGGCCAATTCAAACCAAAAGTTTAAGTCTTTCTTTTTATTTCAGGAAACGTTATTGAGTTACACAGTTTAGTCATTACTGTTTCTTATTTGGGAAATTCTACCATACATATTGTGAAACTTCTTTCCCCATCACCTAAATTTTTCCACTTTTATTGAATGTTTTCCTTTTGAGTTCTAAAAGTTTCTTCCTTTTAATCTTCTATAAAGGTATGTGCTTCTTGTAATTTAGATCTCATTTCTAAAAACTTTTAACTCTTTCCTGAATTCTGTCACTTTATTCCTGACTTATGTTGATCTTTAATGTCTTCTATTAGTTTCTAATTTATTTTAGATCATTTTGAAACACTGTGGGTTTCAGTTTTTATCTGCTTTGTGGACTTATCTTCCAGGTGTAATCTCATTATCTGTAGGAACAATATTTTGTTCCTTATTCCTTTCCTTGGAGTAACTTTATATGGACTTCTGCAACCCTTTTCTGTTACTCATTTTTACCGAGATTCACTTTCCTGAATTTTTAGGAGGGAGAGATGAGTCTAAAGAGCGTTTTCAGCTCCAGGCTCTGGACCTCCCTCTGGAGTTGTTTTCCTGAAACCATTAAGTGTGGGGCTGGTCCTTGTTTACCCACCCAGGCTCCCTGTCCCTCCCTCTCCCCACTTCTCTCTCCTCCCTACCATCTCCGTCCTGCTCTTTTGTATTCTCTTCCCATCAGCTTCTCCTCTTTGTGGCATTGAGTCCTGGAGGGAGCTTGGCTGGTTGGTTTGAGAGTGGATCCCTAGCACTCATCCACAGGTTGGAATTTGCATGAAGAACTAAAAGTAGAACTATGATTTGATCCAGCAATTTCACTACTGGGTATCTACCCAGAGGAAAAGAAGTCATTATACAAAAAAAGATAACTTGCACATGCATGTTTATAGTAGCACAACTCACCGTTGCAAAAACGTGGAACCAACCCAAATGCCCATCAATCGATGAGTGGATAAAGAAACTGTGGTATGTGTATATGATGGAATTCTACTTAGCCATAAAAAGAAATGAATTAATGGCATTTGCAGCGACCTGGATGAGATCGGAGACTATTATTCTGGATGAGATCGGAGACTATTATTCTAAATGAAGTAAACTCAGGAATGGAAAACCAAACATAGTATGTTTTCACTCGTAAGTGGGAACTAAGCTATGAGGATGCAAAGGCATAAGAATGAGACAGTGGACTTTGGGGACTCAGGGGGAAAGAGCGGGAAGGGGGTAAGGGATAAAATATTACAAATTGTGTGCTTTGTATACTGCTCGGGTGACGGGTGCATCAAAATCTCACAAATCACCACTAAAGAACTTAAACATGCAAACAAACACCACCTGTTCCCCCAATAACTTATGGAAATAAAAAAATTTTAAAAAGTTAATCCAAGCATAAGAAAAGAAAGCACCTCCTGTTTCTGTCGCACTTCTCAGTTCTCATACAGGCTCTTGTGCTTCCCAGTAATCATCCGCAGGCTATTTGGTGGTTTGCTTGTTCTCATGTCCAGTGGCTGCCCCGCTGCCTGCCAACCAGACGATGATGCTACTCAGGTCTTGTGGCTGTTGTGGGTCACTTTCTGGCATTTTGAATGTCATGTCACCTAGTTTTGTTGCAAATGTTTCTTACTTTCTGTTGTGCTATTCTACTTGTATGGTGAGTTTTTAGTGGGGAGTAAGTGGGATTTCAAGAGGATTCACAAACAACACTACCATAACTATCTTCCAAAACAATGCTTCAGAAAGTTTTGGAGTCCTTTTGTATGTTTCTTAGTCTACCTTTTGAACGAAAGGCTCAGAAATGTTGTTGTTTCTTTGTTTTGTTTTGTTTTTATTTGTTTGTTTGTTTTAGCTAACTGCTGGTTTACTGGGAAGGGATAGCAGTCTTTCAGAATGATAATGCTGAAAGTAATATATTTTACTATTTTAAAGGGTCAAATCAGAAAGATTCATAGAGAATATGATGGAAAATTCAATATGGCATCTTGACAAATTAAAGATGAGGCTAAATATGGGACTAAACCCTCTTTTTTTCCTTTTGAGTTGCTTGGAATTTTTAAAATGATTTTCATTGCCATTCAGAATATTCATTAAATCTTATTCACACTGAAGACTCTTTGAAATTGGAGAATCTGTGAGGTCAGTCTTCAGAGACAAAGTTAAAGAAGAGAATACAAATCTACACCTCATGCTCCCTGGCCCCATGCACACCCTCACACACACAACTTTATTATTTTCTCTTATAGCTAGACAACAAATATGCTTTTATGGTCCACCTTGAAGATCACAATGTTATTTTCCTTCATTCTATTAATATAGACCAATTAAGTTAATGCATCCCCTGGCATGCCTTAATTCCTGGAAGACCATATTTTACTGGACTTCTTACATTTGCTTTCATCTTTACTAAATTGGAATGAAAGTGAAATCCATTATGGATATTACAAGAAAGGCTGCCTTTGCAAAGGGAAAAGTGTTCCTTCTCTGTTTTTCTTTCTTTTTTTTTTCTCCTAAATAGAGATGGCTCTATGTCATAGGGTGGAGATTTAAGATGGCGTCTTCCAGGAGGCCATAGGAGGGGATATGCACTTGAAACTCAGCAATGCTCATCTGTTCGTCTTCTAATTATTATGCTGCCAATTCTGGGATCCCATTCCCAGAGTTCACGGTTTAGGCCAGTCTTGGGCAGAGATGCCTTGCTTTCCTAATCTCCACAGATGATCCTGGTGGACGTCCAGGGTTGAGAAACATGGTCTAGAACACAGACCTGGAAGACAAGGCTAAGAAAACGGATAGACTCTCAACTGATCATAAAAGACCATGAGCGTATTCCTTAGGAGTGTGGACCTTAGTTTATAGGTAAGGGGGAGACATTGCATGTTTTTAATAAGAGAAATTACAGGACTATATATATTTTTGAAAAATAACAGGTAGCAGTGGTCTGAGACTAGAGGTAAGAATTTAGTTAAAGGCTATTGCAGAGGTAACAGAAGAGGAATTGCTGCCCCACAGCAGTGCCATGCAGATCCCAGAGGGAAGGAGATTGTGAGAAACACTGCTTGTAGGGAAGATTCCTAGGACAGACCCTCTGAAACTGTGCAGCGTAGGTCTGGGAGAGAAGAATGTTTTGGAATTTTCTGGAGCTCTGAGATAGAGTTTTTGCAAATAGAATCAACAGGTTTTAGTCCCTAATTGTAATAGAGAAGTAAGCAGGAATTAGCGTTGGACCTCAGGGTAACCAGGAAGATGATGGTGTCTCCTTAAGAAGAAGAAGCTGAAGAGCTTGGGGGCATTTGATTCTGCTGTGCTGGGATTCCTAGACGCAGTGGGGAGATGAGGCTAGAGAGGTCAGGCTGGTAAATAAAATTATAGGCCTAGAGTTCAAGAGACAGCTCTGAGCTGGAGACAGTTTCATGACCAATAGTTGTATAAGTAGTTATGGAAGTCACATGAATGAATGAGATGGTGCTGGAAGAACAGGTTGGGTTTCTGAAAAGAGGGGGCTAAGAACAGAACACAGGAAGATTCCGAAGTCAAGGGAGAGAGGTCAAAGAGGCAGGCAAGCAAAGATGCCAAGAAGCAACCTCCAGGGAGGCAGGAGATGCACCCCGAGAGAGCAGCTTGGGATGTGCCCAGGGACAAGATTATCTCAAGGAAGAGGGGATGTCAATGGGTTATAACCCTGCAGAGCCGAGCCTAGGGAGCCATATGGGGACCTGTGCCCCTGCAGATCCTGATTCCATACGTCTGGAGAGGGCTGACCAGCCTACCTCCTGTAAGCTCCCAGGTGACGCTGACAAAACCAGTCCGCAGGTCACACTGGGAGTGGTAGGGCCAGAGGGAGTTGTGTTAGATGAGAGTGGAAAAAGAGAATTGGAAACCGGAAGCTTCATGAAAGTAGCGGCTGTACATGTCATATTTTGTTGGATTAAGGAGAGAATCTGAGGTA
>NW_012103843.1:321470-338806 GCF_000951045.1 Mandrillus leucophaeus
CAAGAGGCTTTCCAAGGAAGGGGAGAGCTTTGACCACATCCTTTGATTTCAGATCATAGATTTATTTTTAATACATGGAAAGTGGAAATTCTAATCTTCTGAGTTGGAAGGTGACCCATACTTCCCTTTCTACTTAATCTTGTTTATCCCTAACTCTGAGCTACTTCTTTCTTAATACTTCCTGCTTTAGACTTACTTACAAAATATCACACTGATATATCCTGACCCTCCTATGACTTATTCCACTCAAAAAACTGGTTCTGAGAAGTACATGTACTTTACAAGTTATTATGAACTGTAACAGATCCTAGGGGATTCAATTCTGCATTCATTTATAGGGTGAGTCTGCAAAGTTCAATGTGAAATCCTGGTAGGGATACAAAAAGAGCTCTCAGCAGGGTTCTATATTCCAGGAGCTGGCATTCTCATGGGGCAGATAGAGACAGACAGAAGATACTACATATGCAAAAGAAACTGGACTGGCAGGAATTAACTGGGATAGGATCTCAGAGGAAGAATAAATGTGGGACCAGGAAGGGGTTCGGGGAAAATTTCAGAGAAGGGTCTAAGATGGAGCTGAAACGTAAAGAATGAACAAGCTTTGATTAGGTGGCGTAACTGGTGGAATAAAAGAAAGTCCTGAGAGTGAATGCATTATGCTAAACATCTGGTAGCCAGATCTAGCTGGGCCACAGAGTGCATCAGGAGCTGATGTAGAAGCTGAGGCTAGGGACCTAGGCTAAGGCTTGGCCATGGGGCATCCATGCCATGATAATATGTTTGGAATTTATTGTGCCCATTTTCTGGAGCCATTTGAAGGAGTTTAAGGATGTGGGTGATGTGACCATGATTTGAGGAATAATCTTATTTGCAGAGCTAAGAGATTAGAGACAATGAGACCAGTTAAAGGTCTCTTGCATTGAGCTTTGCAGTCTTCCTCTGAGAAGGATGGATGAAGGCCCAGGCAAAAAAGAGCAAGGCACAGTGAGAAGGAGGGGAGGATCAGTGGGGGTCTTAGCACCACAGGAAAGAAGCAAGTTTACAAATCCTAAAATATTTCTATGTTCCACTGCAAAGAAGAACAATTATATCTCACACCGTGTACCTCCAAGTGATGGGAAAGACCTCTGCCGATTTGCTTGGCTGAGACCCTGCCCAGCTAGCAGAGCCACTGCTTTGATGATGGCCACACAGGCTTGCAGAAATCTAAAGTTCTTTTCTTCTTCTTCAGGAAGCCAATGTGGTAAATTAAGAAACACAAATGTTCTTTAATTGCACCCAAAATAAATACACATGCAATCAACAATTGTTTTTGCAAGCATACAGAAGCGTTTACCAAAATGGAAAATATGTTGTGCCAAAATGTGCTTCAAAACATTGAAATCACCAAGATTATCTGATGTGGCCATGGCGGAATTCAGCTAGAAATCAATACAAATCTAACCAGGAACTTCCAAATACTGGGAATTAACTAATGACCTGGTAGGAAACTCATGAGTCAAAGAAGTCATCCCAAGGGGAATTATAAAATATTTTTGATTAAATGATAATGAAAACACAGCATAATAAAACTTCAGGGTTGAAGTGAAAGCTGTTCTTAGGACATTTATAGCCTTAAATTTCTATTTTGCACACACATAACAAGGCAAAATATTAAATAATCTCTGTAACTTGGAAACCCAAACTCATTAAACCTAAAGAAAAGAAAAGAAATAACAGAGATAATAGAAAAATTATTAAAATGAAAACTGTACAATAGAGATAGTAGAGAAATTAAAAAGTTAGTTTTCTCAATGTATCAATAAAATTGGTATGTCCCTGACAAGATTGAGAAAGTAGGAGAGAGATAAAGAGAAGAAAAATATTACCAAAATTAGGAATGAAAAGAGAACATCACTGTAGACCTTACAGACATTGAAAATATTGCAAGAGATAATATATATAACCCTTATACCAAGAAATTTAAACATTTGTAGAAAAAGGATAAATTTCTTGGGGAACACAGCCTACAAAAATGAAAATGAAAATAAACAGAAAATTTGAGGAGCCCTAAGTGTTACAAATAAACATACTACCTTGCATACACACACACACACACACACACACACACACACACACACGCAAATTAAGGCCATGATGCTTCACTGGTAAAATTTTCCAAACATTTAAGAAAGAAAAAAATATACTAATCTTACACAAAGTATTCTAAATAACAGAAATGTAGGAAGTACTTACAAATTTTATGATATTAGCGAAGTCATAATACCAAAGTCAGATGAGGAGATTACAAAAAAGGAACATTATAGGCCATCTCTTTTACATAGATGTAAAATTCCTGGACAAAATATTCAAAAAACAAATCAGTCAATGTATGAAACGTATAATCCATCAAACTAAGTTGGGATTTATTCCTGGAGTGCAAGGTTGGTTTAGCATTCAAAAATCAGTAATTGTAATTCACTGCTTTAAAAAAAATCAGATAATTTTAATGTACAAAAATAAATTGCCTGATAAAATTCAACATATATGTATGATGTAGAAGATAACTAGGAATAAAAGAAAACTTCCTTGATCTGATAAGGATTATCTATAGTAAAATCTACTGAAATTATCATTTTTATTATAAATTATTTAAGTATTTCACCTTGAGATCAGACATGAGAAAAGAAGCCTGCCATCACCTCTTCTACTGAATTGTTCTACTTGAGTTCCCAGACAACACTTTAAGAAAAGAAAATGTGTGAGCCTCAGACAAGAAATAAAACTGTATTTATGCACAGACAACATGACTAAATGTGTAGAAAATCAAACTACAGACAAACTACTAAAAAGATGTGCCAATTCAGCAAGTCTACTTGTAACAAAGTTAACATACAAAAAGCTATTGCATTTCTATAAAGCAGCAATAAACAACCAGGATAAGATATGTAACATGATATAAATATACTAGCATCAAAAAGATATCAACAAGGAATTAATCTAACAAATGTAACCATGTTGAAAATTTTATAGAGAAAAATTACAGAATACCTAAATAGATATTCTGTGTATATAACTATATCTGTATATATAACTGTATATTATATATATATCATATATGTATATATAACTGTATATTATATAATATACAGTATTTTTTCAATAAATGCTACAGAAATAATGGAATGTCCATGTTTTACAAATACATTTGGACTCCTACCTCATACCATACACGAAAATCAATTCCAAATGGGTTGAAGATCTAAACGTGAAATGTAAAGAATCTTTATGACCTTAGGGTGAGCAAAGATTTCTGAAACAGAATGCAAAATATGCTGTCCAGAAAGGGGAAAAAAAGATAAATTATGCTTTATTAAAATCAAGAACTACTGTTTATCAAAATCACCATAAAGAAGGAAAAATGCAAACTGCAAAGGAGTTAAAGATTTTTCAATACACGCAACTGTAATACATATATCTAACATGAGGCTTTTAGTCAGAAAAATCAAGAATTCCTACATCCTTTAAAGAAAAAAAAATGTTAAAAGAACCCTAAAAAAGCCAAGAACTGAAAAGCTATTTCACAGAAGAGTCTATTCAAGTAGCCAGAAAGTATATGAGAAGGTACGCAAACCCAGCAGGGAAATACAAATAAAATTAAAGAAGATAGCATTACATATTCACCAGAGTGGCTACAATTATAAAAAATAGAAAAGAAAGAAGGAGAGGAAGACAGAACATACAGCCAGAGATGGAAAGAATAAAAGAAAGATAGCCCATGTGTGGTGGCTCACGCCTGTAATCCCAACACTTTGGGAGGCTGAGGCAGGTGGATCACTTGAGTTCAGGAGTTCGAGACTAGCCTGGCCAACACGGTGAAACCCCGTTATCTACTAAAAATACAAAAATTAGTCAGGTGTGGTGTTGCATGCCTGTAGTCCCAGCTACTCAGAAGGCTGAGGTAGAAGAATCGCTTCAACCCAGGAGGTGGAGGTTGCAGTGAGCTGAGATCACGCCACTGCACTCCAGCCTGGGTGACAGAGCAAGACTCCGTCTCAAAGAAAGAAAAGAAGGAAAGAGGGAGGGAAAGAAGGAGGACGGAAGGAAGGGAAGCAGAAACGGAAAAGAAGGGAAATGATAATTTGGAATGGTGGCAGGTATGAAGAACAGCTGGAAGTCATGTATGAAACTGGCATACATGGATTCTAAAACCCAACCTAAGCAGGCTCTGAAGTTCAGTGACTCCACTCCTTACAATACTTTCACCTGAAATACATACAGATGTGCACCACAGACTAAATATGCACCAAAAATAGCAATACTATTTGTAGTAGTCCCAAATTGAAAACAACCATTATGTCCTTCAATCATGAAATGGATAAACTGTGATGTATTCACATGGTGGAATACTATTTAACCAATGAAAATGAATAAAATGTAGCTATACATTTTACATCATGGATGAACTGTATGACATAATGATAATCAAAAGGCATCAGAAACAAAACAGTACACGGCATGATTTCTTCTTTATAAATTCCAAAATCAGTAAACTAATCTATGTTGATAGAAATAAGGGGAGTGGGACCCTCTGGGAAGGTGGGGGTGATCAGTGTGTACACATGTGTGCACATTTCTAAGTGTATATTTTATGTCAATAAAAGGTTTTAGAATCTATTACAAAAAATTTACAGAAGACAAGAAAAAGGCTGTGGATACACAGCATGTCATCTGTCTGTCCATCTATCTATCTGTCTGTCTGTCTCTCTATTCATCTGACTGCCTGTATAATCTATCATCTATCCATCTATCTATCATCTATCTGTGTATCTATCAGTCTATCATCTTTCAATCAATCTATCTATGTATCTATGAATCATCCATCTATCTCTACTATTTGTCTACCTATCATCTATCAATTCATCTATCATTTATCAATCAATCTATCTCTTTATCATCCCTAACTCTATATTTGTTTCCTAGTGCTGCCCTAACTATGTACCACAAACTGGGTAGATTAAGCAGCAGAAACCTGTCGTCTCACAGTTCTGGAGTCGAGAAGTCAGAAGTCAAGAGGTTGGCAGTCTGAAAGCTGTGTGGGAGAACCTGCTCCGTGCCTGTCACTCAGTCTCTGGTAATCTGCTAGCAATCTTTGGTGTTCCTTGGCTTCTGCGTCATCACCCTAATTTTTGCCATCATCTACATATAACATTCTCTGTGTGTGTGTACGTGTATTCAAATTTTCCTCTTTTTGAAGAATGCCAGTGATACTGAATCAGAGCCCACACTAATGACCTCATCTTACCTTGACTACATCTGCAAAGACTCTATTTCCAAACAAGGTCAGATTGTGAAACTCTGGGATTAGGGGAACATAATTCAGCACATAACACTATCTATCTATGTCTATACGCACACACTATCTAGCTATGTCTGTGCACACGTGCATGACCGTAAAAATACTTGGGGTCCTTTAAGAAAATCCTGCGTTTTGATCAAAGTTTGCTCTTGGAAAATACAGTTTTATTCTAATATCTAGAGGGAAATTTTTATAGCTCACTCCAAATTACATATTCAGTTTGTATTTAACACATAATCTGGGACAACAAAAAATGCAGTCTTGATAACTTGACTCTAGATGTATGACTAAAACATTGAAAATGGTCCAACATCATTTTTAGGTAATAATTATTGGACCTTAATGAAAAATCACTCAATGGAGAAAATGGTGTTAATAGTATGAGTTACAATTAGATTAAATTGCTGTTTCAGGCAGTTATATAGTGAAATGTCAGGTTTTCTTGTGATTTAAGAAAATACAGTTAGAATTAGTGCTACAAAAGAGGAACAAGCAATGACAACTTCTGATTCGTGTCTGCAGGGGCTTGAGGTGATAGGAACTAAGTTCTTGCCCTCTGTTGGCCCCTTTGTGCTGTAGTCAAGGGGGTGGCACTGACCCCCACTTGCCTGGCATCTCACCCAGGAGAAGTGCTGAGCAGAGCAGTGTCACCTTTATCCCACTCTTAGCAAAACATCCTGATGTGCTTGTACTGTGAACAGTGAGTCAGGAACATGCTCAGATAGGATGCAGATCAATCACACTATCATTTGTATGGTGCTTTGGAGAGAGCAAAGTCCTCTCATGTGTTTTGATCCTCAGAACATTCTTTGGATTTAGTAAGGCAACTGTAATTACTCCTCCATTAAACAGACAAGGTTAGAGACACACCTGCCTCCCTGGGTGCCCATCACATTTAGATGTGGTAATTCCTGGTAAGTGCTAAGCACCATACTTGGCACATAGAAAGCGCTTGACATATACAGCTTTATTTATTAGAATAAGTTGTATTGTTATTGCCTCTGGAAGATCATAAGGCTTAAAACATTCTGAGGGAGCACTTGACCTAAGGTCATCAGACTTCAATGTCATTTCAGATTGCCTTGAAACATTAAAAACAACGACACTACAGCAAGGGATGAAAAATCCTGAGTCACCAAAGGTCAAGTCTTGGTAAACAATATCATGGCTTTAATGCCAACTCCTGTCAACCAGCTAGATTCGCTGTTATGTGAGTGCCTTTTTGAGATATATGAGAATAAAAATCTGGTTGTCACTGTAATTTCTAAGAAAATCCCAGCCTGGGCTCACTAAATGGGAAACACAGCAATAGGTTTCCACTAACACGGTGTCCCCATTTGTCCTCGAGGTTCATGGCAGGAAGCAAGTCAGACACCTGGCCGAGTCGCCTCTCTGATAAGGAGTGGGAGAGAATGCCAGCCATGCATTTCGCGACTCTCCCTCTGCTCGTTCCCAGAAGCACACATTGAAGCTTCCTTTCCAGGGAAAGAAAAAGGCCACATTTCTGGGGGAAAAAAAAAAAACACAGTCACTTGAAAAATAACCAAGCGCTCGCTGCACATAAAACATCTGCTGCGTGCAGACCACTTGATGCAGCCACGACGCGGAGGAGAGTGAAGACGGGCAACTCTGGGGCGGTTGTGTCATCTTTCTGGGTGAGCACACACGTGACACCGAGAGAAGAGAAAGTGGTTTCCCAGGATGGCGGCACCAGCACGTTGCCAGGCAATGAGCCAAGACCGAGGGCTCAGACAAAAGACGGAGGGGCCAACCGGGCTGAGCGGGCACACAGCGCAGAGCCAGCTGCTGGCTGGGAGGACACTCTGCAGCCCCGCAGGGAACGTGGGCTCCGGCTTCCAGAGGGCAGCGCCATTCCCTCACGGACGCCCAGGAGACCCCCCTGTGCTGGCAACGCCAGGTGAGGCATCGCTCCTTAAGAATGAATTAGAAACTCAGAAAAATTCTGCCCAGCAGAAGCCAGACAAGAATCCGACTGGAAATCTAGAAGGAATCTGACCAGCCTGGCAAAGCAAGGGGAGGAACTGAGTGGGAAGGCAGCCTCAGGGAGCTTCCCGGGAAAGATGGACCTGCTCATGCCATCCCCTACAGGAGTGTCAGTCATTTCACAACCACCATTGCTAATGAAGACGATTAAACAGCAGCAACCGTCTGAGGTCAAGACAGTGCCCGATGTCTCTCGGAGTCACTCCCGGATGTTTTTATCTGTTCTCTCAGGACAGTTCGGTGACGTTGCTAAGGAAGGAATTTGTGAAAATGAGGAAGCAGCCCCTGAATGCTGCTTGTTTTCCCCCAAACCTGGCTACTGGTGGTCAGAGTGACCTTGAGGTGCCTCGCAGGGTGGTTCCAGGTGGCCCAGGTCTGCACCCTCTGACCCATGGCCGACCGTCTCCATGGTCTGTAAAGGTGCTTCTCTTAGGTGCCATGCAAGTGCCATGGCAATGTCAGAGGGAGGCCCATAGCCAGCCTCCTGAATCAGAGCCTTTGGGCTGGGACCATGGCAAGCGCATTTTTAGAAAGTTCCTCCAGGACATGTTTGTTGGAGCTCATCCATAATGCTTGCTGGAGAACCTTTGGACTAAGTGACTTGCCCAAAGTCTCTCAACTCAGTGGCCACCACCTTAGAACTGAAAACTGTCCCTCAGTGCCCACTCAGGTATTTCCACCATGCCCTGTGTAATTCGGCCTTTCTAGACCCAGCTTCCTTCTCTCACGTGGAGGCCATAGAGGACTGCCTATGAGTCCTGGTAACACTCCTCAACATCTTGGGGACTCCAAGATTGGTACTGGTTTTCCACTTGGAAGGCTGCTCTCTGTTTTTTGACAGACTCTTATCTATCCTCCAAAACTCCCTGGAAAGTTTTGGACTTAGATGTCTCCATCGCAGGCACACCCCGGTGAATATCTTATCACCATGAGCTGTGCTTGCTGATCTCATTTATTCTTCATGAAATATTTGTGGATTTTCTTTATGTGGCCAGGCACAGGATAGACTTAGAACAGCATCCACTTTGTGAAATAAGTAGGACAGGAATGCAGATGAGTAAGGGGCAAGACAAGAAAGCACAGTGAGATGTGAGATGTGTCCTGCTAGCATGGGTGGCGGATGGCACACAGCAAACTTTGGGTAGTCAGGAAAGGCTTCTAAGAAAAAAAGGTGTCTGGGAGTTACTAATCAATGGCATAAAGTTTCAGTCTAGCAAGATGAGTAAGCTTCAGACAGCAGCTGTACACCATTGCATCTGCAGTCAGCAATAACATAGCGACACTTAAACATTGGTTAAGATGGTGGATCTCATGTTAAGTGCACTAAGCATAATAGAATTAAATACGAGAAAGAAACAATGTCTAAACTGAGACCTATGAGTTAAGAAGGACTTAACCAGGTGAAAATGGAGGCGGGGATTCCAGGAAAGAGGCTTTGCAAACAATCTGTTGTCTCCTCTAATACACCTTAAGCCCCTCAAGAGTACAAACCATGTTCATTTGGCCTGAATTCTGAGTGCCTAGTGAATGTTCAATACCTTTTGGTTAAATGAATAATCAATTCAGCTGCTGATATATGTATAAATATATATATATGTTTGTGATATATATATTTAGCAGATTCTAAACATGTTAGAACATATATAAATACATGCTTATACATTAAACATGTATATGTTTATATACATGTTGTTCCTCCCAAGTCCCCAAAGTCGACTGTATCATTCTTATGCCTTTGTGTCCTCATAGCTTAGCTCCCATTTATGAGTGAGAATATGCAGTGTTTGGTTTTCCATTCCTGAGTTACTTCACTTAGAACAATGGTCTCCAATTCCATGCAGGTTGCTGCGAATGCCATTATTTCATTCCTTTTTTGATGGAACAACATGGGAAGAACAAACATATATATATATCACAACCATATATAAATGTATGTGTGTATACACACTCACGCACATATATACACCTAAGAGGGCATGGAGAGAGAGACTGGCGTTTGCAAAATAATTTGTTGCTCAAATTCAGAGGTATTTGAGCCCACGTTATCTCTTGCAAATAATAGAAAATTGTACGACGATAACCCATGCAATCTCTGCCTAATACATGAGGAAGAAGATGAAAATCTATGTTCTTTCTTTTACCGGGACCTCGCTATAGGAAGAAAAAAAAAGTAAAGCAACCTTTCAGGTATCTTTGCTGGTCAGCATCATAGAGTATGAAGGGTATCTTGATGAGCTCCATTTTAAACTATGAAGTTCCTTACAGTCATACTCAAAACTGGCAAAAAACAGGACATCATACACATTTTCATATTTTATTCTAATGTTTATTCTGAAGTCAGCAATATAAATTAGTTTCTGAGATGTGCAGGTAGATTAAAATTCCATGCAGGTGAACATTGACATACCCCTACAATCTATATCTGTCTCAACTATAACCGGAGAGGACTACAATTAATCCCTTAAACCCTTCATCTTCTTTTCGTCTCCTGATTGGTTCTACATAAACACCTTTGCTAAACTCGAAGATCCAACCAACTTATACGAGCTTCTTGGATGCGAATGAAAATCTCATGAATTGCCCGGCAAGTTGACATTCCTGTCTAGATGCAGCACCTACCACTCTCTCCATGTGAGCACAAAGAAAGAAGAGATTTGAAGTCAGCGGGGTGCGTTTTAAAGGTTCAGGAGGGGAGGTTATTTTTTAAAGGCTCGTGGAAAGAGGGAGCCATGTTTGTTCTCTCAAATAATCACATAAAGACCCTGCTAACGTTTCTGGTACAACAACCCTGCCGTGGTTAATTTCCAGACAACGAAAGGTGAGAAGGCTGGAAAGGAAACCGAATCCTGCAGTGTCTAATCAATTTTAATCGAATCTGCTAATTGAATCATCCACATCCTTTAAAAAGGGACATGGAAGTCATGGAAGCAAGCCTCTGTTTTGGTGCATTCTTCATTCCTCATGGCATGTCAAAAAAATTGAATTTCCTACGGTGGAGAAAGAGCCTGCCAAAGTTAACTTTACCTGGAACTAATAAATTATTGTATTTCATCCAAAGGGTTTCCAAGAAATAGTTATTCAAAAACTCAATTTTTCAATTAATGTCTCCACATGGCTTTCTGATCATAATTTTCCTAGTACATTTTCATGTTTGCTTCTCACTATTGTCTTTGTGGGGAGTGCTGGAAATTCCCGAGCTGGGGAAAACCCCAGGCTTCTCCCTCCAACCCCTGCTCTCACCTGGACTCAGGTTCCCCTAGGGAGCAGACCCGGGGTGTGCCGAGGGCGGGAGGAGATGTGGCAGCCCTCCAGGGTGGAGTCTACCCTGGAACCTTGACCTAGGGAGTCAGTAGTCTGTGGTGTCAGAAGGTGGCATTAATCAGAGGGCTCAGGAATCCATAGTCAGGAGGAACAGAAAATCAAAAACAAAAAAAAAAAAAAAGGAAAAAAAAATAGAGGCTCTCTAGAAGGGGCCACTTCAGTTGGTGTTGTTTTCATGCAGGGAGAAAGCATTCCGCTGCCAATAGCTCTGCATTTATTCATCTGCCTCTCAAGTTCTCCCGGCCAGCACTGTGCTAGGTTTTAGGCTACTACAAAGATGAATGGAAGGTGTTCCCTCCCTGTTCACACCCACGCTTTTGCCTTGCAGGCCTCGCTGCTGAGCACCCGCAGCCTGATTCCTGGTTTCCTGGGGGCCTTGGGTACATCCAGGGAGCTCCTGGGACACCTGGAGCAGGCCACAAGTTGGAACTAGGATGTAATCACCCTGCTCCTCTCCTATGTGGACAATGAATGTCTCCCTCTGAGACTCAACGGTGTCACACATGGTGGCCCCAGTGTGGCACGGCACTCCCTGTGGCCATCTTCTTATGCTGAGATAAGTCAGTCTTCACTGACTGCCCCCATTGCTAGCCATGTCTCCTGACCTTCAAGATAAACTGTTGTCATATAAATTCTTGTCTCAGATCTGTTTTATGGGGAGATCCCGTTAAAACAATAGCGAGAGAACCAGACAGGTAACCTAACCAAACCTGGGCTGCTTCCCAGGGAGGTGCACACGGGTCTCTGCAAAGGGCCCTGGGGGTGTCCATATGGCCCCAAGCTTGAAATGCCTGAGATGCTTATGGACACGCCACACCCCAGTCTTGGGCTCTAGGGCAACTCCTAGTCCCAACCCTTGCTAGCCTCACAGTCAGTGCGCTCTCCTCCACCGCCCTTGCTGCTACCTCGGAACACCATTTCCTAACTTCAAGTTTGTTTGATGCTCTTGCGACCTGCTGTGCTGTCCTCCTCTGTCATCTAAATTTTACCCTCCTTCAAGGATCAGCTTAAATTTCCCATCCCCAGTAAATCCATTCCTGGCTTCCCCAGCACCAGGGGAACTTGCTCTTCTCTGTCATTTTGTTGCTCTGAGGGAATCCTAGTGTACATCGTTTAGTTACCTGCTTAGTAGGCAGGACACTTTGCCCCCAAATCACTGTAAAAGGTTTTATAGGCTGCATTCATGTCTTAGATTTTTTTGTAGCTTCCAGAGACCTCAGCATCTAGTTTTGTTTTGTTTTTTTTTCATTTGGGAAGAAAGTTCTGCTGACAATAGTTAACACATTTATTCATTCCCCAGACACTTATTGATTTCTCAGTAAGTGATGATTTAATTATTAAATCTGCTTTTTTTTTCCTGTCTTTCATTTCATTCCCACCATGTAGCCATGCTCAAAGATATTCTTATGGACAGGAACAGTTTTCTACCATGAGAGGAACAGGCACTCTTCTAAAGAAGGTGACGCTGGTGTCTAAACAGCAAGGCAGTCTAGAGCACCCCCTCCACCCACCACAGGCCTGCCTTCCCTCTGTGCTTCCTGGATAAAGCACCACAGCGATAATTTCTGTAGTTAGGGTTCCTATTTGCTATGTCATCCTTGACTCTTCACCCAGCAGCAAGAAGACTGAGAAAGAAATATGACAAGTGAGCAAATCACTGACATTGTAGCCCGTTACTAAATCAGTGGAAAGGGTAGACCACAGCCGAACCCAGATAAATTCTTTTATAACTCGGGGTGAAAGAGTTTAGGAGCATCGGGGAGAGGATGGGATCAGAGGGGCTGGGGCGGGAGAGATGTGGAGACCATCTCAGTTCAGAATTCTGTTGCTAAACTGCTTTTCATTTCTAAGAATTTACTCCATCTGTTGCCCTGCTCACACTGTCTAGACAATTTCAAAGTATTACATAATTCATAGTGGCTGAACATTTTCCTGTTTACTACAGAGTTAGTCTACAAAGGTCACTGATAAAATAATCTTTTCAACTGGCATGAAAAGCATCTCAAAAATCCAAGAAGCGTAAGAGCCAACCACACAATTACTTTTCAATACTCATTCACGGATAAAATAAAACCACAACAGGCTTGATGGCTTCTGGTTCCTGGCAAGGTTTTGACAGGTTTCAAAAAACAGAAGACCAGGTTGTCTCTGCATGAGTGAAATGAAGGCTTACTCATGGACAGCCTTTCATTCTGTGATGCCTGCTGAACAGACACCCAATGCTGAGGACACAGCACAGCCTGCCCTGGTTAGAAACCATAGCTGAGTTAATGCATCATGCATTGCAAAATAACATTTTTGTAGTGTATTTAATGGAGACACTGAGTACTTTGACTAAAAAGGGACACACAAAAAAAATAAAGCAAAACTGAAAACAAGAGAGGGAAGGAAGGAAAGGAAGGAAGGGAGAAAGGGAGGAGGAGAGGGGGGACGAGGGAAGGATGGAAGGAAGAAGGAAGGAAGGGAGGTAGGGAGGGAGGGAAGGAAGGGGGAAAGGAAGGACCATGTAAGTAAGCAAGGTTTATCCCATTCAGTACTGTTTTCATTTTGGGACACATGCCAGGATTTGCATATGAAAATGAACAATTGGGTTTGCAATCATAATGCTCACTACTCAGAAGCTGTTTTGGCATTCTCAGGCTAGCAGGCTGTGTCCTTGCTTTCTCTCACACTTCTACAACCACCATACCAGCCATGCTGTCCCATGGGACCTGTCCCTTGAGGAGGTGGTGGTGCAAAGCAGGGGTGGCCATTGGTGAGGGCAAGGCCTGGGCCAGGCGGGCTCTCTGCAAGTTTTCTGTGCCCTCCCCACTGCAAAGATCTAAGAACTGTCAGGATGCAGGTAGACCTTTGCTAAGGCATAATGCATTTTCTTATTCATGCTATCACTTTTTATTTTACCTGCTCTGTGCATGGGATGCTCTGTGAGATTTAGGAGACTAGACAGCAGGTTGACCAGCTCTTCAGGACTCTATTTGGCGTGCTGATTTAGAACCTACAAATATCCTTCTCCAAGTCCCAAAGGATGTGTCGCATGATCTCAGGGAAGCCTGTTTCTGTTTCTCTGAGTGGGGGCTGATCCACCCACAACTACAAGAGCACAACAGCCCTCTGACTCTGGTTTTGAAGAACAGCCCTGGAAGGATGTCAGATGAGTCTGCCTATTGCTCCTGAGGGCATGAGTGTAAGGGCAGCATGGCACTTCCAGGCATCTTCAGATGAGTGTGGGCCAAGCACGAGTGCCTCTGCTCCCTCTCAGCATCCAGCTCACAGCTCCTAGGACCACAGGCTCTGCTGGGACTTGGGACTTGGGTAGGGAAGTAAAAGAAAATGGTGCTTCAAAGCAGAAGTAACTGACATACTGCTATTTTCTTTTCAGGATAAGCGTAAATATACTGAAATAGCCAAAGCAAAGTTTCAACAGCATCTGGGCATACTAACTTTTCAAATGACTACAAGTTTAGGGGTGAAGTAGCAGTGTCTCCGTGTGGTCGCTGAATAATGGCTACGTTACTAAGGCAAGGCAAATGGGGTATGAGATCTTCATAGAAGAAATCAGTAGTACAGTTGTGTCTTGAAATTTCTTCTGATGGGAAGCTTACAGATGTTTTTTTTTTACTTTAAGGTAAAGATAGAAATACCTTGCCTGTAAAACAAAATAAAATTTAATTTTGAGAGTTAGGTTTCACTTTTTTAAAAAAGACTGTGAACACAAAAGTACACACATCTTCAGCCCCACTTAATCTTAGAATGTATCCATCTTTTGGGGTTTACTTTTTGGTCAACTTTTCTTCAAAATTAATTTGAATTGGATGTATTACAATTGAGTTTTTGACTATAATCTGTGGTTTAAATTTACCTGTATATTAGAATTTCCTCTGAGTAGAGTTTTACAATATGTGTGGCCTTATGTTAGTATATGATATTATATTGTATCATTATCTGGTTGGCAGTAGTCATTAATGTTGAATCATTTTAACTTAATATCAGCTGTAAATGTCCATTAATGTTGAAAAAGATGGTCAACCTCACTAACCTATATCTTCCGCAGTAGATTTTTTATATATTATAAACTCCATGTAAAATGAAAGTTATATTAACTCTAAATTTTGCAGGGACATAATTATTCAAGGATGCCTGGAAAACTACACAAGATTCTCACAGGATGAATATGTATTTATCCTGAAGATGCCCTTTTTATTAATGTCACATATAAAATTTTAGTCCAATTACATGCATAGCCACCTAACATGCAAGTGCAAAATAAAAATCAAAGTTTATTTATAAATAAAAACATCAATAAGATAAATACGCTCCAACATTATGTTTGAATTTGTTTAGAATTTCAAAACTGTTTAATTATTCTTTTTTGGAACTGGGGTTACAGTTAAATAACGAAAGTGGTATGCAAATAACATATCATGTATTTTTCCTAATCTCTGTGTCCATAATTAAGGCAGATATAATTTACATTATTGTAATTTTTATGCAATTTACATTTAATTACATACACATGACATATGCTTGTAATTTACATACTATGCCAGTGACTTTTAAAATCTGTTTTAGTTATCTATTACTGTATGACAAATTACACCAAATTTAGTGATTTAATACAACAATAATCATTTATTATCTTTCATACTTTCTGGGGGTCAGCACTTGAGACACAGCACGTCTCTGCTCCATGATACCCCGGACTCATCTGGAGCTCGGAGGCTGGGGCTGCCATTACCGGAGGTCCCATTCCCCGGCAGGCAGGGTGGTGGATGCTGGCTGAGGCTGGGACACTCACTGGAGCAGTTGTCTGGGATGCCCACACATGGACCATCCACATGGTCTGGGCTTCCTCATGATGGAGTGACTGGGTTTTGCGTAGGTGGTAAATCATAGAAGAATCAGAGAGAAAAGTGAGCATATTGCCTCTTCTGACCTAGCCTCAGGAGAGACGGGGCATCACTGTCCCCAGAGTCTCCTGCCCGACGCACTGCGAACATGAGGGAAGGTCATAGAACTCCACCTCTCGGTGGAAAGTTGTCAAGAACACACTGCAAAGATTCGTGAAACGGGATATATATTTGTGTGACCGTTTTGGAAAATACACCCAGCCATGAAGTCTACTTGGCTATTTACTAGCTTTAGTACAGTTACAGATGGAATGTTTGTGTCCCTCTCAAATTCACATGTTGTTGGCATCTTAACACCCAAGGTGATGGAATTAGGAAGTAGGGCCTTTGGAAGGTGAGTAGCTCATGGGGTGGAGCCCTCATGAATGGGATTGGTGCCCTTATAAAAGAGACGTAAAAAGGACCCCTTGCCCTTCTACCACGTGTGAACACAGCAAGAAAATAATGTGTCTGAACTAGGAAGTGGCCCTCACCAAATCTGATGGCACCTTGATCCTGGCCTTCTCAGCCTCCAGAACTTGGTAAATAAACTTCTGTTGTTAATATGCTACCCAGTTTGTGGTATTTTGTTACAGGAGCCTGAACAAAAACACACACAAATACTGAATAAGCTTTTTATCTTTTCCAATAAGCTTTTTATCTTTTCCAATAATAATCAGAATTTAAAATCCTTCTTCCATTGTTTCGCAACGTATTTCTATTACCAAACCAACTAAGATTTATGATCTTTTCTATTCTGTAAAAATCCAGTTGTATAAAGGTTAATAAACAGTATTTCTGAATTAAACATGAAGTTCTTACAGCAAAAAATTCAAAAAATTTCCAGAATCTAGCAAGTTAAATAAGCATATGTAGAGTGACTTTAGCCTAATTTTTTTTCCAAAGGAAAATGGAAAGGATTTATAGTTATGTTATGGGAATCTGCAGCTGGTAGGTAAATGTACGGTTTGGGGAAGCAGTATGACGCATTGTGGAAAAACCCAGAAAGAAATCTAGAATATTGCTAGAGAGAGAAGGGAACCCTTCAGACTGATAACAAATAGACTAGCAGGATGATGATTTTCTATGGCGTACAATACTCAAGAGTCCAGACAGTACTGGAAAAGAAAGCTGCCAGGAGCTTAAGATCAAATTAATGTCAGATGATTTCAAAAAGGAGGAAGAATCTTTACCTGAAATTCACACACCTTTAAAGGTACATAAAGAAAACGTTAGAAACTCTTCTAGAGTTTCTTGTGAAGTTTCTAATGTGATCTCTGTATATTAGTTTGTAGTGAAGTTTCTAATGTGAAGATATCTGTATATTAGGTACCAGGGCTGTATTACAAATCACTTCACAACCTCTTCAGAGCAGGTCCTGAGTATTTGGTCGGGAGGCTGGCCAGCATGGCGCTGGACACGTACCCACTGGCCAGGAGTCCTACCTGGGTGCTCCAGCAAACACCCGCTTACCAGGAGTCATCAATCTGAGAGTCAGAAGTGACCTCAGGCCGGGTGCGGTGGCTCATGCCTGCAATCCCCGCACTTTGGGAGGCCAAGGTGGGTGGACCACTTGAGGCCAGGAGTTTGAGACCTGCCTGGCCAACATAGTGAAGCCCTGTCTCTACTAGAAACACAAAAAACAACAACAGGAACAACAAACAAAAACAAAACAAAACAAAAACCAAACCAAACCAAACCAAGCCAAACAAAAATAGCCAGGCATGGTGGTGGGCGCCTGTAATCCCAGCTACTAGGGAGGCTAAGGCAGGAGAATCACTTGAACC
>NW_012103843.1:338986-348492 GCF_000951045.1 Mandrillus leucophaeus
GGATCATGAGGTCAGGAGATTGAGACCAGTCTGGCTAACACGGTGAAACCCTATCTCTACTAAAAATACAAAAAATTAGCCGGGCATTGTGGCATGTGCCTGTACTCCCAGCTACTTGGGAGGCTGAGGCAAGAGAGTTGCTTGAACCCCGGAGGGGGGCAGAGCTTGCAGTGAGCCAAGATTGTGCCACTGCACTCCAGCCTGGGAGACAGAGCGAGACTCCGTCTCAAAAAACAAAAAACAAAAACAACTGAAAAGAAATGACCTCAGTACATCACCGGCTCCAGTCCTGCCTGGATAGGTAGGTAGGGGATTCTTGGATTCACTTGCGCAACAAGGCGACCATGTATTAGAAGCATGAAGAGATGTGCTCAAAAATCCCACAGAAAAAGAAGTTGTGGAATCAAACCTATAACCCAGATCTGCTTCCTTCTGGTATTAATGCCATTCACTCCATTCATCATGCTTCAGTATAACGGAGACGCAGTCCAATTCATCCCCCTGGCGTTTGGATAGAGGATGAGATGCCTTAAATTGCAGGTCAGCTCTGCCACCAGCACGCCACACGGCCGGAGGGCAGGGCAGCTCCTCACCCGTGGAAGGGAGACTCGTTAGGTTCACACCAAGGTTTCTTCTCAATTCTAAATTCATGAGCTCAGACGCTACATCTTTTCCATAGAGTGGGTGCTAAGACAGACACGGCCACACCTAGAATGTTCAGGTAGAGAAGTCGCAACAGCAAGATGGTCAGGAGCGCGGCAATGTCGTTGGTGATCTGTTTTGCTGCATTGGAGCTGTTGGGCGAGGCAGGGGCTGATCACACACACAGCCAGGTCAAGCAGACACAGGGACAGCATGCTGACACGAAGATCAATCACCCATCACAGCATTTTTATGGGAATGTGTCAGCTTGGCGTTTTGTGACCTCGTGTCACTGCGGCTGCTCACGCCATGGGAGCTCTCAGGGCCTCTGATCCCCAGTATGAAGACGTGAGGGGCTGCGCAAGGAGGTGGCCGGGGTCAGCAAGCAGGTCACCAACAGGGGAGAGGACCCTGCCACTGGGGCTGGGTGTTTGATGGGTTCTAAACACAGATCGCAGGAAACAGCAGCAGCTGAGTGATCTAAGGCCGGTTTCCCTTCCCTGAAAGGCTTCACGGCAGGTGTTATTTGAATGCCTCCAGCCACCACTCTGTGTGTGTTGCAGGCTGGTGTGGACGGAGCTTTGCCCTCACATGGTTATGTGTCCAGATCCTGGCAGCTTCTCTCACAGCCGCAGAATGTAAATCGTGTGAGATACAGAACTTCACACAGAGCTCAGAATCCCTGGAGGAAAAAAGACATGGCCATCAGAAACCACTCAAAGAGAAGCCCCAGAGAAGGTGCCACGTGCAGGCGGCCATAAATGACACCCGTGAAGGGAGACGGAGCCTTTCTAAGCTTGGTCTAAAGGTCGGGGGTTGAAAATAGGACCAAGATTTCGAGTAAAGTTAGCTTAGTGGTTATGTCACATTCCTTCTCCCCGAGAAGGAGCAACAGGCATGACTAATGGGCGCTGGCAGATTAAACCAAGACGCGTTCCCAGCGCTGCCCACACCGCATCAGAACACGGCTCCACGCTGACTAAGCATGTCATTCTAGGTACATTTAAATAAAATTCAATTTATAGTAAATCTTCATCATACATCTATTTTAAAATGCTGATTCTTAAAAAAGAAAATAAGAATCTTCACTTCAACGTGTTCAGTGCTTCCCGATCTGTCCTATCTGTTCCCATTCTCGGTTAAACCAGGCTTTCTTCATAACCTGCACTCACCTTTGAAGTCAAGGCTCAAAATATTGTATATAAAAATGTTTTATTGGTGTTGCTCAATGTTAATCAAGCCATCAGTTAGAGATGCCAGGCACAAAATTAAAATGCCACCCCAAATAAAATACTTCAGAAGATTTTAATCTATCAAAGCGTGCATTAAACATTTGTTACGTTCAAGACACCATGCAAAACACTGCAAGAAACGGAGGTGGAGGCGAAGTTCGCAGACTAAGGAGGTGAAATGAAGGCAAACCCAAGAGCTCCATATTGAAGCTGTATCATGCGCATTGGAGTTGTTCTTTCTTAAAGCTGCTTCTGTGGACAATGGGGTCACTGTGTCTCAGCTCCACATTTTACCCCAGGTAGGTCCTTCGAGTCCCTGTGGCTCTGAGCCATGTGGTAGCTGCTCTTTTCCATGCCTGGGGGCAGCAGATTCCTTTTACCAGCAGAAAGAAACATGATGCCGGGGAAGCCTGTGCTCTAGAATGAGCCACGACCAGAAATCTGGGTGTTTGGGTCTATATTTCTACCCGGAGTGACCTCCGCTTCTCTCTACATGAAGGGCCAGCTGAGAGGCTGTCTTAGAAAGTGTCGGCTGGAACATTCTCCAGGGGCTGCGTTTAGGCATGGCAAGGGCACGTGGAGAATTTCACACTGCAATGCCAGACCAGACCTGTGAGGCCACAGACTTTGAGTGGCTCTAAGGAAAGAGATTACAAACACACAGCACAGGGTCTCTGTGAGTTCAGCTTTAAGTCCAGCTCAAATGTTAGCAGCAAATAAGGTAGAGGCAGCAAAAGGATATTAGCAAGCAATATCACATAAGGGTGACCATTCATGGTCAAGCTTAGCTGAAGGTTACATATCCTTAGTTTTTATTTTAAGTGTTTGTGTCGGAGAGGGGAGCAGTGGGCGGTGGGGGACAACCCCGAACGCAGTTTGGAATGATACAGAGTGGAAATAAATGAATACAGAGATCTGTAGGTCATGGATCAGAAAGTATGAGCTAAGCTTTACATGGACTTAATGGGGCAGGGGTAGTGGAGCGGTGGTATTTCCATCCCCTCGCAGAAGTAATAGGCAGGCTGTCCTTCATGACACCAGGGTTTAGTATTATTTATCTAGATGTAATATTCAGCTGAAAATGGGATAAACATACAAGTTGTATTCTGGTTTATTTTGAAACAGAAAAGTGCAGTGATGTTACAAAAATAGTCACTTTAATCAGGAGCTTTCATTTCCTTGCTAATGATGGGGTGTACTCAAATGCATGAATAAGAGATCTGTGAATTTATCATTTTGCTCCATGCCTCCCTCAGAGCCCATTATCTAAAATTGGTGCAGGAAGCAAACAGTGTCATGAAAATAGGTTAACCTAGTAAAATTTAGTTAACTGTACATCTCTTCTGAAACTTTGGCATGTGCACACATGCCCTGGGGATCTGGTTAAATGCAGATTCTGCTTTTGTAAGTTTGGGTGGGGCTTAAGATTCGGTATCTCTAACAAATTTCCTGGAGATGCCAACGCCCTAGTCCATAGACCGCAGCTTAAAAAGCCAGGCAGTAAAAAGATTGATGACTTCTGTTCCACAATCCCAGACTGCGCACTTACACTGCGGCGCAGGTGCCACGTTCGGATCTAGTACCACGAAGATAAGCAAGACCAGTTCCTGACCTCGAGGGACTCGAGGGGACAGTTTTGCTTTTGTGAGTTTCATGCTGGACACAGGTGCACAGAGGTCACTATGGCATGCAGGAGAGAATGGGCTGAGGTTTGTCTTGCACTTTGAAGAAGCATTTCCAGAGCGGGTTCAGACTGCAGTCAGTGACGGAAGGGGCGACTTAGTCTACGGTGTTTGTATTGACGGAGGCAGCCACTGAACTATCCTGAGATGCTCCCTTAAGCCTCTGCATGTTGATAAGAACTCGTCCAAGGCAGCCAAGGCCAATGCTGTGTCTCTTAAGTGGCTTTAAATGTCACAGATAGGATGTGATGGAGAGCTAGAATAGAGGTGCTATTAATAGAGAATGTGTCCTCGCATCAGTAGCTCAGTTCATGTGGTTCCAAATAGTTTTTTTTAAAGAAAGGATTCCAGCCCACACACTCTCCTACTTACCAGGGTCTCAGGAATTGGGACTTGGAGACAAATGATTTACGCCCCCCACAAGCTGTGCTTCACAGAGGGGGCACCCCTCTTCCTGGATCAGACCTATCTTCACCCCCCTGGGCTGCCTTTCACATCCTCCCCCACTTGTACGTTTCACTGGACAAAGCACATCAAAATGTGACATTTCTTCCCAATAGTAATAGAAGTTTGGCTTTGGAATTAATGTCACCATTATATCTCTTTTTTTACGTATCCATTTTTTAACACAAATATTTTATAAACTGATTTTTGAGTGCTTATCAGTTCTCTTATAATTTTACAGTTATTATTGTTAGAATTTCAAAATAGTGAAAGCTTCGCTGCATATATACATAACTTAGGCTGACAAATTTACAAAAAATATGTCAAATATTGATGATAGGAAAACTGTAGCTAAGTAATTCTATTGATTCTACACATGAGGATGTTTTGTGTCTGGAAAACATAATTTTGGAAACATGAAAACATCTCTTCATGTAATGATAAACGTTAGAATGTCACGTTTTAAAAGAAAAATAAACATTTAGTGTCGGTGCTTTTTTTTTTTTTTTGAGACAGAGTCTGGCTCTGCCGCCCAGGCTGGAGTGCAGTGGCCAGATCTCAGCTCACTGCAAGCTCCGCCTCCCGGGTTCACGCCATTCTCCTGCCTCAGCCTCCCGAGTAGCTGGGACTACAGGAACCCGCCACCTCGCCCGGCTAATTTTTTGTATTTTTTAGTAGAGACGGGGTTTCACCGTGTCAGCCAGGATGGTCTCGATCTCCTGACCTCGTGATCCGCCCGTCTCGGCCTCCCAAAGTGCTGGGATTACAGGCTTGAGCCACCGCGCCTGGCCTAGTGTCGGTGCTTTTTTAATGTAGATGATCAATGTGAAAAATCAACGTGGTGGCAAAAAATGTGGGATATCTGCTGATTGCAAAAAACATAGAGCATCCATACTAAGGGGGCCATGGAAAATAAAGGGAAATTACTACAATACAAGATATACAAGTTAAAGCTGGGTCAGGGACTCAGCCATGACTCACTTTCAGGTTCATCCGCACACCTGTTGGGTATAAACTATAGCTTTAACTGTTGGTTGACTGCAGATTCAACATCAACACGGTTGCCCTTTTATTTCAAAGACTGAGGGGTAAACGGGCTTGAAGTGACACTTTGTGGGTCTGGGCCACCTCCCAGCTCTCAGAGGCTCCCTCCACCGTCCCCTCCCAGGCCCCAAGGCCCACTAGGCTGCTCCCAGCACTGCCCATAGTAGACAGAGTCCCCACAGCCTCCCAGGGCTGTAGGCTGTCTTCACTGTCCGTCTCTCAGTGGGTTCTCCACAGCTTCAGTCCTTTACCCTGCAGGGAGAATAAAAACAGTCTGATGAACAAATCCAGTCTCATAACAATGATATAGTTGCTTCAATAAACATATCTTCCCAAGTACAATCTGCATTAAATTCTTCCTAGCTCTCAGGACAAGATTAAATATCATTTATATAAAATATATTGTATAATATGTTATATATTATTTTATATGATATTAAATGTAATAGAAGAATGGCAACAACAACAGCTATCTATTAATCCAATGGTTCCTAAATAGGTACAGTTCAGAATCACTTGGTGTCTTTTAAAAGCTCTAAGAGTCAAACTGTAGGCTAGACCAATTACATCATAATCATGGGAGTGGTCTGAGACACCCTCTCTAGCATTTTCTGAAGATCCCTGGATGATGTGTGCAGATGAGCTTGGGAACCAAGGCAGGAAGCATTTACCCCAGGGCCTTGGCGTGGTGTTATCTATACGCTTCCATTTGACTGGGGGTTTTGGTCAAGTTCACTGGGATGGTCAGAGATGACTTGGCCAGCCTGTCTCCAAAGCCACACTCTCTGCTATCCTTGGGAGTAACGTACGCTTAATGTAAAAGGTGGATTTGGCTGAGACCACTTCAAGGCAATCCAATGAATGGATGTTTTGGAATGAGGTTTGCTTTCTGGCCTGTCTCAACATTTATTTACAGTTCTTTCAACAAGGCTTATTGAGAATTTATTGTGTGTCAGGTCTGACCCTGGAGAGACAATGATGAAGAAGACAGGATTGCTTCTCTCCAGCAGCTCATAGTTTACTAAGGAAGATAAAAATAATTAGAAAACAGCGTGCTTTGTGCTGTGTGCTGAGAGGCCCTGAGAGACATCCTTTATGATTGTGCAGAAGACTGAATAGAAAGGCAGAGGCTTTGCAGGGCAAGAAGGATGAAGAGATGGGGAAGTCCAAACAGCAGAAATAGAACATATGTGAGGTTGTGTCCCCGGGCTCAGAAGACCGGAGTAATTCTTTGCAAAAGGAGATGGGACCACAGTCATGATTAGGCAAGGACTAGAAGTTTCTAGTCTTGGGCAAGAATGCAAAGGGCTTCATCCAAGGGGAAACTGGGAGACGTGAAATATTTTATGTTGTTTTACTTCTATGCAGAGCAACACTTTACTTAATGAGTTTTTACAAAGAAAACTTAAAACGCGGGGCCTCTGTTGGTGGATGGAGTCAAGATGGAAGATGACAGAGGCAGGGAACGCTGAAGACCATGAATGCTAAGGGCCATGAACACTGAAGACAGACAGTGAATGCTGAGGATGGTGAATTGATTTTTTCTTATTCCTGATATGAGAGCAGCCCCACTGTTGGTGACAGCCATGGAAGATATTAGTGTCACAGATCAGCATGCAGTCTGTCAAAGTAGCTTAGGCATCTAATCTAATCCTCCCAACAACCCTATAAGCTAGGTCTTATTATTATTATTGGTGTCTCTATTTTACAGATGAGGAAAGTGAGGCACACATTGGTTTGTCATGACTGCACAGCTAGCAAGAGGCAGTGGGATTTACAGTTATGCGCCTGATTCCAGAGTTTTGTGCTTCTGATCTTTACATTTATACAGTCTCTTGCTTTTGTCTGGAATGTGCTGCTTAAGCAGATAATGCTATCAAGATTTTAATGGCCTTTTAAAGAGAAGCCAGATTTTCCTTCTCACGTTTTTAGTTCTTTCCTTAATTATTCCCACAACATATATATATGTTCTATCATTTCTGATTAACAAGAGCTGGAAAGAATTTAATCCTCTGCACGGTAAAAATGACATCAGTTCTGAGGTTTTAACATCTATAGAGTACACAAAATTGCTGAAAAAAGTTTAATTCACTTCCCACTTAGTTCCTCTCAAAGATGAAGGATTTCTTGTATCATCGTATTTCCTTGTATTTCCTCAGAAATACATGATTTCACAGAAACCTTAAGGTCT
The DNA here is from genome assembly GCF_000951045.1 of Mandrillus leucophaeus. Classification (NCBI taxonomy): domain Eukaryota; kingdom Metazoa; phylum Chordata; class Mammalia; order Primates; family Cercopithecidae; genus Mandrillus; species Mandrillus leucophaeus. The sequence continues at coordinate 346,222 of NW_012103843.1, forward strand.
TCTTTCCTTAAAATAAATTCAGACTTGATTATAACAATCTAAGTGCACAGTGGGGATTAAATAATATATTATTTCTGATGAGAAGATAAGCTTTTCCTAGAAACATTTGAATTAAAATAGATTTTCAATTCCTATTTTCAAGAATTTTTAAAGGACTGACTAGTAAACATAAAATTTTTTTTTTTGTTTTTTGTACAATTTGATTCTTGGCTAAGAAGTGAGAACTTGAAGTTCTCGTGTTTCCTACTTCTTTAACTAGTGTAAGTTTAAGTAACCTCCTCCACATTAATTAAATGTTGAACATTAAATCTCAGCTTCTACTTTGCTCAACAGATGATCTCTAAGACCTCTTAGATGCTTTGAGTACATCTTTCTGTTCATAGACAAAACCTGTTACCAACAAAAATTAAGGAACACACCAAAAAAGATTGCTTTTTCCCCCAACTTTAGTTTTTTGTGCTAGGCTTAGGATAAATTGCGTACTATGGATAAATTGCATACTATCAATAGGTAGCATGATTCATGATTAAAACTAAGAACAAAATATGTTAAGAAAACAGTCCTTTTAAAAGTAGGTGTTTGCTCACGGTCTCTGCCTAAAAGCTCCTTGATCTGATAAACAACTTCAGCAAAGCTTCAGGATACACAACTAATGTACAAAAATCAGCAGCAATCCTATACACCAACAACAGCGAAGTTGAGAGCTCTATCAAAAATTCAATCCCATTCACAGTAGCCTTAAAAAGAAAAAAACACCTAAGAACACAGCTAACCAGGGAGGTGAAAGATCTCTAAAATGAGAATTAAAAAACACTGGGAATGGTGGCTCATGCCTGTAATCCCAGCACTTTGAAAGGCCAAGGTAGGCAGATGACGAAATTAGGAGTTCAAGACCAGCCTGACCAACATGGTGGAACCCTGTCTCTACTAAAAATACAAAAATTAGCCAGGCATGGTGGTGTGCACCTGTAATTCTAGCTACTCAGTAGGCTAAGGCAGGAGAATTGCTTGAACTCAGGAGGCAGAGGTTACAGTGAGCTGAGATGGTGCCACTGCACTCCAGCCTGGGCAACAGAGCAAGACTCTGTCTCAAAACAAAACAAAACAGCACTTGGGAAAGTAATCAGAGATGACACAAACAAATGGAAAAACATTCCATGCTCATGGATAAGAAGAATCAATATTGCTAAAGTGGTCATACTGCCCAAAGCAATTTATAGATTCAATGTAATTCCTATCAAACTACCTAACATTTTTCACAGAACTAGAAAAAGCTGTTTTAAAATCTATATGGAACCAAAAAAAGGGCCTGAATAGCCAAGAAAATCCTAAGCAAAAATAACAAAGCTGGAGGCATCACATTACCTGACTTCAAACTATACTATAAGACTATAGTAACCAAAACAACATGGTACTGGCACAAAAAAACAAACATATAGACCAATGGAACAGAATAGAAAGCCCAGAAACAAGATCACACACCTATAATCATCTGATCTTAGATGACGTCAACAAAAACAAGCAGAAGGGAAAAGACTCCCTATTCAATAAATGATGCTGGGATAACTGGCTAGTCATATGCAGAAGACTGAAGCTGGACCCCTTCCTTACATCATATACAAAAAACAACTCAGGTGGATTAAAAACTTAAATGCAAAACCCAAAACTCTAAAAACCCTGGAAGACCACCTAGGCAATATCATTCTGGACGTAAGACCAGGCAAATATTTCATGACAAAGACACCAAAAGCAATTGCAACAAAAATAAAAATTGATAAATGGCACCTAACTAAATAGCTTCTGCATAGCAAAGGAAACCATCAATAGAGTAAATAGACAATCTACAGAATAGGAAAAATTACTTGCAAACTATGCAACCAACAAAGGTCTAATATTCAGAATCTATAAAAAAAAAAAACTTAAACAAATTTACAAGCAAAAAGCAAACAACCCCATTAAAAAGTGAACAAAGGTCATGAACCGACACTTTTCCTTTTTTTATTATTATATTTTTATTATACTTTATGTTCTAGGGTACATGTGCACAACGTGCAGGTTTGTTACATACGTATACATGTGCCATGTTGGTGTGCTGCACCCATTAACTTGTCATTTACATTAGGTATATCTCCTAATGCTATCCCTCCCCTCTCCCCACACCCCACAACAGGCCCTGGTGTGTGATGTTCCCCTTCCTGTGTCCAAGTGATCTCATTGTTCAATTCCCACCTATGAGTGAGAACATGCAGTGTTTGGTTTTCTGTTCTTGCG
>NW_012103843.1:349133-350493 GCF_000951045.1 Mandrillus leucophaeus
CCAGTGATGATGAGCATTTTTTCATGTGTCTGTTGGCTGCATAAATGTGTTCTTTTGAGAAGTGTCTGTTCATATTCTTTGCCCACTTTTTGATGGGTTGTTTGTTTTTTTCTTGTTTGTTTGAATTCTTTGTAGGTTCTAGATATTAGCCCTTTGTCAGATGAGTAGATTGCAAATATTTTCTTCCATTCTGTAGGTTGCCGAACAGACACTTTTCAAAAGAAGACATACATGTGGTCAGCAACCATATGAAAATATGCACATCACTGATCATTAGAGAAATGCGAATTAAAACCTCAATGAGATACTATCTCACATTAGTTAGAATGGCCATTATTAAAAAGTTAAAAAGTAAAAGATGCTGGCGAGGTGGCAAAGTAAAAAAGCCTGCTTATACACTGCTGGTGGGAAAGTAAATTATTTCAGCCATTGTGGAAAGCAGTTTGGTGATTTCCAAAAGAACTTAGAATTATCATTTGACTAAACAATCTCATTATTGGATATATACCCAAAGGAATATAAATTGTTCTACCATAAAAACATATGCATGTGAATATTCATTGCAGCACTATTCATAATAGCAAAGACATGGAATCAACCTAAATGCCCATCAACAATAGATTGGATAAAGAAAATATGGTACATATACACCATGAAATACTACACAGTCATAAAAAAGAATGAGCTCATGTCCTTTGCAGATACATGGATGGATCTGGAGGCCATTATCCTAAGTGAATTAACACAGGAACAGAAAACCAAATACTGCAAGTTCTCACTTATATGTGGGAGCCAAATGATGAGAACTCATGAACACAAAGAAGGGAACAACAGATACCTGGGTCTACTTCAGGGTGGGGGGTGGGAGGAGGGTGAGGATCAAAAAACTACCTATTGAGTACTAGGGTTAGTACCTGGGTGATGAGGTAAAACTACCTATTGAGTACTAGGCTTAGTAACTGGGTGATGAGGTAATCTGTACACCAAAACCCCACAACATGCAAATTTCCTGTATAACAAACCTGCACATAGATCCCTGAATCTACAGTAAAATTTTTAAAAAAAGAAGTAGTTGGTTGCTTCTGTCAGGTAGTTTGAAAGCACCAGAAAGATATCCCTTACAAAACCCTTCTTCCCAAACTGGAACCATTGCGAGAAGTATCATTGCTCCTTGGCAGGATGACACGGTAAACTAATTCACACAACTGTGTCAATGAATTTCCAAACACATAATTCCCGATGGGAGAGGGCAGGGCGTACAGAAGTCCTCGTCCAATGAAGTGTGCCAAAACCAGGAGGCTAAAGCAGATCAGAAGCACTGTTAGAAGTTTTTTGGTTTTCTTGGAACCATGATTCCACA
>NW_012103843.1:351593-408010 GCF_000951045.1 Mandrillus leucophaeus
TATATCTATATATATGTATACACACATATATACATGTATACACATATATCCATATGTGTGTGTATATATAAGAATTATATATAGGAGAACTAATAGGAGATATATATATCTCCTATAGTTTATGAAGTATTATTATTAAGTATTGTATATATACTCCTATATATAATAGGAGATTTTATATATATAAAACTAATAGGAGATGTACATATATATACTCCTATATATATTTTATATATATATGCCTATATATAATAGGAGATTATATATATAAAACTAATAGGAGATATATATATTTCCTATTAGTTTATTAAGTATTATTGTTAAGTATTATATCTCCTATTAGTTTATTAAGTTTATTAGTTTATTAAGTATTAACTCACAGCATCACAAGGTCCCACAATAGGTCATCTGCAAGCTGAGGAGCAAGGAGAGCCAGTCTGAGTTCCAAAACTGAAGAACTTGGAGTCTGACGTTTGAAGGCAGGAAGCATCCAGCACAGGAGAAAGATGTAGGCTGGGAGGCTAGGCGGGTCTAACCTTTTCACGTTTTTCTGCCTGCTTCATATTCACTGGGAGCTGATTAGATGGTGCCCACCGAGATTAAGGGTGGGTCTGCCTTTCCCAGCCCACTGGCTCAAATGGTAATCTCCTTTGGCAACACCCTCGCAGATACACCCAGGATCAATACTTTGCATCCTTCAATTCCATCGAGTGGACACTCAGTATTAACCATCATATCCATGCACCCCTGATGTTAGATGTGGCCAGGTGACAAGTTTTGGGAAGGAACTGTCCGCAGCTATAAGCTGTGTCCATTCTAAGGAAATGGATTTAAGGTCTGGAGCAGAATTCTCCATTTGGTGTCTTCCACTGCCGTGCCAGTGGCTTTGGGGTGGTGCAGGAGAAGACGCTGGAGCATCCGTCTGCCTGGATTGCTGCATCAAAGTCTGCAGCGCAGTGACTCTAAAGAGCCACCCAGATTCACGGAGGGCTTTTCCTGAGTGAAATAAGCACCTGTGGCATCCAGCACAGAGATTCTCAGGTGATACGTCCCTGCAGCGTTACCTAGACTGTAGCGCTGAAACTCCAGACGAAGTCCTGCCACACGAGGTCTACTGCCTAGTGTGAGACAGACAGTACAACGTCAATGAGACATGATGTCATATTATGAAGAAATAAGTGCCTTAGACAGTGGAGGGAGGTGGCGGGCCAGGGAGACTCAGTGGGCTGTTTACATACGATGTTGAGGGGGAGTTTTTTTCAGTAGATGAGATATCTGAAAAACAAACAACAAAGAAGGTGCTTCACGAGAATAAAAAGCATTCCAGGGAGAAGAGCTAGTGAAAAGTCTCTGCATCTGGATGAGCTTGGCCGACGTGAGGGACAGAGGAAGGTGCAGGGCAGAACGAGGTGAGCCTGGGGCACTGTGAGATGAGGCAGGGATGAGGCGGCAGGACGTGGCGCGGGTGATGGTTGGAATTTTCATGGGATTCCAAGTACAGTGAAAAACCAGAGCGAGGTCTGCGCGGAGCACTGGCCCATCTTGGTTGGAGAGCTGACTGTGGTGTGGAATAGAGAGTTCAGGGAGCAAGAGTGTGAAGAAGGGGCCCCCAAGAGATCCGTGTGGATGTCTGCAGTGTTGGGAATCAGGAAAGCAGCAGTGGGAATTGTGGGAAGTGTTCAAATTCAGATACTATTCTGGAATTAAAGCCTTGCCAATGACTTACATGTGGGGTGTGAGGGAAAAAAGAGCAACTAATGTTGACTTGCAGTGTTTTGACCTAAGCAACTTGGTGAATGGAACTGGTATTTATTAAAATGTGAAAGATCTAGATCGAAACAGGTTTCGATGTTAGGGCTGGGGGAAAAGAGAAATCAAGAATTCTCCCTGAAATAAATGCATGCCTATTTTAAGATATACATGTAGAATATCAGTTGGACAGGTATTTGCACATATAGTTCAGAACTCAGACCAAGTGGTCAAAGATAGAGATAGAAAGACTTTTTTTAAAAAGGCTGGGTTTTGTGGCTCATGCCTGTAATCCCAGTACTTTGGGAGGCTCAAGTGGGAGGACTGCTTGAGCCCAGGAGTTCGAGACCAGTCTGGGCAACATAGTAAGGTCCCATCTCTACACAAAAACTTAAAAAATAAAATAAAATAAATTATCTAGGCATGGTGGCATGCACTTTTAGTCTCAGCTACTTGTGGGGCTGAGGTGGCAAAATGATTTGAGCCTGTGGCTGCAGTGAGCTGTGATCATGCCACTGCACTCCAGCCTGGGTGACAGTCTTTAAAAAAAAAAAAAAATAGAGGAAAGAAAGATAAAGAAAATAAAGAGGAATGAAAAGAGTGAGGGAGGATAGATAGGTGGCTAGGTTGAGGGATGGATAGGTGGATTACAGAACCTGTGGCATCTAAAGCCACAGGCATGGATGGGATACCTACAATATACGTAGACAGAGAAAGTGAGACAGAAGAGCATTGGGTCCCAGGGCGCTCTTAGGTGTGGACCTCAGGAGAAGGAGGTGATCCTTCAGGACAGATTGGAAAGCAATGAACCTGAAGGTAAGAAAAATACCCAGGTGAGTCTGTTGCTTTGGAAGAAAGCAAGGAAAACATTTCAAGAAGGAGAGAGTGATCAGTTGTATCAGAGATGACCAATGGGTCAGTAAGATAAAGCAGAGAACGAAGCTTTGGAGGTGTGTGATGTCCTAGGAAGAACTCACCCATGGAACGTGAGGGATTAAAAACCTAACTGGGTGAGTTCAAGAGAGGCTGAGTGTTTGTTGTTGGGGTGGAAACACTTCAGTTTACTTCAGTTCAACCCAACACTTCGGAAAACTGTCTAATAGTTTCTTTAAAATGTTAAAATACACCTCTCGTGTAATCCAGCCATTCCATGCCTAGGTATTTACCCAACAGAAGTAAAAACATATGCTCACACAAAGAACTGTACACATATGTTCACAGCAAATATATTTGTAATAGACCCAAACTGGAAGCAACCCAAATGCCCCTCAGCGGGATCAGTGAATTGCAGCACAGTCAGCATCACTTAATCAGAGGGTAAGCTCTGGGAAATGGGTCATCAGGCGATTTTGCTGCTGTGCGAACGCCATAGAGTACGCTTACACAAACCTAGATGGTACGCTTACGCAAACCTAGATGGTATATTACACACCTAGGCTATAGGGCAGAGCCCATGGTTCCTAGGCTACAGACCTGTTGAGCGTGTGGCTGTACTGAATACTGTAGGCAACTGTAACACAATGGTATTTGTGTACCTAACCATAGAAAAGGAACAATAAAAACATAATATAAAAGACAAAAATGGTACATCTTTATAAGGCTTTTGCCATTAAGAGAACTCGCAGGACTGGAAATTGCTCTGGGGGAATCAGCGAGTGAGCGGTAGATGAACGTGGAGGCCCAGGACATTACTGTGCACTACTAGAGACTTATAAAGACTGTGTACTCAGGCTACACTAAAGTTATTGAAAAACATTTTAATTTGTTGAGAGTAAGTTAACCTTAGTTCACAGCAGTTTTTTTTAACTTTCTAAATTTATTTATTTTTATTTATTTTTTTAGTTTTTGAGACAGTCTCGCTCTTTCACCCAGGCTGGAGTGAGTGCAGTGGTGCAATCTTGGCTCACTGCAACCTCCGTCTCCCAGGCTCAAGTGATCCTCCTGCTTCCGCCTCCCTAGTAGCTCGGATTACAGGTGCGCACCACCACGCTCAGCTAAACTTTTTGTATTTTTGGTAGAGATGGGGTTTTACCATGTTGCCCAGGCTGGTCTCCCACTCCTGAGCTCAAGTGATCCGCCCACCTCAGCCTCCCAAAGTGCTGGGATTACAGGCATGAGCCACCGCGCCCGGCAGTATTTTTAAACATTTTTTTGTCTCCTTTGTGATAACACTTAGCTTAAAACAAATTGTACATCTGTACAAAATATTTTCTTTCTTTATATCCTTATTCTATAAGCTTTTTTCCTATTTCAAACTTTTTTTTGAAAAATGTTTTGAATATTTTTGTTAAAAACTAAGACACACACACACACACACGTGAGCCTAGGCCTACAGAGGGTCAAGGTCATCAATATCCCTGTCTTTCACCTCCACAATTTGTCCCACTGGGAGTTTGTCAGGGGCAATAACAGGCACGGAGCTGTCATCTCCTCTGAGAACAACGCCTTTGTTTTTTGAAGGGCTTGCTGGAGGCTGTCATACATTTAACTTTAAAAAAAACCCGAGCAGACATACAGTCTAAATATGATAAAAATATGGTATAGTTAATACACATGTCAGTAACAGTTTATTATCATTATCAAGTATTATATACTGTGTATAACTGTATATGCTATCCTTTTATGGGACTGGCAACACAGTAGGTCTGTTTACAGCAGCATCACCACAAACACATGAGGAAGGATGGCATTAGGACATTACGATGTCACCAGGGGATAGGAATTTTTCAGCTCCATTATCATCTTGCAGGACCTGCATTATATTTGCAGCCCATGATTGACTGAAACATGAGTGCATGACTGTATTGCCACATAATGGAATGCTACTTACAATAAAAAGGAATAAACCAATGATATGTACAACAATGTGGATGAACTTCCAAATAATTTTGCTGAGAAAAAAGCCAAACAGGCACAAAGGATTAAATACTGTGCATATATACAAAATTCTAGAAGACTTCAAGCCAATTTCTAATAAAATCAATAAGACATTGGTATCTGAGATAAAGAGAGGAATAGATTGCAAGACATTGGTATCTGAGATAAAGAGAGGAATAGATTGCAAAGAAGCACAGGAAGCTAGAATTGTAGACATTCTGATTGGTGAGTATTGATAGCTCATTGTGGTTCTAGTTTGCATTTCCCTGATGACTAATCGTGTGGAACATTTTTTATATGCTTATTGGCCATTTGTATTCATTCTTTTGTAAAGTGTCTCTGCAAACTTGCTGGTATTTTTTATTGGGTTGCTTACCTTCTTAATATTGAAACATAAACATTGCATTACATATTCATGCAATATAAATAGCACAGAAGTGTATTTCTTCAAAAAAAACAAAAAAAGTCTTCAAGAGCCAAACTTGCAACATTAGCTCTGTCTTCCAGGCTCTTTGTCGGATAACGAAATACTATAGCATTTAGGGTGTTTCCATATCAATAAACTCTTTCTAATTTCCCCTATAAATGTACATTATAAATATAAATATATGTTATATATAAATATATCATTAGATATATAAGATATAGAAATATAAATAAATATATTTTAACTATATAAATTTTCTTCAGGAACAATAAAACTTTTAATTGCAAGGTTTCCTTGCTTCCCTGGCACATTCACACTTGCTCATAGAGTATTGTATTTCAAATGCTCCTCAATTTTATTGGTTATTAAGTTCAGTTTTTTGCTGATATTTATGTATTAGGCTAGCCTTCATTTATAGAGAGAGTGTGTGTGTGTGTGTGTGTGTGTGTGTGTGAGCACACATGTGCACCAGGACAGTATCTTCCACAGGTTTTGATATTGTAGTTTTTGCTGAATTTTTTTTTTTTAAAGAACGCTTGTTAAAGATCTGTAATGGCTTAAGTAGCACTGGAATTATTCTTGAAGGTTAAAAGGCATTCACCAGGGAAACTGTGTGGACGTAGAATTTTTTCAAGGGGTAGCACATTTAATAGAGACAATCATGGAAACATGTATATTGGTAGGAGGTTTAAATAATGAAATAACGCAGGTAAAGCTATCGTACTTTAGAGTGAATCCCAGTTCATATGTATCACAAGTTCAGAAAATCTCCCAGTGCTGGGAGCTACCTTTTGCCTTGCAAATAAATCAGAAAGATGGGAGATTAAGAAGAACGCTATGTCATCACACACTACACCATTCTAAAAGTTTTATTGTTCCTGAGAAATTTTTAAGAACGAGGAAAGATTTAGTAGGAAATGATGGTATTGACAATTAGCCTTTGTTACGTTGTTCCTGGCTATCCTTTGCGATTGAGCTGATGACAGGGCCATCTCAAGCAGAAGCACTGTTCATATTTAGCTTTAAACAGAACATAAAATTAAATTGTGTATGACTTACTTTTTGTGACCTTCCATGATACAGCTGTATTTTTCTGAATTTAGTAATTCCTTAAGGCTTTTCCTCTCACAGCATCCTTCCTTCACCTCTCTAGGTTCTCGGTGCCTAACATTTATTTGGGTTTTATTCTCTAACTCTTTGTCATTACATATTTTTTATTACTAATGCCAAAGTCCTTTACTTGACCTAAAAAAACTCAAGGAAGCTGCCCACAGAGAGCCATCAGGGGAAATACAGAATCCCTTCCCTACCAGCTTTGTGGATACCTGCTATGGTTTGAATATCCCCTCCAAAACTCATGTTGAAATTTAATTGTCACTGTAAGAGTATTGGGTGGTGGGATCTTGAAGAGCTGAATCGGTCATGAGGACTCTGCCCTCACACATGTGGGTTAGTCATCTCTGGAGTTCAGTCTCCTTTTGCTCTGTCTTGGGTACTCACTTCCACCTTCCACCCTTGCACCATGGGATGACCCTCACCCGATGCTGGCACCATGCTTTTGAACTTCCCAGTCTCTACCACCATGAGCCAAATACATCTCTTTTATTTATAAATTACCCAGTCTTTGGTATTCTGTTAAAGCAGCAAAAAATGGACCAAGACAATAACATTGCTGAAAATAGACTGACCTAATAAACAGAGGAATTGAATTAGCAACTGACATAATTAGAACACATGCAGACACACACAACTCATTCCTTCTAGAAAATAACACTGGCCATTAACCTGTGATCCAGAATAAGCTTTAGTGACCTCAGACAGTAAACAACTCCAGTGTAGCAACACGAGTGACTGCCTGTGACTCTCTTATTTATTACAGCACAAGGGACAAGAGTGTGTCATGGTATAATTGAAAATGCTTTCCCATTGGGCATTCATCAACATGTTATTAAAATCTTGTTAAAATATTGTTAGCTTGTTTAAGTTTGTCAGGTTTTATAAGCTCCAGATTTGGGATTTGTCTAAGTGCAGTGGAATGTTCCCCCATTTATAATGAACAATCATGCTCCCAGTGCCTTGTGGATCCGTGGTAAACTAAAATTAATCTTCGTCTAACAGCGTTAATTAGGATGGTATTTAGACTGATGTCTTTCAACACTCTTGGGACCATGACTTACTCATAGATCCTCTGGTTGACACAAAAAGCTATCAACTCACATTCCTTTACACTTTTTAAGTTTAAAGATAATGTCTATGGCAGGTGAAAGATGCTGTGATTTTAGCATGTTACTTGTGAAAACTCACAGGATTTCCTAGATAGTACATAGATATCACCCTTCATAGCACTCCACGTTTACAATTGGAGGCATGGCAGGCTTAGGGCCAAATTGAGCCGCTTTCCTAAAAATCCAATGTATGTCCAGAATCACATATAGGGCGATGGCAGACAATGTAACTCATTAGCACAAAGTCAAGGGTTACTTGGGAAAACAATGTTCCTGAAAGGAAAATTATACGTGATTCCACTCTTTCCTCTTCCCCATGTCAATGTACTTGCCTTTATTGGGTCAGAGTTCTGATGCATCCTCTGTTGTATCACTTAATAAGCTGGGTACTGAAAGCTATAGAAATGAGTAGCTATACCATAAAGAAAACAGAAGCATGCAAACACCCTTGGCTAGCCCAACTGCATGCTTGGAAGAGCATGGAAGAAGTAACTGCAGAGTACAACTAAAGTTAATGTGGCCAAGTGTGGTGGCTCACGCCTGTAATCCCAGGACTTTGGGAGGCCGAGATGGGCAGATCACCTGAGGTCAGGAGCTTGAGACCAGCCTGGCCAACATAGCGAAACCCACCTCTACTAAAAATACAAAAATTAGCCAGGTGTGGTGGAGCATGCCTGTAATCCCAGCTACTCGGGAGGCTGAGGCAGGAGAATCACTTAAACCCTTGGAGGCAGAGGTTGCAGTGAGCAGAGATCGTGCCACTCTACTCCAGCCTGGGCGACAGAGTGAGACTGTGTCTCAAAAAAAAAAAAAAAAAAAAGAAAGAAAAAGAAAATTTAATGTAACAAATGAATTGTTTGGTGAAGGTGTCTGGCAGAAGAAGGGAATACACCAAAGAACAGCATAGGAATTATTACTGAAATACAGAAATGCTGTGGACTTTTGCCAACTTTCCAGAAACTTTATAAGCTGTGAGGTTTATAAAAAGCATAGTATGTCCTATGCTTCTAAATTTGTAACTAAAAACATCAATAAAACTGTCCAGATAGAATTTGCATTCTTGCTATGGCTCTTAAATATAAAATATTAGCATAAATGCACATAAAATAAAATATACTTACCTTATTTTAAAGTCACATTTTCTTTTTCAATCAGGACTTTTGCTGACATTGATCTACAGGTAGAAAATGCTCTGCTATTCATTCCATGCGTGTTTCTAATTATCTTACAGATATTGGAATCAGAAACTCAGACTTTCCTTCTTTCCTCCCTCCCTCCTCCTCTCCCCTCCTTCACCTGCCCTTTTTCCTTCCTTTCCTTTCGTTTCCTTTCCTTTCCTTCCTTCTGTCCTTCCTTCCTCCTTCTCTCTATCCCTCCCTTTCTTCCTTCCCTCCTTCCCTTTTTTCCTCCTTTCCACCTTCCTTCCTTTCTTCCCTCCTTCTTTCTTTCCCTTTTCCTGTCAGTAAACCCAGTCACATTTATTTAATACCAACCACAATGAGTGATTTCCTGACGTCAAGGTATTCATTAGACAACAAATCATTTTACGTTGGTTTTCAAGTAACCATTTCATGGAACCAATGTCATTTGATAACTATTTGACACTGAACGATGTTTAAGTATATGTCTAATGAAAGGCATTTATAATAGAAAATGGGATTTTCAGAAAATCTACCAGGATACATGTCATTAGGAATGAATTCTAGCTAGCAGTCTCTGAAACAGCCTTCCAAGACAGAGCAAAAGATGGCAAAGAATAACACTTATCACACATACCTAGGAAAAGAAATTCTATCCATAGAGTGCTAATCTGAGAAACCAAAATGAGATCTTCCCCACGCTTTCTTTCCTGCACGGAACAAAGCAAACTGCCAGACCAAGAGCGATAAGGAGACCTTGTTCTCTCCTCCACTCCCTGCTCCCTGCTCCGAGGACAGGAAACATGGCAGCCAATCCTGTCCTGTAGGTGAGCGTTGTTTTGAAGTGACCAACACTGCACAGCTGCCTCCCACACCAACACAGCACCACAATCACTATTCTTCATATTCTTATTATGTCTGCATAAAAATAAGGAAAACAAAGACCCCATAACAGAACCCTAAGTTAGGAAGGAGCTTGGAGGTGTGGGCGTGCAGGGAAACCTACTCAGTTTCCAAGGAGTAAAGTGCTAGCGGAGGAGCAGGGGCAGGGTTGAGAAATTCCAGTGGGAACAGAGCGTGTTCTGATGGTTCAGTTATCAGAGGACCCACTGAGGGACTGAGAAGGCCTTCTCTACAGAGCACCCCCCATGAACACCTGGCCATGGTGGAAACAGAGCCGGCTCCACCAGCTCCCGCTGCTGGTGTGGAGGGCAGCACTCCTTCTCAGTCGGAGCTCAGTCTACACTGACTTCTGGCAAATCCTGGGTCTGAATAAACCGCTCTTCAGGATGAGTGCATGCGCATGCACTCACAAATAATACACGGGAATCACAGGAGACACAGAAATGGAGGCCACCCCCTAAACTGTCAGAGGAAAGACGTACTTCTGAAAATCTACCTACTATAACACCTAGAATAATGCTTGCTGTTTAATGACCTTAATAGCATGCAAGAAAGTTCTCCAAGAAACCAACGGAAACATTCATAAACAAGAAATGAAAAATTAAAATAATTCAAAAGTGTGACAAAGCCAAGTGCATCAGTATGAGGAAGAGTAACTGAATTGATACCATAGAAAATAAATCAGTGATGAGTGATGTGGAACAAATTTGAAAACCTCTTCCAGAGTGCAGAAGAAAAAGGCAAAGCAATAAAGAATAACAAATATGTTACCTTCGTGCAGGGCAGAGAATGAAAACATAATCAAAGAAAAAGGCTTGGAAGTATAGATTAAAATACAAAAAGAAAAATTAAAGAAAATAAATCTCTAGAAATATTGAATTTTTATTATAACATAAAGAAAATTGCCTTAAGCATTCAGGTCATAAACAAGTTATTTTAAAAGGAAGAAATATCAAATTGAACTTAGATTTCTTTTTTGCCAAGTGATACATTTGAAGGCAATGGAGCATAGAGCTACAGAAGTGAGTAGCTACATCATAAAGAAAACAGAAGCATGCAAACACCCTTGCCTAGCCCAACCGCATGCTTGGAAGACCATGGAGTAACTGCAGAGCACAACTAACGTTAATGTGGCTGGGTGCAGTGGCTCATGCCTGTAATCCCAGCACTGTGGGAGGCTGAGGAGGTCAGGAGTTCAAGACCAGCCTGGCCATCATGGTGAAACCCTGTCTCTACTAAAAATACAAAAATTAGCCAAGTGTGGTGGCGCACACCTGTAATTCCAGCTACTCAGGAGGCTGAAGCAGGAGAATTGCTTGAACCCAGGAGGCGGAGGTTGCCATGAGGCAAGATTGTGCCACTGCACTCCAACTGGGGCAACAGAGCAAGATTCTGCCTCAAAAACAAACAAACAAACAAACAAACAAACAAAAAAACAAAAAAAACAGAGTATGTAATAAACTAATACTGAGGGTGGTAGAAATAAAACAATGGGTGAGAATTAAAGCAATTACAAAGGAAAGCAATGGTATAATGTAACACAATTTTGGGACATACAAAAAAAATCAAATGGGACTGAGGTTATTTAATATTGATAAAGGGAATAATCTAAACTGGAAATAGAAAAGCTATGAATTTTAATGCATCAGAAATATAATATCAAAACTTAAAGTAAGATCTGTTAGGAATTCAAGGAGAATGTAATATAACTATAAATATATATGTTAAGTTCACATGACTCTATATATTCTGACCATTTGAAAACTGGATATAATTAATAAAATATTACATTTAAAGCTCCAGCCTCTGAACCTGAATTGCCACAGGAACTCTGAAGAGCAGTTGGGCAATATTTATTAAAATTAGAAATGTTCATATCCATCAGTTTCACATTTCACTTCTCAGTGCACACCTTAGGGAATACTTCTACATGTTCAAGAGAAGAGACACGTTAGAGGATCACTACAGCAGTGTTTACAGCAGGAAAAAAAAGTGGAAAACAACAGAAACAGCCCTCAGTAGGGAATGAATAAAATGCAGACTATGCTGGGCTACTTACTGTGAAGAAATGTTAAAATACACAGATGACCTAAATTGGCATATACCTAACACATGCTATTGAGCTCTGGGTGTTAGAAGTTAGCAATCAGACTTCATGTAAGCATCAAAGGGGAAGTTGGCATTGCCTACAGGATTTAATTCTTGTTCTGTCT
This sequence comes from Mandrillus leucophaeus, assembly GCF_000951045.1. Classification (NCBI taxonomy): domain Eukaryota; kingdom Metazoa; phylum Chordata; class Mammalia; order Primates; family Cercopithecidae; genus Mandrillus; species Mandrillus leucophaeus. The sequence continues at coordinate 363,127 of NW_012103843.1, forward strand.
CATGCAGAATGTATACATCTATTACATGTGCAATTATTAAAAATACTCATCACTATTTTTCATCCTGAATAATAGGAATATGCATGATGGTTTTATTATGTTTCATGTTTCCTTTTTGCAATATTCTCACTTATGAAAGCATACAACTGGTGATTAAACATTATAATAAGTAATTCTTAGACCAAAAGGAAATAAAAACTAGAGTTACAGATTATTCTGACAATTAAATGTTACTACTTTGTAGTCTCAATATTTTAAAGTTGTGGCCAAAGCCGTTCCCTGAGGCAAAAATCTCACCCTTAAACGTTTCAGCTATTAAATGTTAAAGAAACACAAATAGGCCGGGCACGGTGGCTCAAGCGTGTAATCCCAGCACTTTGGGAGGCCGAGACGGGTGGATCACGAGGTCAGGAGATCGAGACCATCCTGGCTAACACGGTGAAACCCCGTCTCTACTAAAAAAATACAAAAAACTAGCCGGGCGGGAGGCTGAGGCCGGAGAATGGCGTGAACCCGGGAGGCGGAGCTTGCAGTGAGCTGAGATCCGGCCACTGCACTCCAGCCTGGGCGACAGAGCGAGACTCCGTCTCAAAAAAAAAAAAAAAAAAAGGAAGTATGACTGGGAAGCCTCAGGACACTTACAATCGTGGAGGAAGGCGAAGAGGAAGCAAGTATGTTTTAGTATGGTGGAGGAGAAAAGAGAGAGAGAGGGGGAAGTGCCACACAGTTGAAACAACCAGATCTCCTGAGACCTCACTATCATGAGAACAGCAAGGGGGATATCCACCCCCATGATCCAATCACCTTTCACCAGGCCCTTCCTCCAGTTCATTGTGAGATTTGGGTGGGGATACAAATCCAAACCTCATCAGGAGGCTTGCCCCATGGAGAGGGAAAAGCCTGAAGAGTAATGTGTAACAGAGGGAGAGAGTTCCAAACACATTCAGTTGCTCAGCAACTGGACCTAATCCCGCTCCATAGCAGCGGCTCTCAACAGGGCTGATCTGGCAATGTCTGGAGACATTGTCGCAATTGAGGGGCTTGCTGGTGGCATTGAATGTGTACAGGCCAGGGTGCTACAACACATCCCGCGGTGCACAGGACAGACCCCACAACAGCGATATCTCAAGCACCAGGTGTCAGCAATGCTGAGGCTGAGATGCCCTGATCTACAGGAGCACCAGACTGGCCCACCTTGGAGCGTGTCAGGGAGCATTCACCCTGACTGCTCCTCCTCAGATCATCTGCTCTCAGCAGCCTTAGCCTTCTGCCATTCACAGTTTGGCATAGAAGGAAGAATATATTATTTGGAGTCAAAAAAGCTATGCTTGAGCCCTGGATGAAATACCCAACACCTGGGTCTCTGTGTCTTCTCCTATGCGGGTAACCTAACATCTCAGATCCACAGTTTCCCTCTCCGGTGACACAGACCCAAGCCCATTTAGCAACCAATGTTGCTGTGAGGAAAACACTTAGCTCCTTTATCCAATATGACATTTTTGGGGTTCAAACCCTAAGCAAACCTTGCTATCATAATTACAAGAGTCACATGTCTGGCTGTGTAACCTGGGGTCTATGGACTCTGAAGATGGAATTGCATTTTAATACAAGAAGGTGCTTCTCATCCTATATATCTTATCTTATGCATTTACAAACATTACCTGCAATGGGGTCTTTACTCATCACCAGAAAGTCAAAGGGAAGGCACAGCCCCCTCAAATTAAGAACTTTTGGATGCCTGCATAAATGTATTGTAGAGGTTTACTACTGGAGTAAACCTCTCCAGTTTCTGGGCCTGGGGTATAGTGTAGAAACACTACTTGTGTACTGTATGGGTACATACACGTAGCGGAGGGTTTCTACTCCAGGCCCAGACACTGGAGGTTCACAAAGACCACTGCCCAGTTCTTGGCAACTCAAACCTTGGCCCCTACCTTTCTCCACTTCCAGGTCTCTGACCCTATTTGGCCCCACATCTCAGCTCCTGGTGACCTGTGGGTCCCCCTTGTTGAAACAGGTTGGGCTCACCTGGCTGCACCAATGTTGACAGCGTTTTCCAGTCACAGAGCTCAGTATTTGCCCAGCAGTGCCGTCTGCAGGAACACAGGCCATTGCTGCTTGCCTGGACACTCCATGACTGTCCAGCTGGGACTGGCTGCCTCCAGGCTGGCCTGTCCACTGGTGAGCAGTGTCTGCACCCCAGCATGATGTTGGGCACATGCTAGATGCTTCATAAGCATTGGTTCCCCATGTAACACCCACATATCCCAGTGCACTCGACTGGAATTGCTCTAGAATTCCAACCAATTCCAGCCTATCCTTCAGAAATTAAGCTTGAAATACTTTCATAACTTTCTAGTAACAATTCCTGTTTGCCTAGACTCAAAACTGGCAAAATTGGATCCCTTTTTAAAAGATGGATACCTACCTACACTATGTGATGGACTAGAAAACAACTAACAAAAAGTAAGTACACATTTGAGAGCAAGGTATAACCTAAAGGTAGGTGGAGGGAAAATGGGAGTCAGGTAGGTGCTGAAGGCCAGAAGAAGAGGCTTCAAAGCTTTCCTTGGAGAGGGAACCCCTGCCCCCTTCATGGGCATCATCAATAACCAACAGCAGGTTTGACTTTAGCGTTGCCACACCTGCCCCATGCTCTTCTCCAAGGAGAAGCATGTGGCTGCCTGGAGCGCCAGGGTGCATGCCGTTTGACAATGTTCTCATTTCCCTTTTGGTGGCTGTGCTTTCAGCAGTGTCCCAGATCATAGGCTGACTTCCTTCAAAGTGCTGGAGGGGCCGCTTTGGACTTCTTTGATTTTTGTCTGGCTGCTTTCCACCTTATCTTACTCACAGGCTGCAGTTTCCAAAACTTTAGGCATTTTCTGTTCTGCTTCACTTGAAATATTTAGTCTGGTCTCTGAGAGTTATCGTCCCTGTACTGCTTCTTCAGTGCATGCTGATATCTTTGGCAGAACAGAAATCAACCATCCGATAGCTACAAATGATAACCAGATTGGTAGATCACTTTCTACATTGAGACTTTAAGCAACATTTTTTTTTTTCCTATTTCGTGATGCACTTTTGGATGTAGGTCTTTTTCCCAGTTCTGAAGGTAGCTAATTTGCCTTGGATCACCCCCAGTACCTAATTTCTGGAGTCATTCTTGCATTAGACTAGCAAATTATGAAAGGTCTAAGGAAATCATGTAGCTCTACACAAGAAAATAGTCACATAGTGTAGTGGCTAAAAGCATAGCCCCTGAAGTTAGATTGTGTTGGGTTTGACTCTGTATTGTGTAAAACTAAGTAAAATGTTTCCATTTTTTATGCCTCAATTTTCTCACAGGAAGTTGGAAATATTAATGGTCTGTATCATATAGGGCTGTTTTGAGAATTAATATTGGTAGAACACTTAAGATAATACCTGGCACACAGCAAGTACTATGGAGTGTTTATTAAATGAGGCAAAACCAAAATGCATTAAAGAGAAAAAGACATTGCCGCTGGTTAGCTCTGCCTGAGGTCAGTGCAATGTCTGGGATGGCGGCTCCGTTTGAAAAGGGAAGTGTTTCACGTCTGTCATCCCAGCACTTTGGGAGGCTGAGGTGGGCAGATCACGAGGTCAGGAGATCAAGACCATCCTGGCTAACATGGTGAAACGCTGTCTCTACTAAAAATATAAAAAATTAGCCAGGGATGGTGGTGGGCACCTGTAGTCCCAGCTACTTGGGAGACTGAGGCAGGAGAATGGCGCGAACCCCGGAGGTGGAGCTTGCAGTGAGCAGAGATCTCACCACTGCACTCCAGCCTGGGCAACAGAGTGGGATTCCGTCAGCTAAAAAAAAAAAAAAAAAAAGAAAAGAAAAGAAAAGAAAGGAAAGTGCTGCTGTCTCTTCTTTCATGTCAATGATAGGGTAGGTTTTCGATGTCTGTGAGTGATACAAACAACTGATAAATAACGTGCAGATGGAAGTATAAGATTTTCAGATACAACCACAAATGTGAGGGTCAATGCATAATAAAACTTTCCCCTTAATTGCCTTTAAATGCAATACGATATTATTAAGAACATTCAGGAGGCTATATCTCTGAATGGAGTCAACTGCTTTCCCATATATTGCAATTGCAGTCTGTGTCGGCAGCCAGACCCATGGCCAAAGGGATGACGAGAGAAAGTCTAGATCCCATCAGATACCTTTCATATTTCATTCCTGCCTTTAGCTGCAGTGGATTTCAGGGTGAGATCTTTGTACTATATGGGTACATTAGCTAAGCAAGATGTCAGTCTATATGATAATTTTAATTGGGGGTGGCCAGTGTATATTTTTACTTCTTTGTTTCCCTGTAGTGCATGCTATGGATGCTCAATGAGTATTTGCTGATTGACTCACTGGCTGCAGTGAGTATATCCTCTAATTTATGAAATTCTACAAGATGCATTTATACATTATTCCAGCTAATGAAGACAATGAGGGCAAAAAGAGGCAGGGGAATTGTGGGGGAGAGCTGAGCATTGGCTGGGTCTTGGTCACTCTTTCTGCAAGCTCCAGTTCCCAGTGACTTCATCAAAGCAGGAATCTGTGTAAGTTTAACTTGCTGTTGGAGGGTGCACCATGAAGCTAAATGCCTCCTGCAAACAGGTGTGTGGCTCTGTCTTCATCTCCAGACATTTACTGAATGCTTTCTGTATACCTGCCTCTGAACACAGATGAGGCCCCTGTTCCCTCACACTGTGATATTGATCCTTCTGCATGGTACCCTTAAAAATGCTCAACAAGTCTTACACATAACTTGCCTTACAGTCAACAATAGATATAAGAGAGTTTAAAAAATTAGTTATGATCTCAGTATCTATTGTTACAGCTTTTGTCAGATGTATTTGGTACCTAAATGTGATTGCTTTGCTTTACCAAGTACCTAACGTAACAAATTTCAAAGGACAGCTCTTAAAGATGGCATGTGCTTAATTTGAAAGTAACAACTATTATGAATGTATTTTCTATTTGCATTCTAATTTCTTTAACATCTTTCAAAATACAGCTTTTGCATATATATGTATGTATGTGCATATATTATATATGTATATGTATATATGATCAATGTGATAAGACTATTCGCCAAACACGAATCCCTTTGTTGAAATTATGGGTTCTTATTTATGAAATTCTAGAAAATGCATTTATGCATTATTCCAGATAATGAAGGCAATTAGATAACAAAAGGCTAAAGAATGAGAAAGCTGTTAAATCAACTCCTTAGATTAATGATCTGCAGCAGGATGCTTCCCAAGGGCCACATCAAAGCATAAGGAGACTTGGATAGATGAAAGATATATTTGCATATGATTTGTATGTAATTTGTATGTCATTAGCATATATGTGCTTGGCTCAAAAGTCTTGGGCAATTTTCAATTTAAAAATGTTCTTTAAGGTTGTCATCTCCTCTTTTCTATGCAGGCTCATCCAGTCATGGGTGCAACAGCCCTGTATGAATATTATATAGTGAAAAAGAAAGATACCGAATCAGCCGAAAAGGTAATGGAGGCAGCATTATCACTCAGAATTTTTTGCAAAGCCATTAATAGCCTGGAGTTTAGAGAACATCTTCTTAGATGAGTCAGAAGGAAGGAAATGATACCTCTAACCTTGCCTTAACCAAGGGTATCTAACATGGCCACCAAATCACTTATACCTACAGCACAAGGAAGGTCAAGATTTTGAGTTCAAAAGTTCCAAATACAGGGATGGCCCCAGGAAAAATGGAAAATCAATATTTATTGTCTCAGGGCACCCCTTCCATTTCAGTATCCCCATCCTTGCAGCCATCAGTTGCTCCCCTCCCACCTTCGTTAGACACCGACAGCCCTTGTTCTCTCTGTAGCACTAACTCTTCACACAAGTAAAAACCTACTTTCAGGAAGAATCTGATGTCATTCACTTGCACCTTATTATAAATTTGCTAACAGTTCGTCCATTCAATGATATCTATGGAACATCTACCTTTTATTCACTCTCACTTATTCTGAGTGTTTAAAAGATATTTCTCCAAAGAGGATATACAAATGACTGGCGAGTGTATGAAAAGCTGCTCAATGTCACCAATTAGATGGAAAGTGTAAATAAAAGCCGCAATGAGGTATCACCTCACACCTGTCAGAATGGCTGTTCCTTTTTTTTAAGGACATGTTTTGGCAGGGATGTGGAGAAACTGGAACCCTTGCACACAGTTGCTGGGAATGCAAAATGGCACAGCTGCTACAGAAAGCAGAATGGAAGTCCCTCAGAAAATTAAAAATTGAACCACAAATGATTCAGCAATCTATTTCTGTCTGTTATTTATCCAGAATAATTGAAATTGGGATCTCAAAGAGATATTAGCACTCCTACGTTCATTGCAGCCTTATTCACCATAGCCAAGATGCGGAAACAACCTAAAAGCCTGTCCACTGACAGACGAATGAAGAAAGAAAATGTAGCATATGCATACAGTGGAATACTATTCAGCCTTTAAAAAGAAAGAAATCTGGGGCTATGCAACAACACAGATGAACCTTGCGGACATTATGCCAAGTGAAATAAGTCAGTCACAGGAAGACAAATACTGCAAGGTTCCACTCATATGAAGAACCAAAAACAGTCAGACTCCTAGAACTGAAGAGCGGGTTGGTGGTGACCGTGGGCTGAGGTTCCGGGTAAATGGAGATTTACCAGTCAATGGGCATGAAGTGTCGGTTATGCAGGATGAAAAGCTCTAGAGATCTGCTGTGTACAACACTGTGCTTATAATGAGCAATACCGTATTGGATGCTTAAACATTTGTCAAGAGGGTAGATCTTCATACCAAAGTAAAATAAAACGTAATAGAAAGGAAAATATTCCAACAGCTATGCCAGAGGCAGAGACCCAATCTGAGGGGCTGGGGAAGGGCTGTGCTGGGGAAGGGAAAGAGAATGACGGCAACACAGTGGTTCACGGTGGTGTGCTGTGAGTGGATTGTGTTCTTCCACATTCATATGTGAAGTCCTCACTCTCCGTACCCAGAATCTGGACATGAGGGCGATCTCGCTGGGACATCTGTCTCCCCACTGATCACTAGGGTTGCTCAGCTGATCTGGCTGGCCAGGCGGGTATCCCTTTCCTCCCTCACCCCTCTGTGTTCGTCCCTCCCAAAGCTGCACGCTCGGTCAAAGAGGACGACCATCCCCAACAGAGGAGGACCAGTCTTTGGTCAAGGGTTTACGAGTAGCTGCGCTCCCCTGCTAGAACCTCCAAACAAGCGCTCCGTACCCAGAATCTGATCTTATTTGAAGAGAGGGTCTTTACAGAGGTAATCAAGTTTAAATGAGGTCACGAGGATGAGCCCTCATCCAATCTGACTAATGTCCTTAGAAAAAGGGGAAATTTGGACACAGAGATATTCACAGAGGAAGAGAATTGAAGCCTCAGGGAGAATTGAAGCTTCAGGAAGAGACTTGAAGTCTACCAGCACAGGAGAGAGGCCTGGAACTAATCCTTCCCTCATGGTGCTCAGTAGGAACGAACTCTGCCAACACCTTGATGTTGAGCTTCTGGCCTCCAGGACTATGAGAAAATGGTTTCTGTTGTGTAAGCCACTTAGTTTGTGGTGTTCCGTTACAGCAGCCCTAGGAAGCTGACATAGCGAGTGAGCAGGGTTCTAGAGAAACAGGGAGAGCAACAGTTAACTCTGTCTTGGGGAATGAAAGAATGCTTCACTGAGAAATTCTGGAAAGAAGACACTATTATGCCCCAAATGCCGCTCCTTCTTGGATGTTATACTCACGCCTCTTAGGTAAAATGTCTGGATTTGATAAGCCAGTTATGGCAGTATTTACCAGAGAGGACAGAAGGCACAGAAGGTTCAGGGCTCGTCTGAGCCCCTGCACCACATTCTTACTTGGTGGTTTGTCTCTTTTTGGAAAAGCCTGTCTCTGCACGCACAGCTGATCCACGAGTCCTCGGTCTGGTGTTTGTGGTCCTCCTTCTTGTACCTCACAGGGCATCCTCCTGCTCACACTTTTCAGTGGGCATTCGGTGATCTGAAGCAGGGGTTTTCCCTGATCACGTGTTTAGTTTGGGTTCCCCTGGAATCAGATGCTGAGACAACAGTCTAGATGCAAGGGGCTATTGGACAGGTGCCCCAATTCTGCAGGAAAGGGGGAAATGGCACAGGAAGGGGGCTGAAGGGGGAGGAGTCCAAAGAGGCGTGTTCTTATGTCCTTCACCACCATGGGTAACTGAGCCTTTGCTCCCCATGGAAACTCTGGGAAACGATGCAAGTCCCAGGCTTCAGGGTGACTCCACCTGAGGGACAATGGAACTGGTATGTCACTGGGGTTTAGCATCATTGCTTCAGGGTGGGAGTAGGGAGGTAATTACCTAGCTTAGGATCAAAGCAGCTGTTTTGATCACAGAAGAAAACCTCCAGGCACAGAGATGCAGACATCATGGGAAGTCAGCTGGTGGCACTCACAAGGCAAAATGGTCACCAGTTCCTCACCCCCATTACTTGCCTGTAACTTTCATATTTCCTTATGTAAACCCATTAAAAATATGGGGTTTTTTGGCTAGATTTTTTCTGACACTTGGCTAATAAGCATTTTTATAAATAACATAAATATTAGCATATAAACGTAAATAATAGCTAGGATAAATCATGACAACTGGAAATGTGTTTATCAGAAGATCCAGAGGTCTTTCTTATTATCTGAATCCCATTCTTTTCCTACTTAAGGAGACCCATAAATATTGATTCCAGGTTCAGATGTTTGGGCCCTGCAACATAATAGTGAAATTAACCAGCTTCAGAAATAGTAGCTGCAATTTACAGTATAAATATCCGTCCCGAAACTCTGGTTTTGGGATTGACTGTAGTAGGGTCCTGAACCTCAGCAATGGGTGTACCCCAGTTCTCTTGATCAGGATGAGCAATGCTCTTACACTGGAAGGCTAGCAACACTACTTAGCAATGCAGAGAAACTAAACACCAGTGCAATAATTCTCTCTTCAGTAGTGGTTACGTTTCTTCTATGTGCCAGGTAAAATGCACTACCACTAGCATTACCAAAATGAGTAAGACACAGTGCCTATTTTTAAAGAACTCGTGCCCTAAAGAGAAAAACTACAAGAACTTTTCTTTCACAAAATTTGAAGTCATTCCAAAATATGCTACAGAAGGAGAGGAGCTAACTCATTAATTTAACCAACTGGAATGCTATTAAAATATTTTATTTCCCCATTCTTTTGTCAACTTGTGTCTTATCTAGAGGGTATAAACAAGCGCAGAAAGGAGATTGAGTTCGAGTGGATTTTAGTTACGTAGCACATATGGGAGGGTGGAGAAAAATACTGGGAAGTTCAGAAATTATATACATATATATTTCTTTTCAATGCTGGGACTGGCCTGTTTGATAATTTTCATTTTGACTAGATTTTTAGTAAATTTGATTTCCCTTTAAGGGCTTGTAATCTTCATCGGTTTTGTTTCTCTAATTTTTATTTCTTAGATCAATTTTAAGAGAAATACTTCTGTATAAAAATACTGTACAAATAAATTGAAATCATACTGTGCAACTTATTTTATAATCTATGATCGATCCACTGATAGCTGTTAGTAATCTTTGTGACTTTCAACATTCTGTTTAGTAGAAATGTCAAGCCTCTTTGTATCCCGTCTATAAAAAATATTTTTTTTCCACAGTGGCAAAGGCAAGTATAATAAAAGGCCACTGAGAAGAATTGTTTCCACTCCAAAAAGTAGCGCACAAGAAGAAGAAATTGGGCATGACCAACCGGCCAACTGTCTCCTCTGAGTGCCTGGCTTCTTCAAGGCCAGCTCTGCCCCGTGGGATCTGCCAGGTCCTGGCTCGGCTGTGCCCTGAAACTCTACCAGGCTTGCCAGGAAGTAAGCCTCCTACTGGAATATCCAGTAGAAGCTGAGCTACCCTCGTCTCACTGGGAGTTAGTTAGCTCACACATAATCCTCAGCGCCGTGTCTTTTCATCATGCCTGCAGCTGACTCCAGTGTGGCAACTGGCAGCCACGCCTCCCTGTTCCCTGGTGGCGCCCATCATCTGAGTCTGCATTTTCCCCAGAGCCACTCGCTTCACTCAGGCTCAGAGTGACACATCATGCTCTTGGGAGGTGCTCTGTCTCCCCCGCTGCCTGTGGACGCCGCGGGTGATTGCTGTGATGCTCACATCCTGGCTGCAGTTGTTCATAAACAGATTATAAACCAGCCCAATCATTCACAAGGCACTGGTGCAGATGGCTTTATGACTTAGAAGTGTGATCTTTAAAATATCCCAGAAGGAATGGAATTTGCATTCCTGATGTAGATTGGGGATATTAATGTGGTCGGGTCCAAATTCTCAGAGCAATGCCTGCAGTACCCGATAGAAGTGAGAAGAGGTTCTTACTTACTTCACACCTACTGCATGGAGTAAGTCAAAGCACAAGTTCATCTGCAGTGTCAGAGGCCTTGGGCTTGGTTTATCACCTAGTTCATAGTGAAAACAAAACCTCAGTCAGGTAGTGTTTTTATTGCTAAATTAGGGAATTTCTAACTTAGGGCATTGGTGTTGCTCTGATGGGATATTTGGGAGTTCTGTTAGTCATTTTCTTATACTGTTCCCTCAAACATCTTAAGCTTGGACTAGTAATTCATACCGTACTTGCATAAACATAAGACGGAAGTGCTCTAGGTTATACCCCAATGTAAAAGAACCAAGTATATTAAACTTCCTGTTTCAAAATACATAAAACTAGAAAAAAGCAAACATGAATTTCAAAGGCTCCACCACGGTCTCCCTTAAAATGTGAGCTCCTCATTTGTACTTAAAATGTAAGTTGGTTTCATAAGAAATTATTTGTCTACATGTTCAGTAATCTAGCTACAACATGAAGAACCTGACACACAAGTCGAAAAGAGAATTGCAGTCCAGTCGCGGTGGCTCACGGCTGTAATCCCAGCACTTTGGGAGGCCGAGGTGGGTGGATCACCTGAGGTTAGGAGTTCAAGACCAGCCTGGTCAATGTGGAGAAACCCTGTCTCTACTAAAAATACAAAAATTAGCCAGGCATGTGGTAATCTCAGCCATGCAGGAGGCTGAGGCAGTAGAGTTGTTTGAACCCAGGAGACAGAGGAGACAGAGGTTGCAATGAGCCGAGATCACACCACTGCCCTCCAACCTGGATGACAGAGCGAGACTCTGTCTCAAAATAAATTAAAAAAAAAAAAAATGAGAAATGCAAGTGTTCATGGCACTGCCTTGTTAGTCGGCCAGATAGTCAGTGCCGAGGAAAGGAAAGTGATCTATACTAAGAGAGATGTTTTGAGGGAGACAGTTGCTGCTCATATACACAAACATATAGCTCACAAGGACAGTGAAAACAAAACCAAAGCGGAAGAAAGAATTAAAGGCCAAATCACCAAGTCTAAACCCTTGAACCAACGAGCATCTTTCTCAGTGAAGTTTCTCAAAAGACTGTGCACAAACTGACCTTTGGACGGGAGAAGGAGCTCTACCACGGAAGGGATGAGACCCAAGCTAGTGCTGCCATTTCTGTGTGGCTGTGATATCCTGCCTCTCAGAACCACATTGCAGGAGCTGATCCTCTCTGAGTTTATTGTCGTGACCTCCTTTCCAATACCAACATTGCATCAGCAGGAAGAAAATGACCTCTCACTTATTTTCCATTGAGAGCAATAGCCCATGCTTTATATTTTAAGGGAAAAGAATGCAAATTCAGTGAGTAGATGTGCCATGTAGCTCTTTAAGTAAAGTTGCTTTGAGTAATTTTATCCCAGCCCATCACATTCTGATGAACTGAAATAACAGACACATTATTTTCACCCTTTGCCAGAATTTTTGTGTGACAGAATGTGATAACAAAGAATGAAATGAATTAAGTTTACTTCTTGCTTTCAGGTTGGTGTAGGGAAGGAGAAGATGGAAACTCTTCCCCTTTGGTTTTTGTATAGGGGTTGGTATACAATGTGCTTAATGAATGTGTTCAGTTAATTAACTAATGAATGTGAAGTGGGATTTATCAAAATCTTGAGAACGATGATAGCCTGAGTTCTTCCCCTTTCTCTGGTGCTGGGCTCATCATGGTAGAAGACTAATGACACCTTGGAAAACACATCCGAGGAACCGTCCTTGGAAGAATTTAGTAAAGATGTGTTTGCTCTTTCTGTGGTCTTTCAGATACTGGATTTGTGCTACTAAGAATGTAACACTTCAGGCTATAGTCCTCAATGCCATAGATATCGTGCCCCCTTTCTTTTGGTGCCCAAGTTTTTCTGCCTGATGCTGGCAGGGGCTCTCCCCACACCATGTGTTCCACCCCCAGCTTGGTGATCTTGCCTTCAGAGAGCTCCCAACGCAAACAGGGTAAGGTGCTGGACTTCTTGTTAAACCTACATTTCAATAAAAGCCTTTGTAACTCAGAGGAATGCATCTTTGGGGAAAGTCTTAAGTGAACGAAGGAAATATTGAGCCCTTGACTCACGATCCACAGCCAGGTGTCCATCTCCCATAGCTGGAAACTTGGTCTGTCCAGTTGGCAACATGGGACATAGTTTCACAGGGATGAATGAACGGTTTTCTCAGTTCAGTTCCAAAGTGTTTCAGTAACACCGGGACATTATTTTGGAGGATTAGAAAAAGCTAAGTAGGAAACATGCTTTGTGTACTAATCATCAATTAATTAGTATTTGGTTCACTAAAGGATGCTCTGCTGCCTAGAAGAGTGTCTCACCACCAAGAAATAGGAAGAACAAACTATGGACTTGGTGTTTAAAAGAGGAAGGTACACTCAAACCTGGATTATCTTATCTTCCTACCAATGTATTTGTACCTGGTAACCAAACTCGCCGTACATTCATTTTAGAAGTTAGTTCATATTGACTTTTTTTTTTTTTTTTTTTTTGGTGGGGGGATGGAGTCTCACTCTGTCATCCAGGCAGGAGTGCAGTGGCACAATCTCAGCTCACTGCAACCTTCGCCTCCCGGGTTCAAGCAATTCTCCTGTCTCAGCCTCCCAAGTAGCTGGGACTACAGGTACATGCCACCACACCCAGCTGATTTTTGTATTTTTAGTAGAGACGTGGTTTCACCATATTAGTTAGGCTGATCTCAAACTCCTGACCTCAGGTGATCCACCTGCATCAGATTTCCAAAATGTTGGGATTACAGGTGTGAGCCACTATGCCCGGCCTGTAGTGACTTCTAATAACCGAAATTTAACAATGTCAGGCCTACACATTGGAGACTACCAAAAGGACACATAGAAAGTAAGTACCTTGTAGCTGAGTATATCACTATGTTTAAAAAATAACAATCTCAGGAATTAAGGACTATCAGTTTACTTGGGTACCAGAAAAACTGACTGAGATTTAGTTGAGGGCTGTGAAGCCCAACATTTGCAGGATCCTAATCTGAGAGTGTCAACAAGCCCAACTTCTAAGGAGGAAAGAAAGTATTAGGTTGTTGCAAAAGTAACTGTGGTTTTCACCATTAAAAGTAGTTAATGGCAAAAACCGCAATTACTTCTGCAACGACCTACTACTGCAAGTTTAGTAAGAATTCTCTGCAGGGAATGTGAAAAAGACTGAGCCTTCTCAGTTTGCCATGGTCAAACTTATCTCCATTCATTTCCCTTATGTATAAGTTTTTCTACTTTTCAGATCACCTAAGAAAGACCTTAGATAATGTTTCTGACAATGGCAGGGACAGTGACAAGCTGAAACAAACTTCGACTGACCTTCGTTCAGTCCATGGAACTTTCTAGCCTCCAAATCTTTGTCTAACAAGGACTCTCCACGTCAGGAGAGAGAACACACAAAGACAGTAAGAACAAGAAATATTGAAGTTAAGGGTGCCTTATTTCATCAGGGATAAAAATTGGCAGCCAGGCTAGAAAATGTGCTCTCCACCTTACAGTAAGAATATCCAAAGCTGGTTAAAAAGTGTGCTTAGAAATACCAATCTGCTGGCAAACATGCCGTCTAGATCCTTCTGATTCTTGGTAACAAGTAGGAATTTAGTGAACAACTTAATTCACCTGTGTCTCTGCGCCTGCCACTCCAAGGTTTTGATGAAAATGGAAAGCCCATGACAAGATAATCATATTTTATTTAAAATATTGCATTGGTAAAGGAGTACTGAAATTAACAACATCTCTTAATTCTCTAACATTTTCTGGTATTTTGAGTTTAAAAAAAAAATGCGTGCCTCTGAGTGAAAGAGCCACAAGTATAATAATAGTGATTTGCTAATTCTTAGCAAAGCATTTTTGTGTCATATTCATAAATTTGCTAAGTATATTACTATAATGACGAGGTAATGAGTCACTTTGCAAGTCAGGATGCCACACTCTTTGCTATCAGCTAAACTGAAAAACGTCCTGATTGAGATGGGAGCTGATAGATAATTTAAAATAATTTGATGATAGATCACTATGTGATTTTTTGCATACAACTTGAAAAAGGTTTAAATAATTGAGTGAAATTTTCATAATAAAACTCCTTCCAATTCCAAGTACTAATTTATTTGAACAAAATATCTCAGTTCTTCAATCTGCGAAAATGAAAATTAGGAATTGAATTAATGCCAAGCCCTGTTTCATTCTATCAATAAATAATATTCATCTGTGGTTATTTAGACTACTTGACAAAAAACCCAAGACATATTTCCAATACCTTTTACTTTTTATGTTTAATAGTGATACATAAAATTTTATATTTATGTTGTTTTGATCAATTTCTACAGTTATTAATTATAACTAACTCAACTCGGAATGAAATACAGAGCACTATGGTCACAGGAAATGTGCTAGAGAATACAGAGTTTTTAAAAATTTTATATATAGTTTTTAAAAGAAGTATATAAGCTGATCAATAAAACTTTAGATGAAGAAAAAATTCTGTGGGAAAGTAAAATTGAAATAAATAACAGAATAATGAAACATATTCTATTTTCTATTATTAAAGAACTTGTTCATTTGCCTTTTAAGTGGCTTCTGGTGGGTATCAAATTACTGGGGCATTAAGATTCCACTGGGTTTATTTTTTTAATGATGTAACACTTTTATTTCAAAATGTTAACATTCACAATAAATCAGAAATGATAATTCTTCAAACAATTTAAACTTTTGAACAACATGTCTAGCTATCATCTTTAAAAAGAGATGTAATACAGAGTTTTTCAAACTTCTTTTATGGTTAGCAAGAAATTTTTAAAGTCACTACTTTGGAATATTGTGTGGTAAAAGGTAAGGAATTGAATCTTTACTAGGTTGTAGTTGGTGTCTTTGTCTGAGGCATCACATTCGGCTAAGAATGTAGTATGATCTTAGAGTGCTATTCACTGAAGGAGAGGAAGTAGGAAGCTTTTATTTTCTTTTGAAGAAATTCTTTAAGAAACTAACTTTCATTTCTTATTGAGAGATTGCCTTGGCCTTAGGAATGAGGGTCTTTTGCCCAGGCTGTGACCTGCCGTGAAGAGGCTGCCCTTGCCTTCCTGGTCTCCACCACCCAGAACTACTCCCCGTGTGATTATCTCACACATTCTGTGAATGTAATCAGAGTTAACATCAGGAAAACAGGGCTCCTCTCCTGGCCATGGAACTCCATCGCAGCTAGCAAGCCATAGTCCGGACCTGGTGAGTGACATGTTCAGGGATACAATTTCTTCTACAGTGTGAAGGATGATGTTCTTTCCATTGTGTGAGCAGTATTTCCACTGAAGAAATACATCCCTCTTATTAATGATTTTCTGCCATTTAATTCACAAGAAAAAAATCTCAAGATATAATAAGCCACCTTACATAGGCAGACTATATTCAGGTAGAGAACAAACCAACCATACAAACAATTGAAAGTTTGTTTCAAATAAAACACTCTTGGAGGTACAAGAAGAAATTTTAACACGTGTAAAAATAAAGTACAAGAAGAAATTCCAGTACAAAACCAGTTAATAAAATGTAAAGTGAAAAAAGATTTACCTTTGGTCATTAAGCTTAAGCAGCAGCTGTTATCTGGGGAGATTTTGCAAACGAGGCCTAAGCCCTTTAGCGTTACAATAAAAAGTGCTATAAATCACCCTTTGAAAACTTTAGTAATTATGTGGGGATTTTTTGTTTTTGCAATAGATGTTGACAGTTAAAGTAACACTGTTAGTACAGAAAGATGTTGTAAAACTTCATGTTTATAAAACAGTGACTTAGAGGTCAGATAAACAGCTGCCCACATTTATGAACTTGAAATCTCCGTACCAGGCAAGTCCGAAGATCTAATTATGTACAAAAGAAAACAAAAAACACAATTAGCATGTTTCTAGCACAGGTGCGTGAAGCTGTATAGTAATATTGTCTGATGCTAAGTGGTGAAGACAAAAGGATAAAACAGAGTAAAGGGAGAGAGGATGACAAGGGTATTCCTGAAAAGTGTTGGTCAGGAAGGTCTAACGGGAAAAGAGATAGAAGTCTCAGGTACAAATGGTGAAGTCATTTTTCATTTGGTTCTGAAACCTCAAACACAGTAAACAGAGGTAGATTAAAGTTGAATCTAAAGCCAAATGTTTTTGAAGGGATGTTGATACCTAGTTTATTTGAAGTCTAATGGTCATTCAAGACAGAGGCTGACTCTGAGTTAAGAAATTAAAAATAAAAATACTGTTGAATAGATAGATCGATAGATGCGTGATAGGACAAGCATAGTAAAATGTCAATGGTGGGACATTAACATCCCTGTCATATCTGGGTATTGGATATAGCGGCGTTCTCTATTAAATCCATTCAGCCTTTTGTATGTTCATTTTATAATGAACACTCATGTTAGAAAGACTTATATTTCTCAAGCTTAGAAACACATTTCAGGTCAGAACAAGTCATAATCATTAAAATAGTTACTAAAGTTTGTCAAATTTGCTTTAGTATTTACTTATTTAAATCTTATCTCACATAGTTATCATCTTTTAAACTAACTTAGTAATATTGCCTGTATTAAGTTCTGTTTTTGTCTTAAAACAGTAATATGAGGTAAACAGTATGACATTAGTATGCTAAGGTCTCTTTCAGTTAAACACACGTATGGATAACACAGGGATACCTAGATTATGAAAATATCCACTATCTGTGTACTAGGTAGAAATATAATTTCATGGAAAGCACTTATAAAACAAAAACCACAAAAGTTTGAGTATTAAATGCTCATTTTATTTGTAAGTTAGTGACACAAGTATTAAAAGCCCTCTTCTTGAATATTCAATTAATTACGTAAATTTAACAAAATAATAACCACTTGGGTTCAATAACACAGGCTGGCCCTGCCTTCGTGTTAAATAGCATAGCTCTAAAAGTCTCCCAAATATAGATCATTTCTGGAGCAAACAATATTCCTCCTCCAAAAAGAGATTAAACATTTAAGGTTGTGCATATTCTCGACTATTCAGGAGATGACAGACTAGAAAGTGAATAGGATCTTTCTAACTTTAGAGTAAGATAATGGCACTTTAAGAAAAATGACTCTCTGAATGTTACAACCAAAGCTGATTTGTATGAGAAACTTCCCTCATATTTATTTTCAAATTCTCTTAAATGCAGCATGAAAAGTAAACAAAATATTTCAAAAAGAATGGGATGCAGAAATGTCAAGCTCTGCCAGACCAGAGAAGTAATTTCTAAGAATCAAAAGTTACATACAAAATGAATTACAATTTTATCATACAGAAAGGAACTGGGCAATTTCCCCTCCTCACCTCCCCTCTTGTATTTTTACTAGGGAAGAAAAGTCCTACAACAAAGAGCTCCTTTCTGAGGTATCTAGGACTATTTGTTTCCCCACAGCCTCACTCCACCCCATTGTATCTATATTTACTCAATTGCTTCCATTTAGGCAATGATGGCTGTTGGAGAGCACTTTCCACTGTGGGTGTGAAGCTGGCAGAAAAAGGTGCTGGGTTTGGAAAGGCCACTGGAGCAGTGCCTTCTGGAATTGGTGCCATGTTAGTTCATTATTTCTAGCAAAAGTCTACCTCATATTAATCAAAAATAAATTCTCCTGCAGATTAAGATGACTGGCCTACAGAAATAGGAAAGCACACCTCAGTGAGGCAGAGAGTGGATGACTGACTGATAAACACCAGAGACTTGGCTAAGCAGTGTGGACGTATTAATCCAAAAATTTTAGGGAACTTAAAATTAAAACAAACAGAATGGTGTACAAATATTGTGCCCTAGTTAGTGAGTTTCTTTTTTATGGAAATGTGAGTTAGCAATTCTGAAACTAGTTTTTGTTCAAAGACTGAAGAAATAAGGAAATGTGTATATAAGTAATGACAGCCAGGACTCTTGTCAGAGAAATGAGTTGCCAACGAGGAAAGGGGGAATGCTCAGATGAACCCCATCATATCTCATTGGAATCAAGGGCATGAACCACCACACACAATTTGAAAGGGCTCTCAATGTCAAATCTGGAATAATGTGAACAATAAAATTGGAAGCCTAATGTAATCATGTCAATGATTACATTAAATATAAATGGCCTAAAAGCACTAGTTAAAAAAGATTATCAGACTAAAGTTTTAAAAACCAACTGATTCTATGTTATCTATAAGAAACCTACTTCAAAAATAATGATATAGATATATTCAAAGTGAAAAGATGGTAAAATGATGTGTCAAGTAAACACTAATTAAAAAACGAGAGTAGCTATAGTAATATCAGAAAAATTGAACTACAGAACAAGGAAAATTACTAAGGATAAAAATGAACATTATATAATTATGAAAAATAAATTAATCCAAAAGAAATAATACTCCTAAGTGTGTATGCATCAAACAAGAAAGTTCCAGAATACATGAAGCAAAAACTAAATAAACAAAAAAATGGACAAATCTACACTCATTCTTCAAGATATCAACAGTCTTCTTCCAGTGGTTGTTAAAACAAGTAGACAGAAAATCAGCAAGGATAAGAAGGGCCTGTACATTACTACTGAACAAATTTATCTCATTGACATGTCTAGACTTTCCATTCAACAAGCAGAATATGTATTCTCTTTCAGAACACAGAGAACATTTATCAAAATATCATATTCTGGGCCATAAAATAAACCTTAACAACAATAAAAGAATTTAAATCATACAAAGTTTTTTGGCCATACATAATGAAGCCATAAATCATTAACAGAAGATACTTTGGAAATATCCAAATATCTAAAACTTTAGCATCACACTTTTAAGCCTTTGGGTCATGCAGAAAGCTTCAAGGGAAATTAGAAAATATTTCAAAAATGTATTTATTTGAAAATGTAACAGGTGGGATATAGCCAAATTATAGTTTAGAAAGAAATTTATAGCATAAAATGTTTATATTAGAAAAGTCCCTTGTCAATTATCTGTGCATCTACCTTAAGAAATAAGAAAAAAGAGAAAATCAAACCAAAAGCTAGCCAAAGGAAAAGTAACAATAAAGTAAGGTGCAGAAACCATTGCAATAATTAAAAACCTAAGAATAATAGAGAAAATCATTGAAAACAAAAGCTGTTTCTTTGGAAAAAAGAATAAAATTGATAAACCTCCAGACAGACTAAACAAAGGGAAAAAGAGAAGACATAAGGCATCAGTTTCGGAAACAAAAGCGATTATATCACTACAGACCTTACAGACATTAAAAAGATAATAAAGGAACTCATCAATCTGATAACTTAGATGAAATAGATCAACTCTTTGTAAAAGATTACAAAATCTCACTAAAGAATAAATAAATAACCTAGTTCGTGTTATGTCTGTTAAACACATTTTATATAGTTAAAATTTTACAATAAAGAAAATCCCAGACCAAGATAGTTTTAAAGGTAAACTCCACCAATCATGTAAGGATGAAATAATGCCAATTCTACAAAAATTCCTGTGGAAAATAGAAAAGGACACTTATAAACTCATTTTTTGAGGCAAGTATTACTCTGATACCAAAAGGAATCAAAGATATGAGAGAAGAAAATCATAGCCCAGTACTCCTCATGAACATAGATGCATACATATCCAACAAAATATTAAATCAAATTCAGTAATATATAAAAGGGATAATACATGTCTGTAAAACTCTGGTGCAAAAATATTTATAGCGATTTTCTCTATAATTGGCAATAACAGGAAACAACCCAGATATTTTCAAATGGTCAGTGGCTAAACAAATGATAGTACATCCATAAAGTAGATGTACTGCTCAGGATAAAGCATTATAAACTGTCAGTGCATACAGCAATATTGATAAATCTTAAACTCGTTTTTGCTAAGTGAAAGAAGCCACATGCAAAAGACTATATTGCATGTGCCTATTTATATGCCATTCTAGAAAGAGCAAAACTATAGGAATGGAAAACAGATCAATTGTTGGCAGGGTTTAGGGGTCAGTGAAAGGCTTGACACTAAAGAGGGGCACATAGGAAATTTTGGGGCGATGAAACTATTCAATATGGCACCATAGTGATGGATACATTACTCCATGCATCTGTCTATACTCACAGAACTGCACATGAAAAAGTAAATTTTATGGTACGTACATATAAATTAAATAAAAAATAACCTATGACATACAGCTAGAGCAAGAAATATTCATAGTCTCAAAATTATGTCAATGGAAATTTAAAAACCAGAATTAAATACATTAAGCATTCAAGTAAAAGGGTTAGCAAAAAAAAAAAAAAAATCAAATTTATTGAAGGAACATGGATAAAAGCATAAAATAGAAAAAGAGTATAGCCAAAGAAAAAAATTAAAACTTCCCTGAAATTACAGTAATATTGATGAACCTCTGGCTCACCTAATCAGGGGAGAAAAAGAAGAGGAAACCATACAGACCAAAATTAGAAATGATTAAGAAGAAATAATCCTCGAAACAGAAAACTCTATTTTAGTCAAGAGAAGCTACTTATTGTTCCATAAATGTATTTTAAAAATTAGAAATGTTGGCTATTTTACTGAGAAGTCCAAGCAGAACAATTTCCTTAGAAGAAATAAAGAAAAATTCCACCCATAAAGAAAATACCTGAACACAACAAAACAAAAAAAAGGTCTGGATTGTTATTCAGGAAAATTCTACCTAAACATTGAAGAGCAGATGATTCTAATGCCATTTAAGCTGTTCAAAACCATAAAACAAAGAAAAGAGTCTTTCAAATTATTTTCATAAACCCTGTAAGAAATTCACAAAAGATAAAGATCAATAACACTTACAAAGGCTGACAGAAACATTGTGAGTAAAATATTAACAAACAGAAATCAACACATGTTTAAAAATCATGAAACGTACACTTTATTATAAGAATGGCTGAATGCCTCTAATTAGGCAACCAATTAATATTCCTAATTTCTAATTAAGAAACCAATTAATATTACCACATGGATGGCTCAGCATTAGGAAGCATTAATATTGTCTTGCTAAAAACTCATTACTACAACGTTGGAAAAGCATTTGAAATTAAATTTCAAATGCATTCCTAATTTTTAAAAAGACAGTTACATAGAAATCAACAGAAAATATCTAAACATAATTTATACATATACAAGTACGTAATATGAAATGTGTAGATCAAAGCCAAAAATGAGACAAGGTTGTCTACTGCCATCACTACTACTTAACTACTTTTTCTTTGTAACTTTTTACTGGAGGTCTTAACTAATGAAGTTAGAAAAGGAAGTTAATTCTGGAACAGTTGAGAGACAGGGGAAAAAATTGTACAGGCATGCTCTATACGAGAAATGTCAAAAATTATCACTGAGTTTTAGGTATGAGAATGTTATTGTGGCTAAATGGAATTTTTTTCCCCTAATTTTAAATGGATCCTGAAGTATTTTACAGCACAATGTCATGGTGTTTGTGACTTACTTTAAAGGATTTCATCACAAATGTGGAACAATAAATGCGTAAAAATAAGTATATATATATTAGTATATCCTTGATCTACATAAAACAATTCTGGAAGGATATATGAAAACTGATAATGGTGGCTACCTGTGGCAGCATGTTTTCTCTTATCTTGTCTTGTCTTATTTTATCATTTTGTTTTGGTGAGGGGACTGAGGTGATGGAGAAAGTATGTAACGAAATGTTCAAAGGTATACTTTTACACACATTGATTTAAAATGTAGTGTTATTCAATAAAGTACACATTTTTGCTATTAAAATACAAAGAAAACTTCTTCAGTCTTTAACAGATCAAGAGGTAGAAAAAAATAAATTTTTAGCACACCTGGAAGATGTGTTGTAATGGTAATTCAAATAATATTGTTCTAACTTTGTCCTCTATAAAAAACATGTATTCTTTTCAGGGGTACACAGAATATTTACAAAAATTAAGTATGCATCAGAGCACATGTTTAAAAAACCCTCACTGAATTTCAAAAGGCAGAAATTATACAGGCCAAATACTCTGACCACAGAAAAATAGAATGAAGCTGTGTTCAAAGACAGATTCATATCCGTAAAAGCTTTTATTATTACACAAGAAGAAATGAAAACAAATGAAAGCATTCACTTCAGGAAGTTAATATAAGGAAAACAAAGCAAGAGGAAGGAAATAATTTTTACAAAAAAAAAAAATTGATGGCCAAAATAGAATAAAACCAGATTTGATATACACATCTAAGAGCCCTTTCATTGAGGCCAAAAAAGCTAATTAAAATGCCAAACATCTGGCAATCTCTTTAAGAAAAACGGGAAAATACAGATATACAAAATAAAGAATGAGAACACAGCGAGGTAGAAGATTCAATTAATAATATGGTAAAACCTCTCGCAATAAAGGTGGTTAACTCCATGATAACACAGTTGAAAATCTTGCAGAAATGGGTGAATCACTAATAGGAAATGGCAATTTTCCAAACCTATTGAAGACTAAGTATACCATCTAAATGTACAATGATCACAGGGGAAAAATAAAATGAAGAATTATCCAAGCATTTCTTCCAAAAATGGTGCCAAGCCCACAGTTTTTTGGGCTAAGTTCTTTCCAACTTTCAAGGAACAG
Source organism: Mandrillus leucophaeus (assembly GCF_000951045.1). NCBI lineage: Eukaryota > Metazoa > Chordata > Mammalia > Primates > Cercopithecidae > Mandrillus > Mandrillus leucophaeus. The sequence continues at coordinate 386,178 of NW_012103843.1, forward strand.
ATAATTAGTACGCTATGTAAACTGCTGTAAAGCAGAGGAAATCGCAGGAAGCTTCCCAGCCCACTTTACAAAGCCAGCACAGATCCGATCCCAAAACCTGACAAAAGTGGCACAAAAAAGAAAATGACAGGCTATGAATAAGCTTATTAAAATTCTAAATAAAGCACTAGCAATTTCAGACCAAGTCTATATTAAAATGACAATAGTTCATGATCAAATAAAATTATTCAAGGAGCACAAGGATATTTTAATATATCACATTAATAGATTACAAAGAAAACCATATAATCATCTTTAAAATGCCCATAAAAAGGCATCTGAAAAAAAAATGCAATATCCATCCCTGGGTTAAAGAAAGAAAATTAAAAAGGACCAAAAAATCTTTAGGAGTCCAGGATCAAAACGCTGATTCTCTAATATTGTACCATCATGCAGACTTCCTTAAATTTCAGCCTACAAGCCACTTACATGAGAATTATCTGGGTGCTTGTTTAAAAGGTAGGTATATATGTAGCCTTTTCTGTTGAGTCACTTATCCATTGCCACAGACCCTATGTAACACACCACCCCCAAACAGTGGCTTAACACCATAAGCATTCTTTTCTTTTGTGCTCTGTGAGTGGAATATTTAGGTGAGATGTTTCCTGTGACCTTGGCCTCCTGGCTTACAGGAGGAGGGCTCAGCTGGCTGTAGCTGATCTGGTGGTTCACCTGCAGTGACCTGGGCTCCACACTCCTCCTTTTCACCCTGGGGACAGCCACCTCACCTGGGCATCTTCTCGTGGGGATGGCAGAGATGCAGGATGGCAAGCACCTACCAGACATCTCTTTCAAGCCTGTGCTGCTACTACATCTTCTGACATCCGATGGGCCACAACACGTCACATGGCTAAGCCCAGTGTTAAGGGGCCGGGTCAAGCATGTACCTGGTCAAAGCCCATTTCAACTTGCAACAGGAAAGGGTATGGACAAAGGGGCAGAACATCAGGGCCATATCTGTGCTTTCCAGATTTTCTAACAATTCTCATGTTACTTTTGAAATAGTTTTTATTTAAAAAATTAAAAATTAAGTGCATAGGTTTGAGAGACATTATGTATGTGCTACTGTGGGAGAGACCACAGCCTGGCAAAGTATCTAATCTCAATGAGAGATAGAAAACAAATGTGGGTTTCTCTGTTCATCAAAAGGGAAAAAATACAAGAAAGAAAAAGAAATACCCCCCAGAGCCAAAGGGACTAGGGCAACTGGGGCGCCTGCTGGGAGTGAAAAGTGAGCTAGAACAATACTTTTTACATTTCAGTTTGTCATTGACTATCGGATCAAGGTAACAATTTCGTGGGCCGTAGAAACTTTTTAAATTTTTTATTTTTTAAACTTTTATTTTAGGCTTGGGGGTACATAAGAAGTTTTGTTACACAGTTAAATGTGTGCCACGTGGGTTTGTTGTACATACTATTACATCACCCAGGTAATAAACTCAGTACCCCATAGTTATCTTTTCTGCTCCTCCAGCTCCTCCCACCCGCCCCCCTCAAGTAGACCCTAGTGTCTATTGTTTCCTTCTTTGTGTTCATAAGTTCTTATCATTTAGCTCCCACTTATAAGTGAGAACATGCGGTATTTGATTTTCTGTTCCTGCGTTAGTATGTTAAAGACCATAGCCTCCAGCTCCATCCATGTTACCACAAAACACATGATCTCATTCTTTTATATGGCAGCATAGTACTCCATGGTGTATATGTACCACATTTTCTTTATCCAGTGTGTCACTGATGGGCATTCAGGTTGATTCCATGTCTTTGCTATTGTGAACAGTCCTGCAATGAACATGTGTCTTCATGGTAGAACGCTTTATATTCCTCTGGGTATATACTCAGCAGTAGGATTTCTGAGTCGAATGGTAGTTCTGCTTTTAGCTCTTTGAGGAATTGCCACACTGCTTTCCACAATGGCTGAACCAATTTACACTCCCACCAACAGTATATAAGGGTTCCCTTTTCTCTACAACTTTGCCAGCATCTGTTATTTTTTGGCTTTTGAATAGTAGCCATTCTGACTGGGGTGAGATGGTATCTCCTTGCGGTTTTGATTTGCATTTCTCTAATGATCTATGATATTGAGCTTTTTTTCATATGCTTGTTGGCCACATGTATGGCTTATTTTGAAAAGTGTCTGTTCATGTTATTTGCCTACTTTTTAACGGTGTTGTTTTCCTCTTGTAAATGTAAATTTCTTATAGAAGGCGGATATTAGACCTTTGTCAGATGCATAGTTTGGAAATACTTTCTCCCATTCTTTAGGTTGTCTATTTACTCTGTTGATATTATTTTTTTTTTTTTACTGTGCAGAAGCTCTTAAGTTTAATTATATCCCAATTGTTAATTTTTGCTTTTGTAGCAATAGCTTTTTGTGTCTTTCTCATGAAATCTTTACCCATTCCTATGGCTAGGATGGCATTGCCTAGGTTGTGTTCCAGGGTTTTTATAGTATTGGATTTTATATTTAAGTCTTTAATTCATCTTGAGTTGATTTTTGTATATAGTGTAAGAAAGGGGTCCAGCTTCAATCTTCTGCATATGGCTAGCCAGTTATCCCAGCATCATTTGTTGAAGAAGGAGTCTTTTCCTCATTGCTCGTTTTTGTCAGCCTTGTCAAAGATCATATGGTCTTAGATGTGTGGCCTTACTTCTGGGTTCTCTATTCTATTCCATTGGTCTATGTCCTTGTTTTTGTACCAGTACCATGCTGTTTTTGGTCACTGTAGCCTTGTAGTATAGTTTGAAGTCAGATTACGTGATTCCTCCAGCTTTGTTCTTTTTGCTTAGGATTGCCTTGGCTACTCAGGCTCTTTTTTTGGTTCCATATAAATTTTAAAATAATTTTTTCTAGTTCTGTGAAGAACGTCATTAGTAGTTTGATAGGAATAGCATTGAATCTGTAAATTGCTTTGGGCAGTATAGCCATTTTAATGATATTGATTCTTCCTATCCATGAGCATGGGATGCTTTTCCATTTGTCATAAAAATATTTTTTAAATGAAGTAGAAAATAGTAGAAAATGTCAGAGTTTATTACAGAGTGGATGTAAATATCATAGTGAAATATCTTCAGTGATGCATTGTAAATTATCTGCTTTCTTCTTAGAAAGACTTTGCAATAGAGGAGCCCTAAAAGTAGGTTCGGGAAAAGGAGATGAAAAGGCCACACTTAGGCTATGTGTAGGAAGATGTGGATAACATGACCTATGTCCTAGTTTAAATCTGGTAGAATTATCAAGGGAGTTCCCTCTAATTCTCAAAAGTGTTCCAGTTTGGGCAATAAATTATACGGTCACCCTCAAGATACTCGGCTCAATTCAGCCAATGTTAGTAAGGGCTTTAGTGCCTATAGATAAGAGTCAGACTCAAAGATTTACCTAGAAGAGAGCCCCAGGAATGCGACGTGGGCTATGGATAAGGGTTTACACACAGTCGTGTTATCCTGAAGTGCATGGCTATGATGTGTAGTCTTATGTGTCAACATGTCAGGCTCAGGTGCCCAGTTATTTAATCAAAATGAATCTAGGTGTTGTTGTAGAGGTATTTTGTAGATGTGGTTAACACCTATAGTCATCCTACTTTAAGTAAAGAAGATCACCCTCTATAATGTGAGTGGGCCTCATCCCATCAGTTGAAGGCCTTAAAAGTGAAAACTGATTTTTCAGAGAAAAAGGAATTCTGCCTCAAGGCTGCAGCATGAACTCCTGCCTGAGTTTGCAGTCTGCTCTCTGCCTTAAGGATGTTGGATTTGCCAGCCCCTACAACCAAGCGAGCCAATTCCTTAAAATAAAATCTCCATCTCAATTGATCTGCATGTCTTCCTCTCTGTCTATACATCTGTATCTATCTATTCACCTACATCTCTACATATCTAGATCTAATGCCTTCATATCTAAATCTATCATCTCCTATTTATTCTGTTTCTCTGAAGAACCAATATAATGGCTGAGAACCAAGGCATCACCTGGAAAAGAGGTCTGATCTTGCAGGGATTCAAGTGAAGAGAGTGAGCCCAGGCCTAGCTACGTTAAGAGGTGAATTAATGAGACTAGAGGATGGTCACTGGGGTCCCAAGGATGGAAGGGACATACCAGTTATCAGGCCTAGAGCTATTGTTTAACTCTTACAGGGCTAACAGCACTAACAAGATACAGTGCTGGCATGAAATCCACACTTGTGCTTCTTCAAGGTTCCATGTGGCCTGTACCCTGACAGTTTCTCATGCTATAGGCAACATGTTGAAAAGCTGGGTGTGCTATGTGTGAGAAATAAGGCATGATGGATGTGTGTATTAGCAAGGGTTCTCCAGAGAAACAGAGCCAGTAGGCGGGGTGTGTGTGTGTGTGTCTGTGTGTGTGAGTGTGTGTGTGTGTATGTGTGTGTGTGTATGTGTGTGTGTGAGTGTCTGTGTGTGTATATATATGTGTGTGTGTGTGTGTGTGTGTGTGTATATATATATATATATATGAGAGAGAGAGATTTTAAGGAACTGTCTTGTGCAATTGTCAGGACTGGTAAGTCTGAAATCTGTAGAGTGGACCCACAAGCTGGAGATTCAGGTAAGAGTTGATCTTGCAGTCTCGAGTCCAAATTCCACAGGATGGCAGAACGGAAACTTAAATAGGATTTCTATGTCTCGGTCTTGAGGCAGAATTCCTTCTTTTTCAGGAAATCTCAGTCTTTGCTGTCAGGGTTTTCGACATTGACTGAGGCTCACCAGCATTATGGAGGGTCATCTACTTTACTCAAAGTCTACTGATCATAGATATTAAGCGCATCTACCAAATATCATTGTAGCCACATCCTGGCTCGGGTGAAGCTGACATGTGAAATTAACCATTTCAACATCACACGGACTTTGGACCTAGGCAGACCTGGAATGTGTACATACTAGCTGGGTAATTTGGGCAAAGGGCCACCTCTCTAAGCCTGACTCATCTCATCTCTAAAATGGGGGTAATAAGGCTGACCTAGAACAATTGTGGAAAGAATTCATTAGACGCTCAGTAAGTGGTAGGTTTTGTTATGACTCCATTAACTGTGTTGGGGAAGGGCAAAGTGTTGGTGGAAGAGAAAGTAGGGAGAGCCTGTGAGCCCAGCAAGCGGCTCCGGGAGGAAGCTGTAGCATGGGAGTGGCTGCACAGACCCCAAGCTGGAAGATGGGGCACCTACTGAGACATGCCCCTGGGGCCTGTCCTACTTGGTCACAATTCTACCAGCTACTAAACAAGTGCACGATTACCATCTGGAGTTGTCAGCCTCTGCCTGTAAAAGAAGGACAGCTCTCAATTGAGTCAGTTGAGGACACCAGGCTTCTCTCCTCTTTTGTGCCTCTCTCCTGTAATTCACACACACAGCCCTGTTGTTATTACCTCATCCCAAGGCATGTGCCTGACACTAAGGAGTACTGTTTAAGCCTTAATTCCTTTATAGGAATGGCCAGTTGTCTGAAACACAGTGTTTTCCTAGGAAAGTAGGCCTATGAAACAGGTCCTATTATAGCACCTCCAGCCCGGTGTGAATGAAAACCAACAGAATTCATAAAGCAAATGAAAAATGAAATTCAGCTGCTTCAACTCCCTCGGCTAGGATCGAAATACAGGTACAGATGAATTCCTCGGATGACGCACAGCCAAATGTGACTAGAGTGTTATGATGTGTTTCTTAGGTCATAGCTGACAGGTTGCCAGGATTGCATTTGTGAGAGCAAAGAGATCAGCATTAAATTTCTTTCCCGTTATGTAACTGCTTTCACTTAAAGGATTACTTGTTCCCATACAAGAATGAGCCATGTACCTCCTTATAAAGTGTCCATGCTATCCCGCAAAGTACAGACCTGACTATGGATTTCACATGGACGCATTAGCTGCTTTAATTGATGAAAGAAATGGGAAACTGCCTTCTCTTTGTGACTACATTCAAAGGCTCCCCTTTGCTTTTAGCTTTCTGGCCATTTCATTTGATTATAGAGTAATTCTGAGCCCCTAATAACACCATCAATCAACAACATGAAAGGCATGACTATAGATGACCATGGAGCCCCCTTTTAGTTCCCTGACACTGATTTTTCCTCTTCTAGTTAGTTGAAAATAATTCTTGAAAAAACATTTCAAAAAGAAATCTTTTTTTCCCCAAAGATTCCAAACAGGATGTTATTACTGCTTGTTCTGTTACATTAGAAAACTTTATTAAAACCACCTTTCTCTAGCCTTTTAAACAGAGAAGCATGGAGCAAATTTGGCAAACACAAAAATACTTCTGTAATGATGAACAGAAATACATGTGCATTTGTAACACGAAGCATGCTGTTGTGTTTCTAATATCGGACTCTCTTTCTATACATTATTCTCTTAGTTTCATGAAAAAATAGACCTTTCATCAGATTGAGATTTATCGCTAAACACTTGGAATTCTTGCACCAAAATCAAGGATTGACTTCACTTCCACCAGACAGCTTCCACCTTCCAGTCTGGGTGATTCAGTATCCACATTTGCTTTATTAAATCCTGTATTTGCTAGTTTGGTGGCAAACAAGGACTAACTTACTTCACTAATTTGTAAATTGTGATTCCAGACTGTGTAACACGGCCTTGACTAGGCTTCCCAGGCTTAGAGCAGCCACGTACGTGGCCCCTCTCTGAGACCTCACATGAAATTCTTCATTTATTTTCCATGATTGCCACTTTATTTGAGCTCATAGCCCTGCCCTGAATGAGTCTTTGATATATTGAGAGTTAACCTAGTGTATCATTAATAACACTGAGTAGCAAGCAACCACAAAACCCAGCAAAATGCAAAACTACATTTTTTTTTTTTTTAGCTCACAGTTCCATGGGGTTCTGTGATCTGGGCTGAGCACACCTGTGTGTTTCCTGTGTGGCCAGCTGGGGGTTGGCTCACCCAGGATGGCCTCCGCTGGACGACAGATACTCGGCTCTGCTCCACGCATCTCTACTCCTCCAGAAGACCAGCTCAGACACAGACGCAGCAGCCAGGACAAGGGCCATCCTAACCACCCAAGGCTTTTCAAGCCTCTGCTTACATGATGGTGGCTGACGTCCCACTGGCCAAGAGAAGTCACATGGCTGACTGAGAGTCAGAGGAGGAGAAAACTGCAAAGTGCATTGGGAAAAGACTTGGACACAGGGAGTGGGGAGAATTGGGGCCATTTTTGTAATCTACCACACTTGGTGCCTACAGTCAAGCTTAAGAAAAGAACAGAGTGATGTGCAGGCTCAGAGGAATGAGAGAAAGCTATTTATGTCTCACCTGAGCATCAGGGAAGGCTTCCTGGTGGAGGTCACAAGTTGGATACACATCACCACATCATAGATGCCATCCTCCAAGAGCTGGTCTCACTCTGAAATACTAAATGGCAAGACCCCTCCAAAGTCATGCCCTCACTTATGCTACACACACCCGCTGAGTTCACCCAGACTTCCCCACCTGATCGTTCAGCTTTCTCTTGTTTCTCTGCAACCTTGGGGCCCTCAACTCCCTCTTGGTCTGTCCCTCTGATGCTCAGGTACAGCAGAACCCTAGCTCAGGGTGAGTCCAATAATCTGCCTCCCCTAACTTGGATGCTTTGGCCTCCTGGAGAAAACTCAGAAAACAGAGGATGAAGTTAGGAATTACTGCTAGCCTGCAACGTTAGCCTGCCCCTAGGCCACATTTAACAATCCCTTTACTCATGTTGGGTCACTTCCCTGCCTACCCCAAGTGATTGTGGAAAACTTTCACTCAGATGGCAAGCTCCCCACTGTTCTCTTTATTTACCTTCTTGACTGGCAAGGAAATGGGTAATCTGTGTCAGCCATTGCAAATTCCCGCCCGCCGCATACAACGTGAGGTAGCCCCTTCCTCCCTCGCTCCCTCCCCATCAGTCTCAGAAATCCAGACCCTTCTCTCATTCAAGAACAATCTTTTCAGCCTTCTGTGTCTTCAGAGATATTTGTTCATCAGTTACCCTGTATCTCTCCTCTATCACTAATTGCCTCTTTTTTTCTTACTCCTGCCCCCCAATTTATAAACTGGCTCTCATCCTAACTAAACAAAATAAAATTCTATGATTCTGTCTGCTCCGTGGCTATTGCTGTCTCTTTCCTTCTTTTATTGGCCAAGTGTATTAAAACCCAGTCTACACTTTGTTTCCACTTGCTCCCTAGTCATTTACTCTTCAAACCTTGCAACCTGGAGCACACCCCACCTTTCCTTGGAATTACTGCCGCAAAAGTTGCCAATGATCTCGTTATTTTCAAATCCCAGGGATGATTTTCAGTTCTTATCTGTCTGGTCATATCTGCTCCTTCAATCCTGGGTACTTGGAATTTCCCTTGAACTTGAGAAATGAATTTCCTTTCATCTCCTTGAGGCTCGTGCCTGCTTTTTCTCTCCCTCCCTCCCTGATTGCTCTTTTCCTCATGCTTTCCGGATCTGTCTCTGCTGATCCATTTACCTCTGGGGTTTTCTAGAGAGATCTCACCACGGCAGACTGTTTTTCACATTGCTTATGTGTTTCACAGGCGATCATCCATTGCTTATGAACAAAACTACTTGCAGTTTACTGTCATTTATATGTAGGTGACATTCACATTTCTATTTCTAGTTTAAACTTTCCCAAGATCTATAACCTTGTCTGTTCAACTGTTGGCTTACTGTATGGACAGAGAAGCCACAAGAGTCTTGCCATCTATACATCCACAACTAAACTCTTCATCTCAGTTCACCTCCTGCTCCTCCTCCTCTTCCTTCTTCTCCCCATGCTTCATCCTGCCTTTCTCTTTCTCTTCCTCCTCACACTCCTCCTCATCTTCTTCTACCTGCCCTTGGTCTTCCTCCTTCTCCTTTTTCTGTAGTTACAACTAAAATGCAAATCTCATTGTCCTCTTTCAGCCATATAATTTAATTCTAAACTAACGTGCTTTGAATGGAGAAGAAATTTTAATGATTTTGAAAGTTAATCCTCGGTCGTTGAACCTTTCTGAACATCTCTCTAAAGCGGCAAGTTCGCATCAGTGTTGTTAAGGATGATTAACCATCCACATGTGCTGTGTCGTTGATTGCATGAAAACCAGCTAGACCTATTTCCTATTCACCATAAGATTACAATTAAAGAGAGACAAAGTTGATAAAACTATGCATAACATTTAAGTGACTACACCATCAACACCAAATGGAAATGAAGAAACTGAATTGTATAATCATTTTTGCATTATTAATTCCTGTGTGGTCAAAAGTACCGGCGAAGCTAGACGAGGTGGCTCACGCCTGTAATCCTAGCATTTTGGGAGGCCAAGGCAGGCAGATCACTTGAGGCTAAAACTTGGAGACCAGCCTGGCCAACATGGCAAAAACCTGCCTCTACTAAAAAGACAAAATAATTAGCCAGGTATTGTGGCACACCCTTGTTATCCCAGCTACTTGGGAGACTGAGGCTAAAATCAGCAGCTTCAAAGTTTTGCTGAAAATATATTTTAATCAAGTCCATGGGGGGCTTTCCAACCTGTAGACTGGGGATGAGGAGAAAATAACCCAGAGGCTTTAACATACAGGTGCAGACCTAGGTGAAGAGCCTCAGGAAAGTTAATTCTATACACAAAGGATCCCCTGACTTAGGCTTTTAGCAAGATGAGAAATTCATAGGAATGGGCTCATTGACCCCAGGTGATGGTAAACCCCTTATTTCCTTACTTGCCTTCTGTCAAGAAGATTATTCATCAGATTGGAAGGATAGAAATGACCAAAGTGAAAGGAGGTCCAAGCCTCAGAAATGGGCTGGAGGAGACCTTTGTTGGTCAGAAGAAGCACTGGGGCTGTCAGTAGGATTCGGGGATGTCTCAGAAAACACTGTGATCATGGAAACCCTAAGACAACCTTTGAGACAGCTTAGAGAAGAAGAGATACCAAGAAGACTGGATTTGAATGAATGTTCTTCCAGTTTTCACAAAGAAGAGGTGGGTTCTGCAACTTGTAGTCCAGAACAATCGGCTTTTGTGTTGTGTGCGGTCCTAGGATAGGTGTTGGGGACCAGGAAGCCTCTGCTGAAAGGCATGTGAGGAGGGCCATGCTGATGAAAGCAGGAAGGGAGAGTGAGCCCAGCCATGGTCATCCTGGCCTGGGAGAGCCTAGCCAATGATAGCTCTGATCCCACTGTCCAGGGGGAGCTGGCATCAGTGTCTAACAGACCCATTCTTCTGGACAGATCAAATACAGAGAACAATGATAGCACTGCCCAAGCCAGTGTCTGTCTGCTTTGAGGAACGTTACCAAGCCAGTACAGAAAATACTGAAATGGATAGGCATTTTTCAACCCGTTATTCAAGTATTTTTTTTTAAATCACAAGTCTGTCTTCCAGTTCTTTCAACAAACTGGAATATAAATTAGAAAGCTAGGTATAGGTCCCCATGGAAGATATGAAGGGAGGCTTCAGTGTGATTACATGGATATTCAGAGTCTCAAGCTAGAAGTCTTTTGTAAGGATCATTTCAGATATCACTCAGACAGATATTCTAAAAGACTTAATTCTATAATCCAGCTACTTGGCAGCACTTGAGGTTAAGTACTAGGACTGCAGCTTTTGAGCCCATAAAAATCAAGATCAAGGCCCCAGCATGTTCTCTGTCTGGTGAGGGCTTGCTTTCTGGTGGTATTTTCTAGTTGCATCTCACAGGGTAAGAGGGGCAAACAAACTCCCTCAGGCCATTAATCCCATTTGTGAGGGCTCTACCTTCATAACCTAATCATCTCATAGACTCCACCTATTAACACTATCACGTTGGGGGTTCGGTTCATATGAATTTTTGGGGGACACCAAATTTCAGACCATAGTAGGTAAATGGAAAGCTGGGTGGATGGACAACAGATAGACAACAGCTGGAGCCCTGGAGAGAGGTGTCTAGTGGAACGGCATAAGACTCCGTCACAAGCACTGTCCTGGTCACTAGGGACGTTTTACATTTTTCTTGTCTTGGATGTTGACCAAGACAAGAATGGTGTAATGAAAGGATGGTGGCTAATGAAAATTTTAGATAAAGTTCTGGAAGGAGAAGCCAATATTCTGAGTCAATAATCCAGAAAGGCTAACATTGTTGACGAAATATCAGACAAAATTAAAACAAGATAAATATAAAAATCATGCATTAAAAGTTGAAGATTAAGAAAGCCATTGGAAAAAAGAGAGATAGGAAATCTTTGGATTAACAAAAGTTCAAAGTTCAAATGAAGAAGAACTGATTCAATTTTATTGAATTTCAAATAACCCAATGCTATATTCATAGCTGTCAAAATAAATAATTCTGTTGAAACACATGTTAAGAAACATCATGGGCTGTAAGAGAAGAAAAAAGGCCTCATTTAAAAGAGCAATACAGCAAAGATAATGCCTAAGAATGTGAAAGATCTATATTAGAAAAATTTTTAAGCAAGTCTGAATTACACAAATAGAAATATGAACAGATGCAAAGGTTTACCTTGTAGAAATCTCAATATCAGAAATGTGCTGTTTCTTCCTAAGTTAATTAAAACCTTTAACAGAATATCAATATAATACCAAATATCAATATTTGAAATAGACTATATAATTCTTAATTTCATATTGAATAATAATACACATGAACAGTCATGGAAACTGAAAAGACAAAAGAAAAATTTGAATTATAAAAACAGAATCAAGGCCCTTCAATTTCCAGACTTTAGCCAGTTTACAGACCCAGAACCTCTTAAATGAAAGGGAGGCCAGACCCCCTTGAGGAAGGACCCCACTTCATTACTGACAATTTATACAGTGAATCTTTCTCCCTTCCTTCCCCAAAGAGACCTCTGGCCTTTTATCAGAGTAACTGTGCATTAGGAAAAGGGAAATGATCAGACATTTCGGGGACTCCTGGACACTGCCTCTGAGCTGACGTTGATCCCAGGGTACCCAAAATCTCATTGTGGTTCTCCAGTTAAAATAGGGCCTTATGGAAGTCAGGTAATCTATGGAGTTTTAGCTCAGATCTGACTTACAGTGCACCCAGTGGGTCCCTGGACTCATCCTGTGGTCATTCCCCCAGTGCCAGAATGCATAATTGGCATAGACATACTTAGCTGGTAGAACTTCCACATTGCCCCCCTGACTGTTAGGGTGAGGGTTATTACAGTGGGAAACGCCAAATGGATGCAACTAGAGCTGCCTCTACTTAGGAAAACATTAAATCTAAAACAATATCATATCCCTGGAGGGACTGTGGAGATTAGTGCCACCATGAAAGACTTGAAAAACACAGAGGTGGTGATTCCCACCACATCCCCCTTCAACTCTCCCATTTGGTCTGTGCAGAAGACAGATGGATCTTGGAGAACGACGGTGGATTATTATAAGCTTAACCAAGTGATGACTCCAATTGCAGCTGTTGTACCACATGTGGTTTCATTGCTTGAACAAATTAACACATCTCCTGGTACCTGGTACGTAGTCATTGACTTGGCAAATGCCTTTATCTCCATTCCTGTCCATAAAGCCCACCAGAAGTAATTTTCCTTTAGCTGGCAAGGCCAGCAATATACCTTTACTCTCCTACCTTAGGAGTATATCAACTCTCTGGCTTTGTGTCATAAACTTATTTGGAGAGAACTTGATCACTTTTTGCTTCCACAAGATATCACACCGGACTATTAACATTGATGAGGTTATGCTGATTGGATCCAGTGAACAAGAAGTAGCAAATACACTGGACTTGTTGGTGAGACATTTATGTGCCAGAGGATGGGAAATAAATCTGACTAAAATTCAGGGACCTTCTACTTCAGTAAAATTTCTAGGGTTTCAGTGGTGTGAAGCCTGTCAAGATCTTCTTTCTAAGGTGAAGAATAAGTTGCTGCATTTGGCCTCTCCTACAACCAAGAAAGAGGCACAATGCTTAGTGGACCTATTTGGATTTTGGAGGCAACACATTCCTGAACGTTTGACTATGGGTCGTCAAGTCACCATACGACCTGAACCACTTATCATGAACTGAGTGCTTTCTGACCCATTTAGCCATAAAGTGGGTCACGTACAGCAGCATTCCATCATCAAATGGAAGTGGTATATATGTGATTAGGCTCGAGCAGGTCATGAAGGCACAAGTAAGTTACATGAGGAAATGGCTCAAATGTCCATGGTCTCCACTCATGCCATCCTGCCTTCTCTCCCCCAGCCTGCACTAACGGCCTTATGGGGAGTTCCTTATGATCAGTTGACCGAGGAGAAGACTCAGGCCTGGTTCACAGATAGTTCTGCACAATATGCAGGCACCACCGAAAAGTAGACAGCTGCAGCACTGCAGGCCCTTTCTAGGACATCTCTGAAGGACAGTGGTGAAGGTAAATCTTCCCAATGGGCAGAACTTTGAGCAGTGCACCTGGCTGTGCACCTTGCGTGGAAGGAGAAATGGCCAGATGTGTGATTATATACTGATTCATGGGCTGTAGTCAGTGGTTTGGCTGGATGGTCAGGAACTTGAAAGAAACATGTTTGGAAAACTGGTGACAAAGAAATTTGAGGAAGAGGTATGTGGATGAGCTTCTCTGAGTGATCAAAAACTGTGAAGGTATTTGTATTCCATGCGAGTGCTCACCAATGGGTGACCTCAGCAAGGGAGGATTTTAATAATCAAGTGGATAGGATGACCCATTCTGTGGACATCACTCAGCCTCTTTCCCAGCCACCCCTGTCATGGTGCAATGGACCCATAAACGAAGTGGCCATGGTAGTAGGTATGGAGGTTACACATGGGCTCAGCAACATGGACTTTCACTCACCAAGGCTGACCTGGCTATGGCCACTGCTGAGTGCCCAATTTGCTAGCAGCAGAGACCAACTCTGAGCCTTCGATATGGCACCATTCCTTGGGGTGATCAGCCAGCTACCTGGTGGCCGGTTGATTACACTGGACGACTTCCATCATGGAAAGGGCAGAGATTTGTCCTTACTGAAATAGACATTTACTCCAGATATGGGTTTGCCTATCCTGCACGCAATACTTCTGCCAAGACTACAATCTGTGGACTCACAGAATGCCTTATCCACCATCATAGTATTACATACAGCATTGCCTCTGACCAAGGCTAAAGAAGTGCATCAGTGGGCTCAGGCTCAAGGAATTCATTGGTCTTACCATGTTCCCTATCATCCCAAAGCAGCTGGTTTGATAGAACAGTGGAATGGCCTTTTGAAGTCATAATTATAGTGTCAACTAGGTGACAATACTTTGCAGGGCTGGAGCAAACTTCTCCAAAGGTTGTGTATGCTCTGAATCAGCATCCAATATATGATACTGTTTCTTCCATTACCAGGATTCATGGGTGCGGGAATCAAGGGGTGGAAGTGGAAGTGGCACAACTCACCATCACCCCTAGTGATCTACTAGCAAAATTTTTGCTTCCTGTTCCCACGACATTACGCTTTGCTGGCCTAGAGGTCTTAGTTCCAGAAGGAGGAATGCTGACACCAGCATTATATACTGATTCATGGGCTGCAGCCAGTGGTTTGGCTGGATGGTCAGGAACAAAATCCAGGAGACATCAGGAGACACAACGATGATTCCATTAAACTGGAAGTTAAGATTGCCACCTGAATACTTTGGGCTCCACTTACCTTTAAGTCAGCAGGCTAAGAAGGGAGCTACAGTGTTGGCTGGGGCTGACTGAACCAGACTATCAAGATGAAATCAGTCCACAATGGAGGTAAGGAAGAGTATACATGGAATACAGGCGATCCATTAGGGAGTCTCTTAGTATTACCATGCCCTGTGATTAAGGTCAATGGGAAACTACAACAGCCCAATCCAGGCAGGACTACAAATGATCTGGACCCCTCAGGAATGAAGATTTGGGTCACTCCACTAAAAACAAAACCAAAAAACAAACAAACAAACAAAAACATGACCTGCTGAGGTGCTTGCTGAAGGCAAAGGGAATACAGATTGGGCGGTCGAAGAAGGTCATCATCAGTATCAGGTACAACCACGTAACCAGCTGCATAACGGGAGCCTGTAACTGTCAGAAGGATTACCTCCCTCTTTTGTTAAAAACATAGTTGTGCATGTATATACTTGTACTTAAAAAAAAAAAATCCTCATTTTATTTCCTTTTCATTTATCATGTGACATAAGGTTTATTGACTTCACATCAGTATTTAAGTATTGCTAACTTTATGTAATAGTATTTGGGTTGGGGACTGGTGGATTTCTGGTTGTACAAAGGATAGTTGTACTGTGTTAGGCATAATTATGACCTTATTATTATCTTTATTTGAAGATTACATATGATCTCAGGAGATATGTATGGGTTCAAGTTGACAAAGGATGGACTTGTGATGGTTAATACTGAGTGTGAACTTGATTGGCTTGAAGGATGTGAAGTATTGATCCTGGGTGTGTCTGTGAGGGTGTTGCCAAAGATTAACATTTGGGTCAGTGGGCTGGGGAAGGCAGACCCACCTTTAATCTGGTGAGCCCCAGCTAATCAGCTTCCAGCGAACTTAAAGCAGGCAGAAAAATGTGGAAAGGCGAGACGGGCCTACCCTCCCAGCCTACATCTTTCTCCCGTGCTGGATGCTTCCTGCCCTCGAATATTGGATTCCAAGTTCTTCACTTTTGAGACTTGAACTGGCTCTCTTTGCTCCTCAAGCTTGCAGACAACCTCTTATAGGAACTTGTTATCATATAAGTTAATATTTAATAAAGTTCCCTTTATTAAATATATATATGATATATATCCTGTTAGTTCTGTCCCTCTAGAGAACCCTGACTAATACAGACCTATTAGATTAGCAAAGACTTTTAACTTTGATGTCACACTGTGCTAAGAGAAGCCACCATTCTCATCCACTGCAGGTGGCCACACGAATAAAGACAACTCTAAGACAGCATGCCAATATCTATCAAATTTAAAATCCAATTTGGAGATTCCTCAAAGAACTTAGAACAGAGCTACCATTTGACCCAGCAAGCCCATTACTGGTCCTATATCCAAAGGAAATCAATCGCTCTACTAAAGAGACACTTCATTTGTACGTTCACTGTAGCACTATTCACAACAGCAAAGACATGGAATCAGCCTAGGTGCCCGTCAATGGTGGATTGGATTCAGAAAATGTGGTGGATATATATCATGGAATACTATGCTGCCATAACAAATAAAGAGATCATATTCTTTGCAGCAACATGGATGCAGCTGGCAACCATTATCCTAAGCAAATTAACACAGGAACAGCAAACCAAAGACCACATGTTCTCACTTATAAGTGGGAGCTGAACACCAAATACACATGGACATAAAGTCGAAATTATTTTTTTTAAAGTGTGTACCCTCTGGTAATGCAGGGATTTATCCTGCAAATGAACTGACACAATCCAAACTAAATAAAGTCATTTAGTTGCCATTTTTAAATAATAGCAAATAATTAGAAAAATCTAAAATTTGTCAAAGTCTCATGAAATACATCATGAATATTCATACAGCATTCACTCCAAAGCCAAAATAGAAAATTCTTTATATTCTAATATAGAATAATCCCCCAAATATAATTTTAAATGAAAAAAAGCAGGGGGCTTTTGCATATATGTAGAAGAGAACCAACAGAATATATATACACACACACGTATATGTGTGTATATGTATGTGTATACAGAATGTATACCCATACACATACATACATACATACATGCATGTATGTAGAGAGACAGGCACTTTAAGGAACCAGTTCATGTGACTGGAGGTGCTCATGTGGCTGTGGAGATGCAAAAGGGTAAACATTGGCAGGGAAGGCCCTTTGGTTAAAGACCCAAGGAAGAACTACAGTTCAAGCTCAGAAGTCCAAAATGCCATCTGGAGGCAGAATTTCCTCTTCCTGGGGGAACCTAAGTCTTTGCTCTTCAGATCCTTGATGAATGAAGATGGATGAAGTCCATCCACCTGATGGAGGGTCATCTACTTTCCTCAAAGCCCACTGATTTAAATGCTAATCTTACCTATTAAGGACCTTCCCAGCAACATCCAGACTGATGTTTAACCAGGTAGCTGGGTAACAAGGCATAGACAAGTTGATACATAAAATTAACCATCACAGAGTGGAAGAAAACATTTATTTTTCTTGCTTACGCTTAAATACCCATCTGGAAAGAGATCTAGGGAACAACAGAGGCCACCTGCTTGGTGTGAAGGGGACTGGGCAGCAGAGAGCAGGGCAGCGCATACTTCATGTCGAACACCCAAAGACCCAAAGATTTTTTTTTTTTTTTTTTTGAGACAGAATCTCACTCTGTTGCCCAGGCTGGAGTGCAGTGGCACGATCTCGGTTCACTGCAACCCCCGCCTCCCAGATTCAAGCAATTCCCTGCCTCAGTCTCCTGAGTAACTGGGATGACAAGTGCCCGCCATCACACCTGGCTAATTTTTGTATTTTTAGTAGAGAGGGGGTTTCACCATCTTGGCCAGGCTGGTCTTGAACTCCTGACCTTGTGATTCACCCGCTTCAGCCACCCAAAGTGCTGGGATTACAGGCGTGAACCGCAGTGCCTGGCTGATTTTTTTTTTTTAATTGTGAACTATTTCAAAAGTATTATTTGTATCAAAGTTAAATAAAATTTTTAAGTGGGAGAGAGAACAACTGGAATTCTTCCAGAAGAGAGAGACGAGGGTAATAAAACACCAAGCACCATGTCAATGGGGATATTTGGCCCAAGACAGATAATGCACTCAGGCCAGTTATGAAAGCTGCCTCATATACTCAAAGAACTGTCATAAAAGAAAGGAAATTTGACTTGTGCTGCAAGCCTCAGGGGGAAGGGAAAGCATTTCGAGGCATAGGTGGAAGTTATGAAGAGACAGACTCTGATTCAAAACAAGGATGAGCGTCTCCATAAATAGATGGTTCTGAAAAAGAAGTGGCTGCAGACTGCTCCTGTCCCATGGGGATCTGGGGAGACTTCTGGCAAGGGGATTAAGAACAACCGAGGTACTGGATGGATCCAGCATCCCAAAGACTCCTCTCAACCATGGCATCAAATATTTCTCCTCCTTCAGGACTCTGGATTCCCTAACATGTGTAAGGCTCCTGGTCACGGTGCCTGATGACAAAGTGTCGGTGCCGAAGCCATGCACCCAGGGACCTGGACTCTGGTGCCGTCATTGCCCAGATGCAAGACCTTGAGAACTTCCCCAACCTCTAGTTGCTCTAATCTGAGCATTACAGGGAGCTATTTTAGGGTGATTTGAGGGCCACTGCATTAGAGGATGCACCTGAAACACCTGGAGGCGTCCTGAGGTTTGACACCATACATGTTGGCTGGCATATTTGTATGGCTCTTCTTATGTTTGTTATTTTACTAGTAGTAAAACTTTAATTGCCTTTTAGAAGGAGGAGGCTAGAACTGAGAATCTCCTGACATGCACATATGACTGGAGAAATTACAATAATGTATTTTTTAAAATATCCTGAGTGACATGCTGACGGGGGTCTTAAGTCTGTATGTGGTTACTGTGATGAGTGAGAAAACACGTACTCACAGTAGTTACCAGCTCCTTCCATCAGAGGTAGAGGCTTTTCCCCCTCTCCTTGAGCCTGGGCTAGTCTTGCTTTTGTTCCAGAAGGTGACAGAGGGACATTGCATGGGTTCTAGAGTCCAAGCCAAAGAGGGTTTGCAGCTCCACCTATGCACTCCCCTGGAACACTCCTGCCACCATGCAAGGGGCCCTAATCTGGGTCAGTGCAGCAGCTGGCAGCCACCACCAGCTTTAGATACATGGGTAAGGCTGTCCAAAATCCCCCAGCCCTCCTCAAGTTGGAACATGACCGGGACCACATGTATAGCTTGACAAAGACTCTCCTTGACCAAATATTAGTCGGGCTCCTCTGAGGATTCTCTTCATCTAGCCTCAACCTTGACCTGTTGGAACTGCAGCCTGTCAATTTTGTACCCCTGACTCCCACCACATACACATGAAGAGACTTGAACAAACACTAGCACAGTTTCTAACAGCTCAAGTCCACATTCCTAGGATGATGACACTGGCCTCTTTAAGTCCTGCCTGAGAAGGCTCAATGCTGCCAAAAGAATGTACTGTTTGTTCCAACAAGAGTCTGATTGCAGGCCCCTGACCTCCCTTTTTTAGAGGATTTACTTTAGAAAACTTGCAATTGTAAATATTTTTTCTATCCTTTTGAGAGGTAGCTTTTACAACCCAAGAACATCTTTTTCAAAGACTTGGGGCCATCTCTTTGAAATGTAATCATTAAAAAAGATAAGGCTCCTGTCTCCCAGTCTCCCTGGGAGGGCAGAAGCCCATCTTAATCTGTTTTGTGCTGCTATCACAGAATACCACAGATTGGGTAATTTATAAACAACAGAAGCTTATGTGGCTCATCGTTCTGGAGGCTGGGGAGTCCAAGATCAAGGAACCACATCTGGGGGGTGGGGGCAGCCTTCTTGCTCTGTATGATATGGTAGAGGGCATCAGATGGAGAGAGGGCATGCAAGAGAAGGGAAGAGGGCAGAAATCATCCTTCTATCAATAACCCACACTCATGATAACTAACCCACTAACAAGATAACTAACCCTCTCCCGAAACAGTGTCATGAATCCATTCACAAGGGCAGAGCCCTCATGACCTGATTAGCTCTTCAAGGTCCCACCTCTCAACACTGTTGCATTGGGGATTAAGATGTCAACACATGAACTTTGGGATTTACATTCAGATCACACAGAGCTTAACTTGAATGTGTCAATTAGCAAACACAGGTGGCCTAATTACATTTCCCAATTTTTCCCCAGTGTCCTCAGTAATTTTCCTTTAGCATGCCCCACCATTTAAACACACCCTACCTTTTGTTTTGGGAGAATTGAGCTTAGTTTATACTGGAGTGTCTTTCCCCTACTGTGGTAGTCTAAATCAAAATCTATCTTGATATTTTCAATAAATGCTTGTGCAAATTTTTTCTTTTACAGCCTCCGGGATAGACCAGCAGAATGGCCCAACCAACCCACCAAATTATGAGACGTAAATTGATTTAAGCCATTAAATATTGAGGTGATTTGCTATGAAATAAAGCCTAATCAGTACTTAGAAAAGGATACCTAAAAGTGAGCACTCCCATAACAAAAACCAAAGCATTAGCTTCGGGCTTGATTTGGCTGCTAGAGGCTGGAGAAGAGGCTAACTGTATTAGGTAGTCGGTTTTGCAGTCAACTCACTGGCAAAACCATCACCTGTAGTAACTTAGAATATTCTTTTAGATGTGCCTAATGAACTCATGGATCTTATGGACATATCCAGAAAGAAAGTTGAAAGTTCCAATGGATTTCTCCTGGCTGTGAAGGATAAGGGATAAGAAGACAGAGGTAAACTTGAGAAGGAAGTGTTCAGTTTTAAGGCAGAATTGGATAAAACACAAAGCCCAGAGTTTCCCAGATTTGAAAGTAAAATGGTAAAAAAATTATCAAAGTTAATTGAAGTCTGAGGCCAAAATCAAATCAAGAATATGGGTATCAAGCAAGTGAAATATTTAAGGAAGTTCTTGGCAAATCTTCTCAGTTAGACAAATGGAACTTTTAAGAATCTAATAATTTTAAAGGTATTGGCCCACAGCAGTCTCACATGAAACCCAAAGAACACAGAAATCTTCTCAAAAAGTATGGCTTTTAAGGCATGGAATAAACACTCATCAGATTCAAAGGAACCCCACAAAGTTTTTAAGGGAGTTGTGCTTTTGAAAATACCACTACTTTGCACAAAAAAAAGGAGAGACAATGAAATGAAAAGAAGATCTTGATGCCCAAATTCCTGCAGACAGAATAAGCCACTGATCAGCAAACAAGGATGATTTCTTATGGAAAAAGAAGGGTATGTCAAGGGGTAGAGGGAAAAGTCCCAAGGATGGACTTTCTGTAGAGCAGCAGAAAACAGGAGCTGGATGGTCACATCCAGGGACTAGATCTAGGCCGTCATCAGGGAACAGTCCCTGCCTGGATTAAAGAACTGGATTTCAACCTGTGTTCAACTGCATTTCAGGCCACAGTGGCCAATACTGCCTTTCGTTTCTCTGCTTTATGGAAGGGAGTGACTATTATTGTGATGCCGTCCATGCCTGTGGTGGACGCAGGATGCATATCCCAGATTCCCTTCAGGAAGAACTCATTGCCCCAGCTGCAGAGAGTGCTGTCAGTCACCAGCCTTCAGTCCCTAACCCTCCTGCATCTACAGAGAACTGCCTCCCATTGCTTGTTTTACTTTTATTTTAGCTTCAGGGTCCACATGCAGGATAGGGAAATTGCATTTCATGGGGGGTTGATGTACAGATTATTGCATCACCCAGGTGAAGAGCACAGTACTCGAGAGATACTTTTGTGATTCCCCACCCTCCTCCCTCTCTCCACCCTCAAATAGGCCTCAGTGTCTATTGTTTCCTTCTTTGTTTCCATATGTACTCAATGTTTAGTTTCCACTTATAAGTGAGGACATGCGGTATTGGTTTTCTGATCCTGTCTTAATTTGCTTAGGATGATGGCCTCCAGCTGCATCCTTGTTGCTGCAAAGAATATTATATCTATTTCTGATGGCTGCATAGTACTCCATGGCATAAATCTGCCACGTTTTCTTTATCCAGTTCACCACTGATGGACATTTAGATTGATTCCATGTCTTTCCTATTGTGAATACTACTGTGATGGGCATATATGTACATGTGTCTCTACTCTATGGTAAAATGATGTATATTCCTTGTGTATAAATACCCAATAATGAGATTGCTGGGTTGAATGCCAATTCTGCT
>NW_012103843.1:410640-427035 GCF_000951045.1 Mandrillus leucophaeus
CTGTCATCAGGGAACAGTCCCTGCCTGGATTAAAGAACTGGATTTCAACCTGTGTTCAACTGCATTTCAGGCCACAGTGGCCAATACTGCCTTTCTTTTCTCTGCTTTATGGAAGGGAGTGACTATTATTGTGATGCCGTCCATGCCTGTGGTGGACGCAGGATGCATATCTCAGATCCCCTTCAGGAAGAACTCATTGCCCCAGCTGCAGAGAGTACTGTCAGCCATCAGCCTTCAGTCCCTAACCCTCCTGCATCTACAGAGAACTGCCTCCCATTGCTTGTTTTACTTTTATTTTAGCTTCAGGGTCCATATGCAGGATAGGGAAATTGCATTTCATGGGGGGTTGATGTACAGATTATTGCATCACCCAAGTGAAGAGCACAGTACTCGAAAGATACTTTTGTGATCCCCACCCTCCTCCCTCTCTCTACCCTCAAATAGGCCTCAGTGTCTATTGTTTCCTTCTTTGTTTCCATATGTACTCAATGTTTAGTTTCCATTTATAAGTGAGGACATACAGTATTGGTTTTCTGATCCTGTCTTAATTTGCTTAGGATAATGGCCTCCAGCTGCATTCATGTTGCTGCAAAGAATATTATCTCTATTTCTGATGGCTGCATAGTATTCCATGGCATAAATCTACCACGTTTTCTTTATCCAGTTCACCACTGATGGACATTTAGATTGATTCCATGTCTTTCCTATTGTGAATACTACTGTGATGGGCATATATGTACATGTGTCTCTACTCTATGGTAAAATGATGTATATTCCTTGTGTATAAATACCCAATAATGAGATTGCTGGGTTGAATGCCAATTCTGCTTTGAGTTCCTTGAGAAATCACCAAACTGATTTCCACAATGGCTGAAGAATTTACATTCCACCAGCAGTGAATAAACATCTCTTCACTTGGCAACCTTGCCAGCATCTGTTATTTTTTGACTTTTTAATAGTAGCCATTCCGACTGGTGTGAGATAGTATCTCACTGTGGTTTTGATTTGCATTTCTCTAATTATCAGTATGTTTAGCATTTTTTTATATGCTTGTTGGGCCATATGTATGTCTTCTTTTGAAAAGTGTCCGTTCATTTCCTTTGCCCACTTTTTAATGGAGTTGTTTGCTTTTTGCTTGTAAATTTATTCCTTACAGATTCTGTATATTAGACCTTTGTTGGATGCATAGTTCATAAATATTTTCTCCCATTCTGTAGGTTGTCTGTTTACTCTGTTGGTATTCTCTTTTGCTGTGCAGAAGCTCTTTAGTTTATTTAAGTCCCATTTGTGAAGTTTTGTTTTTGTTGCAACTGCTATTGGTGTCTTTGTCATGAAATCTTGGCCAGTTCCTACGTTATGAATGGCATTGCCTAGGTTATCTTCTAGGGTTTTTGTAGCTTTAGGTTTTATATTTAAGTCTTTAATTCATCTCAAATTGATTTTTGCATATGGTGTAAGGAAGAGGTCCAGCTTCAATCTTCTGCTTATGGCTAGCCAGTTATCCCAGCACCGTTTATTTAATAGGGAGTCCTTTCACCATTGCTTGTTTTTGTTGACTTTGTTGAAGATCAGATGATTGTGAGTGTGCAGCATTGTTTCTGGGCTCTCCATTCTGTTTCGTTAGTCTATGTGCCTGTTTTTGTACCACCACCATGCTGTTTGGGTTACTGTAGCCTTGTAGTATAGTTTGAAGTCAGATCATGTGATGTCTCCAGCTTGGTTCTTTTCGCTTAGGATTGCCTTGGCTATTCAGGCTCTTTTTTTTTGTTCCATTTGAATTTTAAAATAGCTTTCTTTTTTCTAATTCTGTGAAAAATGTCATTGGTAGTCTGATAGGAATAGCATTGAATCTGTACACTGCTTTGGGCAATGTGGCCATTTTCACAATACTGATTCTTTCTATCCATGATCATAGAATGCTTCTCCATTTGTTTGTGTTGTCTCTGATTTCTTTGAGCACTGTGTTGCAATTTTTATTGTAGAGATCTTTCACTTCCCTGGTTAGTTGTGCTCCTAGGTATTTTATTCTTTTTGTGGCTATTGTGAATGGAGTTGAGTTCTTGATGTGACTCTCAGCTTAGATGTTGTTGGTGTATAGGAGTGCTACTGATTTTTGTACATTGAATTTTGTATCCTGAAAATTTGCTGAAGTTGTTTATCAGATCAAGGAGCTTTTGGGCAGAGACTATAGGACTTTCTATGTATAGAATCATATCATCTGCAAAAAGGGATAGTTTGACTTCCTCTCTTCCTATTTGGATGCCTTTTATTTCTTTCTCTTGCCTGATTGCTCTGGCCAGGACTTCCAGCACTATGTTGAATAGGAGTGGTGAGAGAGCACATTCTTGCCTTGTTGTGGTTTTTAAGGGGAATACTTGGAGCTTTTGCCCATTCAGCATAATATTGGCTGTGGTGTTGTCATAGGTTCCTCTTATTATTTTGAAGTATGTTCATTCAATGCCTAGTTTGTTGAGAGTTTTTTGCATGAAGGGATGTTAAATTTTACTGAAAGCCTTTTCTGCATCATATTTATTTTCTGCATGTTGCCACTCTTTTGGAAATTCTTCCAGAATTTGATCAATAAACACTGACAAGAGCATTCCCGATTAAATTTTCCCATCTTCTGTATTGTGCTTCTATGTTGTTTGGGGCATGCAGACGTCCATTTTGCATGCATTCATTTACAGACCAATTTGATGGAAACAATCCTGGTTATCGAACAGCAGCACCATTACTTAAGTGTCTTCTTGTCCTACTGTGCACAGATTTTCAAACCTACTGTGTACAGGAGTTTCACTGGCTTCCTCAGGCCAATGTGGCTTTTATTCATTAACAGCTCCTGGAATATCATCAGCTGGAAGAAATGCCAGTACAGGAAATAATGCATTGTTAGCCTAAAGTTTTCATAGTTGCTGTACCACAAGCCCAATTCATTCACCTGGATTTTCTGCCAAATGCACTGGGCTAACCAGGGAAAACAAACTTTTTTGGTAACACTTTGAAATTCGCTTTTAGAAGCCAAGCTTATGGTACACATAACATGATGCGACCATCCTGTGATCACAAGTTTTGGGATTTGTGAGGTTAGGGATTTATACTTTAGGGATTTTGATCTTTAGGGATTTCAACCTTTAACATTATGGCTTTCAGAATTGTGTCTTTGGGAATCATGCTCCACACCCCATGTAACAACAGAGGCAGAGACTGGAGTGATGCACCAGCAAGTCCAGGAATTCCAAGCTGGTTCCAGTAGCATCTGAAAGAGGCCAGGAAGAACTCTTCCCACAGCCTCAGAGGGAGCATGGTCGTGCTGCACCTGGAGTTCAGCCTACAGAACTGTGAGAGAATGAACTTCTGTTGTTTTGAGCTAATCGGTTTGTGGGACTTGTGAAGACAGCCCCAGAAAACAAACACAATTCTCAAAGGAGAAAAATAAACACGGCGATGAATACATGAGTGCTGTGGTTTCAGAGCAGAGAACGCTTCATCGTAACCCAACTGAGCATCTCTGCCCTCCCTCGGATGCTTCACCTTGAAGGTGATGCCCTCACCTTGGAGAGGTGCACAGAGTGCAGGCTTGGGAGAGGGAAGGAGCAGCCCTCTATGGAGGAAGCACTGCCTTTGAAGCCCATGCCTCCCTCCCCTCCTTCCCTGTGCTTCTGTCCATCTCCTGATGCTGGTCCACCCACTCAGCCCTGCCCCGGAGCACCATCATTCTTCACAACTGTCCACTTCTTCAGCTCAGCAAGCCAGTATCAAGGTTGGTATTATCTTTCCCAGTGTGAAGAGGAAAGAGGACAGCTGTCTTTTCAGCTTCATATGATGAAACTCAGGAAAATATATCCATTGTTTCTCTCTTCAGTGTCACCTTTCCTTGCCTACTTGCATAAGTAATAAAGCTTTAAAAAATACCTAAGTTGGTTACTAAACACCAGTCAGTGCAGACAAGGACCCAATATCATACACTTGATTCAGCTTTATTTATCACCTGCTCTGAAGGCTTAAAACACAAGCGCCTCTAATGCTTCAAAAATTCACTCTTATCTATATTCCATAGAGGGGAACAATCTATCACATTAACCTTTAGAATATCATTTCAAAATATTATACCTTCTGCAGAAAGCTTATTCACAGTCAGCTATTATACATAAAAAGCAAAGGATGTCTGCACATGCAGCTGGCAGCCAGGGAGTTAAGTAATATTGTAAGAAATCATGGGTACCTAAAAGGAGCATAAAATACTTTTCAAAGGAGAAAAACGGTGTCAAATAACATTTGCCCCAGAGCATGGGTCATTCCCGCAGCCCACACCCCTCCCCGGGGGCAGTGACGCGTTGGAAGAGAGCCTCCCACCTCCTGCCACTCTCCTTTGCTCCCAACACTGGTTCTAAAAGAACAGAATACCCCAAATCCTTCACCTTCATGATTCACACCTAATGGTTCAAAACTATAAAGGAAAAATTGTCACGCTCTCACCATCCTCCCAGTTACATGTCCAGTGGTGTGGGGACGCCATGTGTTCAGTGTTCAGAACCTGGGGGCGCTGCCGGCCAGAGGACCCGTCGCGTCAAAGTCCTTGCAGGGTTAAAGAGGAAGAAAGACTATCACAGAGACAAGTCCTGAAAAATATTGTCAGAAATGAAATGGGCTTTCCCCTCATAGCTTTACAGAAATGATGCATTTTCAAGTAAAATATCCTGAATACGACCTTTACTCCGAAGTTTTCAAAAATGATGTGGTTTCTTCCCAGGCATGTGTATTCTGTACCAAAGATTGAAAGGCCAGGCCTCCACACCCAGGAAAGAAGAGAGCTGAGGACCTTTTCTGGATAATCCAGAAAATAAAAGAAAAATCTCCTTGCTCTACATTGCCCAAATTATTTAGGAGCACGGGGAAGGTGTTGCCTGGAATGTCCATGAACGGAGACGTCGTTCTGCTCCCTTTTGCCAGTAAAGATCTGGCGAGACAGGGCCCCAGCAGTCGGGTTTTCATCCTGGGTTAAAATAGAACGAATTGACACAAATAGACGACTGTCTGGGGATGAAGGAAGACGTTGTCTCCTTTGAAGCTGATGGGAAGCAGAGTTCGATAATTGAAACAACAGAGCACAAACTTTAGGGGCTCTGCTGCTGCTGCCACAGTCACGGGTTCTGCGTACACAGAGGGTGTTTAATTATTTTAAAGGGCACCTTAATCCTCCCTTATCTGTGCAGAGGGCTTCTAGCATCGGCTTTGCCAGAGCAGCCCTTCCGAAATGCTATGTGTGTGGGGTAGTAGTAAACTTTTCTCTGCACTCAAGGTTTTCTTCCACTAATCACGTTCCTGGTGTAATTTAAAATACTTCCTTCACATACGACAGCAAGAGCTCCACCCTGAGCTATTTTTGTTTGTTTAATGTTCTCGTTTGCTTCTCCTGAAAACCATACAATCCTCGCTATAAATAATGCCTTCCACTAAAAATATATTCAAAATGGTATCACCGACTGCAGCTTAAAATACTAAGCATAGAAACACACCATATGGATTTAGACCAAAATATTAAGAGGTGTCTGGTGGTGAATCGGTTTTATAATATGGCTCTCTGGCCTCTTCAATCAGAAAGAAGCTGAGGCCAGGTCATCACATGGAGTAGTTTGTCAGACAGATTCATTTGATCTGATATGTTCGTTTGTGTACACTGGATGAACGTGGCTATTCCTGGTTCACATGATGAAGCCTGGGGTCTATCACACTGGGAAGCGGGCAGAAGTGGGCGGAGGGGACAGAGACTCCTGCTATATGCAGAAATTGTTCTCTCTTCTTATGATAGCATGAATCTCAGGAGGGACTGACCTCTGAGGAGAAGAAATACACATACAAGGCGGGAGGTGTGGACAGAGAGATGGGAAGTGGAGTCCATGCCAGGCTGCCGCAAGGCCGGGGAGAGCTTAGGACAGACTCTGAGCCCAGCGATGGCCACCCGGCCCCTTCCCCCTTGTGGGAACACACCCTAAGCCTCCTTTACAAAGAACTATAGTGAGAAAAGGGAACTGATCAGAGGTGAATGTGAATTAGGAAGTATTAGTATTTTGTAATATTTTTAAATGAGAGGACAAAAAAAACCTAAACATGACACCATTTTAAAATAAAACAATGGTATGCTAAAAATACCAATTAATTATTCTGAAAATATAGATGAAATGCAGCTGAAGTTTGCTGCATTGCACATTTAAGCACAAAACACGTCACGCTCGTCAATCAAGCCATGTCCCTGCACTCCTAATGCTGCTCCGTTTACTGCTGCATTGAGAGTCCAGGCTCTAGCCACGCAGGAAGGAGCAGAGAGGAGCAGAGCACACACCCACCTGGAGGCTTGAGGATCATGATGCTGCTCGAGAACAAAAATTCAGACGTGAGGGTGATTCGAAGATGCACTCAAGCTGCTCTCTAGATATTCTCCATGCAAGAGCTGGTGCACCGCCCGACAAGCAGTCCACACATCTCCTTCTGGGCAAGAAGCTCAGGCTGGGCTTCCTGAAAGTCGTTTAATCCAGCTTACTGGAATATTTGAGTAACCATCAAAACATAACTCCAAGGGCTTTACACCGGCCCTGCTGACACGTCTGACATTTCAAATCACAGAACTATAAAAATTCTAAAAGTCATTCCGCAACGGTGTCAACCAGTCAGGAAATGTGCTTTCTCATACATGTCGTTTTTTATTTGATCAGAGATGAAAGCATCCAGTTTTGAAACGAAAGTGCATTAAAACATCTGTTTCCTGGGACACATTAAAGACACCAGAGTCTAGCAGAGATCAAGGGGGAAAGACAGAATCAGTCAAGGAGAAGAAAACACTTTGTTTTAGGGGGGAAATCAAGAATACAGTGAATCTGGCAATGCCTATACAAGTCCACAGAGGTATTTTTAGAAAACTGAAATATGTAATCTCAGGATCTCAGTGTGAAAGGGCCTTGGGGGTCAGCTGGGTCAAGTCCCTTATTTACACAGTGGGTGTCTGGGACCCACAAAGTGAAGGAAACAGGCTCTAGATGCTTTAAATACATGCCTGGGAAAAACTCAGAAAAGTGGCAGTGATATGGCTTGGCTGTGTCCCCACTCAAATCTCATCTCGAATTCCCACGTGTTGTGGGAGGGACCTGGGGGGAGGTAATTGAATCATGGGGGCAGGTCTTTCCTGTGCTGTTCTCATGACAGCGAGTAAGTCTCATGAGATCTGATGGTATTATAAGGGGGAGTTTCCCAGCCCAAGCTCCACTCGTTGCCTGTCACCGTCCACGTACGATGTGACTCGCTCCCTCTTGCCTTCTGCCATGACTGTGAGGCCTTCCCAGCCACGTGGAACTGTAAGTCCAGCTAAACCTCTTTCTTTTGTAAATTGCCCAGTGTGTTTGACTTTCTCTAAAGCACATGCTTTTCCTTAGAGGTATTTGTTTTTTTTTTTTTTCGTGTGAGTTCCCCTTTATGAAATATTTGGATGGGTAACTATTTTGAATAGTCATAAGATTAATATCTGAAAAAACTGTAAACTTATTTCTACACTGTTAATCTACACAGTGTTCTGAGCCTAAAGTTCTTATTTTTCTCAACAAAGTAATTAAAGGGAATGGGTTTCCCTACTGCATAGTTTTAAAATCAGTATATTTGACCAGGCATGATGGTGCACGCCCGTAATCCTAGCACTTTGGGAAGCTGAGGTGCGCAGATCACTTGAGCCCAGGAGTTCAAGAATATCCTGGGAAAAATGAAGAAACCCTATTCTACCAACAAACAAACAAAAAATGAAACAAAAATTATCCAGGCCTGGTGGCACACAACTGCAGTCCCAGTTACTTGGGAAATTGAGGTGGAAGTATCACTTGAGCCTGGGAGGTGGAGATTGCAGTGAATTGAGATCATGCCACTGCACTCAAGCTTGGCATGACAGAGCGAGACCTTGTC
This sequence comes from Mandrillus leucophaeus, assembly GCF_000951045.1. Taxonomy (NCBI): domain Eukaryota; kingdom Metazoa; phylum Chordata; class Mammalia; order Primates; family Cercopithecidae; genus Mandrillus; species Mandrillus leucophaeus. The sequence continues at coordinate 418,582 of NW_012103843.1, forward strand.
TCAAAAATAAATAAATAAAATATGTTTTTAACTCCAAGAATAAGTAGTTTGGAGTCCCCATATCTGTTTGTGGGATTTGCAATCTCAAAATGCAACTTTTTTTTCCACTTATACACTGATAAATGTAGAAGATAACCCATTTATTTATTTCAGCCATGTCAAGGGGAAAGAATAAAAGGAAAAGAACCCCTGGACACGAAATGCCTGCAGTGTGTTTTCCGGCCTGGGACCCGTGGACATTCTGAGTCAGCGGGAAACCTCTTTGGGGTGGCGCCGTCCCCGGCACTGTAGGATGTCTCACAGCATCCTGGGATGCCCGCAGCACCCCCTCCCCACCCTGAGGTGTGACATCCAAAAATGTCTCCAGACATTACCACCATGTGTCCCGGGGAACAAAATCCTCCAGATGAGCACAACTGCACTGCAGAAAGGAATATCTAGAAATGGGTGCATTTTAAAGCCAGAATCAGAGGGCAATTCTCAAGTAAACAGCCTTCGTCATAGCCATGCAATCGCAGCCTAGGATGTGGAGTGTGAAACCGTAAGCACGATCAGCCTCCGAGAGGGTGGTGCTGCAGTGACTCACTCTGAGAGAAAATTTACACTAATGATAACAGGGTACCCAATATGGTACCAAAGGGTTTACTCCTACCAATGGCTCCTTACGGAGGGTCGCCTTCCCCCCCCCAAACTTTTCCAATGGGGAAAGGCAGTCATCAAGAAGACACTTCTCACAGCGCTAGGAAGTAGGGTGTGGGGTGTAAAACCTAAACCCAAGTGCATCAAACCCTTTTGTGCTTTCTGTCTCCTTAACCAGCCCATCACCGGGTCTGGGTCTCGTTGGGAGCCATCCCAATTTACGGGCAGTCACTTTGGTAAGGTGTGTCCTTGAGTCAAGAGTTCTGAATGGTTTTGTCCATTTTGGGTTTTTTGACCAGCAATGATGATCTAGGGTATCTTTTTATTTTACTACTCACACTGATTGTAGGAAGTCTAGATGTTTAAGCAGTGGTGACATGGAGAAAAGCCTTGTGGAACTGTCTTTGTGTTGACCAGGAGGACTGCTCCGTGTTCACAGGCTTCAGATGACATCCCCGGAGTGCTCCACAAACCACGCATCCTGAACGCTTCAGCCACTGAGAACTGCTACAGACCGTTAAACGGTTACAGCAAAAGTCCAGTTAGAAATTTTTATTCAGGATGAAAGAGAAATCTAATGCTGATAAACTTCGACTTTGATCCTTGAACTACCAAAGCATTCATACAACATACTGGTTAAGTAAAATCCCACCAAACAGGCAATGTCCAGCTCCAGACAGTCCCATGGCCATGAAGAAATTAGAGCATCTGGCAGCTCACCTCCGTAACAGTGTTTAGGGGGGCCTTGTGGTTGATGAATGAGCATTAACATTACAGATGGATATCGAGAAATATTATGAATGGGTGATTAATCACATGGCAACAAAAACAATTGCAGGGTCACATTTCTGGATCAGACAATCAGACACAAGTTTGAAGTTGAAAATAACAAAATATGCTTTGCCTAGGGGCCGGGCACAGTGGCTCACGCCTGTAATCCCAGCACTGTGGGAGGCAGAGGTGGCAAGATCACGAGGTCAAGAGATGGAGACCATCCTGGCCAACATGGTGAAATCCCATCTCTACTAAAAATACAAAAATTAGCTGGGCATGGTGTCATGCACCTATAGTCCCAGCTACTCGGGAGGCTGAGGCAGGAGAATCTCTTGAACCTGGGAGGCAGAGGTTGCAGTGAGCCGAGATCATGCCACTGCACTCCAGCCTGGCGACAGAGCAAGACTTCGTCTCAAAAATAATAATAAAATAAAATAAAATAAAATATGCTTTGCCTATTAGAAACTGTAAGACCAACATTTACAAGGAATCTTTGTCTCCTATCATGTCCATTAATATTCTAGAAATTGTGGAGGGGTAGAGATGGCAATACCAGAAATATTTTTGTCCCCATAATAGAAATTAGTGGATGAATGTGATGTAAAGGTCACAGTTGCTAAATCCTAACATTGCTCGTTATTTAACAAATACTTGTTGGGTACATCTGGGGGAGACACAGGGCCTGACATTGAGAATATGGAAGTGAACAAGTAAATATGGTCTCTGTTCTCATGAAACTTACAGTTTTGTGAGAAAGGCAGTAAAGAGGTAAGTCAGTAAGTTTTTTAAAAACAGAATTATGGTAAGCGCTATGAAGTAAACAAAGCACAGCCATGAGAAAGTACGCTAGGCAGGGCAGCCTTTAGAATACGGCCAGAAGCAGCCTTTGCTGGGGCAGAGAGCTAAGCTGAGAACTGGAGACGTAAGACCCAGCATGGGAGGAGGGAAGTGGAAGCACCTGTGAGGAAGGAACATCGCACAGAGGATTCAGAAGCAGGGGAGAGTTTGGCGGAGTTGAAGGTAGGCGGGGGGTCTTGAACACCATGTGTAAGGGGCACGGCTCCTGTGGAAAAGGGAGAGGAAGTCAGGTGGTGCAGGCCTTTGCTGGCCACAGGCAGGAGTGTGGGTATTTTTCTACTGGTCATGGGAAGTCACTGAAGAGTCGAAAGTAGGCGAGTAAGAAGGCCCAATGAGCTCTGAAAAAGATCTCAATGGTGGCCATGGGGCCACAAGGGGAGGAAGTTAGGGGAGTGGTTGGTGGGGGATGGCAAGAAGCCCATGGTGTGGTAAAGATGAGACAGGGGTGTGCTGGGGTGAGGGCAGTGGAGAGGGGAGACGTGGTTGGAGATGACAGGTCACTTGGAAACTTAGTGGGGTGTGCTGATGAGAGGGGTCACAGAGAGGAGCAAACACAAACAGGGGAAACAGAGAAGCTGCCGGATTCTTTCCTGAACAGCCAGGTGGCATGAGTTGTGCATGAGACTTCGAATTAGAGAAGCTTACTAGGAAGTTAGACACACAGGGCTGGATCTCAGGAGAGAGACAAGAACTGAACATATAAACTGGGGAGTGTAGAGACTGAAATCATGAGAACGAGAGGCTCCCCTGTGGATGCTCCAGGCAGAACCCTGCAGAGCTCTAACACAGAGAAATTGCTCAGCGGAGAGGGGTTGGAAAAGAGTGGGGGCAGGAATCCGGAGGGGAACCCCAAGGGCGCAGTCTCACAGAAGCCAAGCCCTGCAAAGAATGTCCCTTATGCATTCAACAGGTATATTTTGCGCATCTGCTGTGTCGGGCAGTTTTTTGATTGACAGTGATTACAAGATCAACAAGACAGACAAGGTCCTTGCCTCTTGGAGCTTACATTTTGGAGACAGCGTATGTTTCACAAATGTGTGATTAGCTAATTGTGTTGAGCAATTCTGAGAGGGGAGGAAACAAGGACACATGTGTTATTGTGATTTGGCAATGGAGAGGTTCTTGGTGGTGTTGACAAGAGCAGTCCCAGGGGTGTGGTCTGATGGAAGCCAGGTTTGAGTAGCTCGGTTTGTGTCCACATAGTCCCGGTGGAGAGGCCATGCAGGCAGCACATGCGGACAGAGTTTTGGGTTGAGACAGTCTCTTTCTGTCCCTCAGGCTGGAATGCAGTGATGGCATGATCTCGGATCACTGCAACCTCCACCACCCAGGCTCAAGCGATTCTCATGCCTCACCCTCCTCAGTAGCAGGGATTATAGGCAGGCACCACCAGGTCCAACTAATTTTTGTATTTTTAGTAGAGATGGGGTTTTGTCATGTTTGCCCGGCTGGTCTCAAACTCCTGCCCTCAAATGTCCATCTGCCTCAGCCTCCCAAAGTGCTGGGATTACAGGTGTGAGCTACTGTGCCTGACCCCATATGTCTTTATGTAAAGAACAAAGACCCAGAGCGTGTTAAGCACTGACGGAAATGATCCCATGGGAAGGAGAAATTAATGCAAGGCAGATTGGGGCAAATCAACACAGGGTTTTTTGGGAAGGGAGGAGTGGGTTGAAAACAGAGCATACATAAAGAGATGGAGTTCTGATACAGAGAGAATCAGAAAGAAAGGGGACAATGAGCTCAAGGCAGGGAGTTTTAGAAACGTGCACCTGGGAAGATATGTGTGTTCTCACCAGACAGCTTCTAATTTATTGGTGAAGTACAAGATCAGGTCACCAGCCAGAGAAGGAGACAGAAAAGAGGTTGTGAGAGGTTCCACAAAGAGGAGAAGACATCAAATGGGCATCAGGAAAAGTGGAAAAAAATTAAAGACATATAGCAGGTTTGTGCTGTCTGCCTGCTTGAAGGTTTGTGTTTGTGAATTTAGAGTCCAACCAGGTGGCCTTGTTGTGCCATTTTCTCCAACCATGTCGACCCCTTGAGCATATGTCAACAATGATATAACCCACCCAAGGGTGAAGTTTACAGGTAAGTCAGACTGAGGAAGAGAGACAGAAAAGTCAAGGGGCTCAACGGCATGTGTTTGTCATAGAAGTAGACCCTGGAAGGAAAGGGAAGGAAGGATAAAGTCTTTGTCAGCGTCTAAAGACAAAGATCTGCTCATCTCTGCAGCAGCTGAGCAGACAGCTGTAGCATGTGGCTTCCAGATCACACGATACCTGAATCCTAGATTCCCTGTGACCTCAAGGTCCCCAAGCAATGATGGTCTCAGACGTCCTTGCTGATTTGTTTTGGTTGGATGCCCCTCTCATCTTTGGTCATCTTGGATTCATCCTATCTTTGACTCCTTGGTTAGGTGGATGCCTTCAATTATGTACAGTGGGAGACAACAGCCCCGAAGTGAATTGTAAACATGCTATCTAAATGACCTGGAGAAAGGGATGTGTTTTGTATCATCTAAAAAAAAATGAACATTTACCTGAGATAAGGCCCCTGTCTCCTGGAGAAAATACATATGAGGATGCATAAAATGTGGTATGTGGTGGGAAAAAAAGGAGGGCCTGAGGGCAGAGATTACAAGGACTTAGTTCCACTTGTTTGGGGAGACAAGGCCAAGAGAGCTGGTCTTTGGACACCCTGGTGGCATAGCACTGAAAAGAATGTGGGTAGCAAGAGAGCAGAGAAGAAAGGACAGTTTAAACCAACTTGTTCATCCCGCAATTTTTATTTCTCTACCTCCCAGTCAAAGTGCCATTGTCTACAGCCACTTTAAAAATGCAACTGGACTGGAAATCCTCCTACTGTGGTTCAGCGTTGCAGGAACAAAAGCCTGAGACTGACACAACGTTTCTGGAAAGTTGGCATTGCTTTTTCAAATGAGCTCCTTTATCCTCTTGCATGTTCATTTGCAAGTAATTAAATACACACACGATAGCAACTCAAGGATTAGGAATGTCACTGACAAGAAAAGTAATAAACAGGAGGAAATTAAAAGAACCCACTAAGCCCCAGGAAAAAAAAAATCTAACAGATTTAATCAGGAGAAATAAAATATTCTCTGGGCCCTGTTATGAAGACCCCTGGTGCCAAAGAAACGTGGCAGAAATGGGACAATTAAAATGGATGTGGGGAGGGTGACAGAGCCTCACGATGAAACAGGGAGGTAGCTGTGCAGGGCAAGCAGCCCCAGCAGAATTCAAATGAGGGTGTGAAACCTAAACAAGAGGCCCGCCAAATGGGAAGAGAGGCCGCGAGAGCCGCGTGGCAGCGCCTGTCTGTGCAGTGATGGCAGGAAACCCACAAGCCTCCCAGGCAGATCCTGGGAGATCCAGGCATCTTGTTTTAGCTAAGCATGTGTTACACTCTCCTGCAGTCTTGCATGTCTGCTACAGAGTCAGGATTCTGAAGATGTGACAAGCCACTGACGATGATTGTTCTCCCTATAGACACCCCTCCCCATCTAGCCTTACTGAGCAGACAGAACTGATGGTTCACATAACGCAGAAAAGGGATTAGACGATTTGACCTGCCCTATTGGAATACTTCTCATCCTCTGTGATAGATGGATTCTTGACAAACTGCTTACGGCAACAAACATTTAGCAACATCATGACTGTCTGGGTCTAGCGAGTAACCTTACCCTGGAGTTATTTATTAGGCAGGCTAGAGACAGCTTCATAACTCACTACCTGATCTTCACTGAGAAAGGGAGGATGCCGGAGGCTCCCTTCTCCTTAAATATACCCACCAGATAGTGGCCATGTTAATTAAGGGCCTACTATGTGCCAGTTCCTTACATAAATTTTCATTCATTTATAAACAAATCTTAACACAGTGTCTACTATGTGTTGAGTTCTAGGGTTACCTAAGAAAGAAATGGGCAGAGCCCCTGTCCTCAGGGAGTTTGAGGTTTAGTGTACCAGGCAGTATAGGCCAGGTCTCAAGGCTGTGTTCAATTGCCAACCAAGTCCTGCTGCTTCAGCCTTCCACTGCCCACTCTTGGGTTCATACGAGGCGGCATTGCCCAGTAGATCCAAAGCCACAGCCACAGGTGCTCACACAGCTGAGAAATTACATGCAATTTAAATAGCCACGTGTGGCCGGTGGATGCTCTATTGGACAGTGCAGAAGGGAGACTATTGACCCAAGATATTCCAACCTCAAAGGCAAGGATGCTCTGAAGATGAGGTGCCTTGGCAACTGCTCTCGATGACATGTAAGGAGCTGCATGGGGCACACCTCTCCACAGCAGCTGTTTATGCTGCGTCTGTGATGTCCCCAAGGGCTCCTTAGGGACTGGGTGGAAGGGGTGTTGCCACACAGGGCAAAACGGCCTGGGAATTTCTGGTCTGCCAAAACTGTGCTTAGCTGTCTGCCAGCATGGCCCTCCTGCACAAAGTTCCATATTGTTGTTTCCTTAAAGAAAAAGAAAACCAAGCTTTATTTTTGAATAAAAGTATACTTTTCTTTAAAAGAGAAAACTCTCGCTGTGTATGTGATATATGGTAAGTTGCACCACACTTGCACAATGCATGCTACATAAAACAAAGCATGTGTTGACTTTGCTTTCTATTTTTATGTTATGGTAAAGTATGGTCATGTTTTCGTTTCCAAATAAAAATACTGTGCACCTACCTACCCCCCTCCCCCAGATATCAGTGCTTCAGCTTAAATGGGGAGTCCTCCCCTTCCTGCCGCTACATCCCTAGTCCCCATTCACAGTGAGCCGCCGTCCAGGGCCTGGAGTCAGAAAAGTCTCTCCCAGCACGTGCGTGTCCAGACTGAATGCCCTCTGCTCCCCCTCCCTGTCCTGGAACATTGCTTCAGGCTCGTGCATCCTCTGAGAGATAAGCGCCTGCTAGCCACTTCCTTCTGGGATGTGCAGGATCACACCCCACCTACAAGCAGAGGGACATGGGACGATTCTGTGTCTGGACACCCTGTGGGAAGGTGGAATATTGTTTGCTGCTACATTTTCCCCCTCTTCTCCTTCTGGAACCCTCTCAGAATATGCCTGCCTCAATAGGAAACATGATAGCAGCCGTATTAAGAGTGCAAAACCAGAGAGGGTAGGTGACAGGCAGCCGCCTCACATGTGGTCGGCACCGCGTAAAGCCCACATCCAGGCTACAGGGTCCTCCAGCTGCAGTGCCCCCCACCCCCATCAGAGATGATGGATTAAAATGAGGTCATTAGGTTTAACCCTAATCAAATATGACAGGTATCCTTGTAATAATAAGAGGAAAGTTGGACACAGAGACATGGACAGTGAAAAGAGAAATCGAATCACACAGGGAGAAAAGCATCTACAAGGCAAATCCACTAACCATCTGTGCTGAGCTCCAAGTCTGCTAGCAAAGGCTGTTACCCCTGAGCCCCCACTCCACGATTTCGGCTTCAGCGGCCCACAGAAAGCCCTTGCATGGCATTTCAGCAGATTCCATGGTTTTCCCAGCAGATGTCTCTTCTGGCGTTAGAAGATAGCTTCACTTCCATGCAACTCTTCCTTTCCTCTCTCTTAATGCCTTGAGGCAACTTCTGTACCATGAACCAGTCTCCACCACAGTCCCAAAAAGACAGAACTCTCATCCACCAAACGGAGGCCGACCTGGCAGTGCCCACCCAAGGCCACATTCCCGTGTAGGAATGTCCCCACTGCACCAGGGCAAATGCCCGTCATCTGCATTTCACGTGGACTCCAAGTTGGTCTTTAGGCACAGATGCACATGGCATGCCTGTGAATTCTGACAGACTGGGGGCGTGTTTACCTTTGAGAAACTGAAAGGTTCACACACACCCCGCCTGGTGGAGGCACTTGACTTCCGAGGCGGCCTCCGCATGCCTTTGGAGGGGCGTCCGGAGCCTGGGACAGCCTGGGTTTCTCCCCAGTGTTTTCATTCTGTTTTGGTCACTAGCCTTTTACGTCTGTTGATTGTAAAAGGGCTGAATTCCCCCTAAGATCACGTGCTGAAGTCCTCACCCCCAGGACTACAGAATGTGATCATATTTGCAGATAGGCCCATCACAGAGATGATGGATTAAAATGAGGTCATTAGGTTTAGCCCTAATCAAATCTGACAAGTATCCTTGTAATAATAAGAGGAAAGTTGGACAGAGACA
>NW_012103843.1:427085-427989 GCF_000951045.1 Mandrillus leucophaeus
CAGGAGAATCGCTTGAACCCAAGAGGTGGAGGTTTTGGTGAGCCAAGACTGCCCCATTGCCTGGGCAACAAGAGCGAAACTCCGTCTCAAAAAAAGAAAAAAAAAAAAAAAAAAAAAAAAGCTTTTGTTAAAGTAAGTCGATTATATGTTGCATGCAAATTATCCACTCATTCTTGAACTTCACTTTAAAATCCCTCTCTCTTTAGTCCTTTCACTTTATTATTAGCAGAATGAGTGAAAGACCTTCCGGTGCCTCCTGGATGTGACACTCTCTTATTTTAACCATAAATGCCATCTCATGCTGCAAGGCAAAGTTTGCCTGCTTATCATTTCTCCCAGGAACATGGCTCATGGAGGGATACCCCTGAGATGATGATGTTGGCTGGCTTTGGCATACCCATTAGGCACAGGAGCATGGCAGGTCCACAATACTTTCAGAAACTGATGTTTACATTTACTTTAACATCACAATAAATAAATGAACTTTAAGACTGAAGGCAATATTTCTATGTGTAATATCAATATATTGGTATTAACAGCTATGCAGTCATAAAACAGGATTTTTAGTCTTCTGTTGTAGTTTTTAATCTGACAGGAGGCAGAATGCAGCCCTGGAGGTTGGTGTCCACCTTTATTCAAATGAAATCTAGACACCCTTGTCTTGGCACTCAGGGACCTGAGAGGGACGCATGCACAGGCCCATGCCTCACAAATAGAATACTGTTGCAAAACTACGTTCCTTGGAAGCCCAAGGTGACCTGCAGGTGTTTCAGGGAAAGTTCTGGTAGCTGAGCCAGGAGCCGCCTGGGCGTGGGCACCCCACAGTTCATTCACCTTAGTGGAACCACTTAAATTGCTTCTCATAGGCTGGAGTAATAATGAATCATTTGAAAAAAAAAAAAAA
>NW_012103843.1:428334-434308 GCF_000951045.1 Mandrillus leucophaeus
AAAATGAGGTCATTAGGTTTAGCCCTAATCAAATCTGACAAGTATCCTTGTAATAATAAGAGGAAAGTTGGACAGAGACATGGACAGTGAAAAGACGAATCAAATCACACAGGGAGAAAATGACATCTACGAGCCAAATCCACAAGCCAAGGATCAGGGCCTTCTCCTTGTGGCCTTCAGAAGAATGAACTCTGCAGAGACCTGCAGACCAGGCTTCCGGCCTCCAGAACCGGGAGGAAATAAATGTCTGCTGTGTAAGCAGCCCAGTCTGTGGTGCTTTGTTACCGCAGGCCAAACATGCATACGTATTGGTGATGTGTGATCATATCTTTATCTGGTTGATGTGATTAAACGATTTAAATACTTCTGTGCTGAGTTTTACACTGTAATGCTCCCCAGGCTCATGTTGCAATAGGAGAGGGAGACACATATTTTTTTTGGTGGGGGGGAGGCCAGGGGGAGAGTGTCTTGCTCTGTCACCCAGGCTGGAGGGCAGTGGCAACATCTTGGCTCACTGCAGCCTCCGCCTCCTGGGTTCAAGCCATTCTCCTGCCTCAGCCTCCCGAGTAGCTGGGATTACAGGAGCGCACCACACCGCCTGGCTAATTATTGTATTTTTAGTAAAGATGGGGTTTTGCCATGTTGGACAGGCTGGTTTTGAACTCCTGACCTCAAGCGATCCACTCTCTTCAGCCTCCCAAAGTACTGGGATTACAGGCATGAGCCACCGCATCCAGCCAGAGACACATACTTTTCATCCTTGTCTTTCTGACTGAGCAACTGAACGTCTTGGGGAAGGGGATGGAGCAGGTGCAGTCTCCTTTCTACAAGGATGCCCAGAGCATGGGCCCCACATGTCTCCCTGCAGTGGCCTCTGAGGGAGGCTTCTGAACTTCCTCTGGGGGACCCTCCTACTAAGTCCAATGCTAATGCATTCGTAATGAAAGCAGGAGTAACAATCTTGGTGGCTCCTAAGCAGCTCCAGATGAAGAGGAATCGATGTGCTGCACTTACCAAACATCTTTATTCTCCTGCTTCTGGATGCTTGGCCTTTGAAGGTGAAATTGTGACACATATGAGGCTCAGAAACAATGCATTTCGAGTCGTCGAGCCTCTGTGGAGGAGAGGGACAGCCTCTGAGCATCCTAGCCCCGCACACAGCAGCATTCAGTAGTTCTGTTCCGTGCTAGGGAAACACAGAACCACTCAGCCCCATGCAGGCTCACAGGCCACATCGTTGTCACCGGGAATATGTGGGGGACATCTCTGGCTCCCAGACAGGGTTTGATTTCTATGAGGAAATGCTTATTCTCTTCAAAAATGGTAGATTTTAAAAATCCAAACATTTATTAAGAAAAGCCAATGTCCAGGGGAGAAAAATCAGAATTAGCAGTTGTTGGTGGGGTCTGGGCAGCCATTTACACAGGAGAAGCTACATGTTGCTGGTTTACATTTAAAAACATTTCCTGCAAGGTTCTTTCTGAATGTGAACTCTATAGAGTTGTACTTCCCAAGCCTGTCCCTCTAATGGCCCCCAGTGAACTGGGAAGGGGGCTGCTGGGAGGTGGGGGGCACGGGAGGATGGATACAGGTGGGGAGGGCATACCAGGAGGCATGCAGAATACAGAAGCAAATCCAATTTATTCTGCTTTTAGTATTAAGTTTTCATGTAACATTTTATTTGAAAAACAAGTTCCATTTTTTTTTTATGTTAAAAACTACAAAGATTTTAACTCAATCTATTCAGGAAACCAAAGCCCCAAGTGGTGAGAAGTGGCTTATCCAAGGCCAGCAGGTTTGAGGCTGGACTCAAACTCGGGACTCGTCTTCACCCAAGACCAAGCAAGGAGCTAGCAGGACTGGGGGCCCCTTCTCAGGCTGTGGTCCCAAGCAGCAGAAAGAAGGCCAGTGCAAGTGTGCAGTGTAGATGTGAGGAGGTGAGGTGGTGGGCAGGGAGAGTCCTTCAGGCTGGCCTCGCCCTGCTCCAGACTCACCCCTGTGTTTCCATCTTCCAGTTCCCAGGAAGATTTAAGCTCTAGCCCTATATGCAGAAGGAGGCACAGGCAGCAAGAACAAAAACACACAGAGGTTTCTGAGACACAGGCTGAGCTGATAATAACATAAAAGGGTGTCCCTGGGCTCCCTCTGTTCAATCTTCTCTGCGCCCCTTCCAGCTGTTGACTTCCCTCCCAACCTCCCAGCACCCGTGTTTTCTCCCCAGGGCCTGGAGTCCCTGCGCTGGTGCCCCACCCAAATCTCTGGTCTCTCTAGCAAGGACCCTGTCTCTGACCACCTCTCTCTGGAACTTTACTCCACTTTAAAATCTCTCTCTCTTTAGTCCTTTCATTTTATTATTAGCAGAATGAGTGAAAGACCTTCTGGTGCCTAATTTCAGCTGGAGCGATAGAGACAGCTCAGACATTTGCAAGGACACCCACGCAGGAGAGACCACACTCATGTTTTTCGACAGGCGGCCTCTCTTAAGTCACACCGGGACAATCTGCTGTCATCAGATCAGCCTTCTAACCGTGGGCTGAAGATAAGGCCTGTCTCAGGGCAATGTAATGACGTCCAAGCAGGTGAGAGGCGTAAGCCATGCAAGGGGCTTGACTCTTGGCTATCCCCGAAGCACTGAGGTGAAAACAACAAATAGGCAAAGAAACAAACCAAACCCCTTCACTGACGTCAGAGTTGGGCAGTGAGGAGTGGTACGCAGTACATATAGACACCAGGGAAATCTCCCTTGATTTGCAAAGTTTTCACAGTATCTCCTTCGGGATAATAATTTTAGTAAAAGTGAAGTGTACTTGTTTTTCTTTCTCTGGGGTTGAGTCGAGGTGAAGGAAGGGGATGAATTCTGAGTTGAATCCCATTAAACATTCTAAAGATATAATTACTGGGAAGTGAATTAAAGTGACAATTTGAGGATCCTGACTGAAGTGCCCCCACCTGCAGGAACTAGCAGGGTGCAAAGGCGGCAGAACAAGTTAAGTGTAGTCGGATAGTCTAAAGTAATAAGAAGTGGGAAAGTAAGATGATGATGTTAGTATAGAAACCAAGACTTCCTGTACGTTGTAATAAAAGGCAGCTTTGCAACTCCGAGTACTTGAGATTTTTACTACTCTGCAGTCAGCGCTTTTGTGCACGTGTGTGTTTGTCAGTGTGGCATCACTGGTTTGTGTGTACCTCTGGGCCGGGGGTATTCAGGGGACAGTTGCATCTAAACTTACTCCAGTCATGTAAATGAGCATGCGTCTACCAGCTCCGTGCAGAGCAGAAATTAGGCCAAAGCTGTAAAAGGCAGCACAGAGTGTAGCCTTCAGCACGACTGATGGTACAGTGTCTTCAACATTTCTGAACCAAGAAGACGTTTGACTGCTCTAGGCCTTTCAAGTTAGGAATTATACCTATGATACATTCAACCCCAAGAAGGCATGTGAGCATGTGAGTTAGCTGGGGGTGCTGTAACAAACACCACAAGCGGGGCAGCTTAACCAACAGTCGTTTACCGCCTCCCAGTCCTGGAGGTTGGACGGCCTTGTTGGAGGTGTGGGCAGGGCTGGCTCCCACCGAGGCTGTAAGAAGGTTCTGCCCAATGCCTCGCTCCAGCATCTGTGGTTTGCTGCAAGCTTTGAGGTTCCTCGGTTTGTGGATGCAACCCCCAACCATCTCTGCCACCATCTTCACACGGCGTGCTCCCTGCGAGGGGCTGTGTCCAAATCTCCCCTTTTTATAAGGATACCAGTCAGATCGCACTGGGGCCCACCCTAAGGACCTCATGTTAACTTGATTATATGTAAAAATCTGATGTCCAAATAAGGTCCCATTCTGAGCTCCTGGAGATTAGGACTTCAACATATAAATTTTTTGGCGGGGGGTAGGGACACAATTCAAGCCATAATAGCAAGTAATCCCATAAAATCAGTTGGATTTATTTTTTCTTTACCTGGTATAAACTGCTTTGCTGTAAGACAGTGACTGTTGACAACCTAGAATCTGTCTCTTCCAGTCCCACTGTCATCAAAGCAGAAAGTGGGATCTCATTTCCTTTGAGCATGTAACAAATTCTGAGAGATGTTGGAGGTGCATCTTCTGGGAATGACGTGTGAAGTGTTGTGAGCAGAGCATACCTCTTTAAAAAGGACAGACATCAGCAGCACATCCCTCTGAAAGCTAAGCAGCCCAAACACTCGGGCTTCCCATTGACCAAAGAGCCTGGTTTCCAGTGGAAGGTGTAGAAGGCTCAGAGACCAATGGTTAAAGTTGGAAGCCTGGGACAAATAATAAGAAAGAAATAAGTATCTGTGAGTCCATAGTAAGAGACTTAAAATATTCAACACATTAATACAAACACGTGGGAGGAAAGGGGCCCCTCTTCCTTATGAAGCAATTTCCACTAGTAAGTGCAGAAGGAACACAGGCATAGAAAGTCACCATTGGAACAATTTGGCAGATTCTGAAATTAGTGGATAAGACTTTAAGGAAAAAGGTATATGTTGTAGGGCTTCAATGTATCCCCCCAACATATGTACTAATGACGGTGATGGTCTAATATATGTCCACTGATTCTTTGATAGTTCTCCCTCCAGGATTTTTTTTTTTTTTTTTTTTTGAGATGGAGTCTTGCTCTGTCTCCTAGGCTGGCGTGCAGTGGCGTGATCTTGGCTCACTGCAAGCTCCGCCTCCTGGGTTCATGCCATTCTCCTGCCTCAGCCTCCCGAGCAGCTGGGACTACAGGCGCCTGCCACCACGCCTGGCTAACTTTTTTGTATTTTCAGTAGACACAAGGTTTCACCGTGTTAGCCAGGATGGTCTCAATCTCCTGACCTAGTGATCCACCCACTTTGGCCTCCCTCCAGGATCTTAATTCTCCTCCCCTACAATGAACTTAGTGGCTCATTTCTCCTTTTTTAATTTTTATTTTTTAAGACAGGGTCTTGCTGTGTCTCCCAGGTTGGAGTTCAGTGGCACCAACGCAGCTCACTGCAACCTCTGCCCCCCGGGTTCAAGCGATTCTTCTACCTCAGCCTCCCAAGTAGCTGGGGCTACAGGTGCACGCCAGCATGCCTGGCTAACTTTTGTATTTTCAGTAGAGATGGGGTTTCACCATATTGGCCAGTCCGGTCTTGAACTCCTGACCTTGTGATCCACCTGCCTCTCCCTCCCAAAGTGCTGGAAGTATGGGGGTTAGCCACCGTGTCCAGCCCTGCCCAGATAATTCTTAAAGTTTCTGTAGAGATGCAGTCTCACCGTGCTGCTCAGGCTGATACTGAACTCTGGGGCTTGAGCGACCCTCCTGCTTCAGCACTTTGAGTATGAAACAGGAAAAATGATGTGTGAATTATGAAGAAGCCCACGCAATTGCCAGGTGAGCAGGTTAACCCGGTGATGAGTCAGCTGATACCACGTGCCTCACACACACACATCCCCTTCCTGCATTACTCTCCAAACTGCATTGCCTCAGGCTGGTAGGAAGCAACAGACAAACCCAGAGTGAGAGAGCGTCTACAAAACACCTGCCTCAAAAGTGTCACAGTCACGAATGACAGGGAAAGACCAGGAAACCCACAGGCTGGGGAAGACTTCAGAGGCATAAGAGCAGGATGCGCTGTGGGTCCTGGGGGAGCGTGGACATTCGTGGATAATGGTGAAATCTGAAGGAAGTCTGTCGTTTCGGTGACAACATTGTACTCATGTTAATTTCTTGGTTTTAATATTGTCCTTTGGTGATGTGAGATAATAACATCAGGGGAGTTCACGTGAAGAGTTTATGGACAATCTCTAGTATGTTTGCATTCTTTTGTGTAAATCTAAAATTATTTTAAGATAAAAAGTGTTTTTGTTTTTGTTCTGCTTTTGTTCTACTCAGGAGGCAGAGGCAGGAGAATCGCTTGAACCCAAGAGGTGGAGGTTTTGGTGAGCCAAGACTGCCCCATTGCCTGGGCAACAAGAGCGAAACTCCGTCTCAAAAAAA
>NW_012103843.1:439718-465459 GCF_000951045.1 Mandrillus leucophaeus
TCATGTTAACTTGATTATATGTAAAAATCTGATGTCCAAATAAGGTCCCATTCTGAGCTCCTGGAGATTAGGACTTCAACATATAAATTTTTTGGCGGGGGGTAGGGACACAATTCAAGCCATAATAGCAAGTAATCCCATAAAATCAGTTGGATTTATTTTTTCTTTACCTGGTATAAACTGCTTTGCTGTAAGACAGTGACTGTTGACAACCTAGAATCTGTCTCTTCCAGTCCCACTGTCATCAAAGCAGAAAGTGGGATCTCATTTCCTTTGAGCATGTAACAAATTCTGAGAGATGTTGGAGGTGCATCTTCTGGGAATGACGTGTGAAGTGTTGTGAGCAGAGCATACCTCTTTAAAAAGGACAGACATCAGCAGCACATCCCTCTGAAAGCTAAGCAGCCCAAACACTCGGGCTTCCCATTGACCAAAGAGCCTGGTTTCCAGTGGAAGGTGTAGAAGGCTCAGAGACCAATGGTTAAAGTTGGAAGCCTGGGACAAATAATAAGAAAGAAATAAGTATCTGTGAGTCCATAGTAAGAGACTTAAAATATTCAACACATTAATACAAACACGTGGGAGGAAAGGGGCCCCTCTTCCTTATGAAGCAATTTCCACTAGTAAGTGCAGAAGGAACACAGGCATAGAAAGTCACCATTGGAACAATTTGGCAGATTCTGAAATTAGTGGATAAGACTTTAAGGAAAAAGGTATATGTTGTAGGGCTTCAATGTATCCCCCCAACATATGTACTAATGACGGTGATGGTCTAATATATGTCCACTGATTCTTTGATAGTTCTCCCTCCAGGATTTTTTTTTTTTTTCTTTTTGAGATGGAGCTGTCTCTTATACACATCTAGATGTGTATAAGAGACAGTAGTGGAACCACTTAAATTGCTTCTCATAGGCTGGAGTAATAATGAATCATTTGAAAAAAAAAAAAAAGGATTCTACTGCGAAAATTTCTGAAAACGCTCTGAAATAAGAACGAAGGAAGGACATCAAAATTTCTTTTAATAATCAGACCTTGGGATTCAACGCTAAGAACTCTAAACACAGGACAAAATAAGGTGATTATAGGAAAGAAAATTTAAAATGCGTTTGGCCTAATTTTAGTGTAACAGTCACGTGATTTGTAAAATACTTAAAAATTTGTAAGTGGTAATGGGAAGAATGCAACCCAAGTTTCTAAGCATAATTCACAAAATAGAAGCTGGAGAGATATGTGATTTCAAAACTAAATATTTTAGGCCATTGACACAAGAACCCAGAGTTACTGAAGGCATACACATTGTGGTAGTGTTGTGTACTGATTTGCGTTTTCAGCAGGAAAAAAGTAAAGTCTATCACAGATGAAGGTTAAGGTGAAAGACTGTGGGGACATTCTAGCCAGACGAGACTGTTGACTGGACATTTTCGTGAATGAACAGCTCCTATGGCAGGATGTCATTTTCTAAGGTGGTTGAGGGAAGTTAACCAAGCGTACCCCAGAGCTCATTCCCAGTTCTGTGCAACAGTGGTGGAGGCAGATTTCTTTCTTTCTTTTTGATTTATTTTATTTATTTATTTATTATTTATTTTTGAGACAGAGCCTTGCTCTATCACCAGGCTAGAATGCAGTGGCGTCATCTCAGCTCACTGCAAACTCCGGCTCCCTGGTTTGAGCAATTCTCCTGCCTCAGCCTCCCGAGTAGCTGGGATTACAGGCATGCACCACCACACCCAGCTAATTTTTATATTTTTAGTAGAGAAGCGGTTTCACGATGTTGGCGGAGGATGGTCTTAATCTCTTGATCTCATGATCCACCTGCCTCCGCCTCCCAAAGTGCTGGGATCACAGGCATGAGCCACCACACCTGGCTGGAGCCCGATTTCTAAGGCTGCCTGCACCTTGCCTATGGATCTCAGAGATGCTACAATACAACTGATGTCCCGGCTCTGTCAGTCCAAGACTTGTCTTACAGCCTGAGAGAGCAGGATGGGTTCTCAAATGTCAGAGACAATGGTGAAGCCCCCTGTGGTGCCCACCCATAAAGAACTCAAAATCATCAAGCAGTTTTCCTTGATTTGTCCTGACTTCCCCAACTCATAGAATGTTCACGATTAAATTTTTCTCCGGTCATTTTCCTACAGGCTAGAAACACTGTAAAGCAAGTTACCACTTCAGATGTCCTCATAGATGCTGTTTTTATATTTGCTATTCATGGATTTATATTGTTTGGCCTACCTAGATGATTTCCTGACTCACAGGTCTTGGCGTGCATAGAAGGTGAAGACCGTGCTGAGCTCTGGCACGATGCTCAGGCGGTGTTGCTATTTTTCTACTGTAGCGTAGTCTACAAAATTGTAGAGTTTAAACATGAACGCTGTGAAAGCACTTCATGCCTCGTTAAAAAGTAGTGAAAATCTCGTAGAATCTAAACCCACACTTAGCACTTATGCACTGGTGTGAATGGGAAGTGCTTGGCAAGTCACTAATTTTTGACAGTGTAACTGAAAGATAGGACAACCCACAGGAGAGAAGAAAGAGCCTGTGCTTCACCCACAACCCTCCTGTGAGATCACAGGAGACTCACTGTGAAATCGTGACTATTCATGCTGCAAATCATCCGTAATCAAAGGATGACCATGTGGGACCTAAGTCAGACATCAAGTTTGTTTTAAATCATTGGATTCTGACTGGCACAGTGACTCACACCTGCAATCTCAGCACTTTGGGAGGACAGGTCGGAGGATTAATTGAGGTCAGGAGTTCGAGGCCAGCCCGAGCAGCTCCATTTCTACAAAAAATAAAAAACTAGCTGGGTGCAGTGGTGCACACCTGTGGTCCCAACTACTCAGGAGGCTAAGACGAGAAGATCGCTTGAACCCAGGCGGCCGAGGTTGTACTGAGCCATGATTGCACTGCTGCACTCCAGGTTGGGCAACACGGCAAGACCCTATCGTCAAAAAAAAATCCATTTGGTACTATTTACTTGACAGTAAATTTATCCCTAAATCATTTTTATTGGATGAAATATAATTAAACTTTACAATATTTCTGGTATCACCACTTTTTTTTTTTTTTTTTTTCCTGGGAATGTAAGCTCCCTAAAACAAGATGTGAAACTGACAGGACTCAAGCATGTTAAATTGTGTAAGTCTCTGGAGCTAACTGTGGGCTGGTGACATGCTGACACCTCCCTCTCAACTATTCCCCAGCAGGTTAAATATGTCCAGCAGAATCTGAGGGGTCTACAGATTGTTGTTCCTTGAAAAAAAAAATAGGAATTACTATATTACAAGTACTCTCTAAAACTTGACTCGGCACTTAACACCTCCCAGCCATTGTGTTGTATGCGCCTCATCCATTATTTTACCTAAACATCACACCAGCCTTCTCAGGACAACCATTTCCCCAGGTCTTATATTAAAAAATAAAAAAACGAAGACTTGGAAAATGTGTGGAAGTTATGCAAATTCACAGCTATCCACTTAATTTTTGTGAGCCTCAGTTTCCCCTTCTGAAAAGAATTCTTACAACAATATCTCAGAGGTTGTTACGGAGGTCAAACAAAATCGTGCATGGCAGCCCTCTGCACGGTAATTGACACACACTAAGCATTTAATAAAAGCTGCAGTAAACCAGGACGCTTTATTAACTAGAATACACCATGATCCCGAACAGGCCACATAAAAAGAGCTCAAAGAAACATATGCAAAGAATGTGGGCAAATGTATTTTCAGGTTATCGGAGTCTTTAATTACACTCGCGGGGAGATTGAAAGCCTGCTTTCACAGCGCTTTTGACAGCAAAAAACAAAGTGTGCTTTTTTCTCTTTCTCAGCCCACGGCTCTGTGTGTAAGGGAATGGATGGTGTCTGAGAGCCAATGTTCTAGGAAGTAAGGAATCGTTTCGAGGACCCAGATGGGGAGTCGTGGGAATAGGCCAAAAGCTTGTCAAAATTTCAACGTGGTTTAAAAAAAAAAATCACTTAACCACACAAATTTTAAAGTACATTCTGACAATTTCCTTAAATAAGGGCTGTATCTACAACAGATCTGATTTAAAGTGTATTTTATGCATTCAATTGTCGAAAATCAACTCCATTCTGCACAGATTGCCATATTTTTTCATAACAAATGATCAGAGATAGCATTCGTAAGAAAGCCCACCCAGAAGATGTTATTTAAGAAATATTGATATTTTCCCAGGGTTTTCTCATTAGTGTCACTCAGTTCATAGAGGCAAACATTCTAATTTGAGGAAGCAAGCAGGATCCTGCACTTCATTTATTCTTTCCACGTATTTCTTCTCAAGTATTTATAACCATTAGAAAAGAAACAAACTTTGCATTTGCATGTTGACAACCAAACAGGACAAATAAGAAATATTTGTCACAATTCTCCACATATCCTAAATAGACTCCAAAGAGGAAGGCACTGAAGGAACTTCTCTAAATACAGTCAAATGGCAAATTAACCTAAAACTCAACTGAGTAAAGAATATCTTGCTCCCACTTCCCCAACACCTAACCTGAGTTGAGACTAATTGTGCCTCTTTATAAAAAGGCCTGGTGTTTCCTTTGATGGGCTAATATACATGACACTTTGGCCAGAAATGGTTTTGTGCAAATGGTTTGCATTGCCTACTCACCAAGTGTTTATATCCACTCCAGGAATAACCAAAGATATTGACTTCTGTGCACATATCTTCAGCCAGTGCTGACATTAACATTTTGAGGAATAGTCTGAATCAAAACAATAAAGCATTTTTCCATGCAACGGATATTTTAGCACCTTCAATGTGCAAGCTTTCTGCTAAGTATTTAGATAAAATAGAGGTGAAAATGTCAGTAGCATGTCACTCAGGAACTTGAGACCTAGTTACCAGAGTATACAACTAACTTAAACCTGTACCCCCAAAATGTAATGAAGGGCAACAGAAAAGTAAAAGAGTGGGAAGATTTCCAGATGAGAAAAAGACTTTTTTGCTGTGAGTCTTGGCTATCACAGTGGTGATTACATCTCCTGGTCTGCAAGACTCGCCTTCAGATTATGTGGCCCAGGGCATGGTCTTGTCATCTTTTTGTAAATGTTTTTTTCTTAGCTCATATTTGCTGTTGTTGATGTCATTTTTGTAAGGTAAGGATACTGGAATGGTCTTATTTCATAGACATTAAAGTTATAAAAGCAATGTGTGGATTGAAAATCAACTGCCAATGTTTACTTAGAAAGAAAATGTTATGTAAACAAGGAATGAAACCTGATTTTCTAACATTCAGGAGAGTGATTTGGCAACACACACGCAAACAATAAAAGTGGCCACGTTAAAAGCTCAGCAGTTCTTCTTTATCACAGAATTTTACTGAAGGATGTCAATGGAGATTAATGTTCACAAGGCTTTAAATATGTCCATTGAAGTGCTGTTTATAATAGAGAAAAGTTGGAGGAAGCCTGAAAGTCCAGCAGCGGTGGCCTAATTAAGTACATTATTGATATTTGCACTGTGGACTGCTCCCCAATCCCTGAAAATTACATGCTGGAGCACATGAAGTCCCTGAACGAATTCCGAGTTTGTATTGTTCAACACAAAAAGCAAACAGTACAGTTGATTGCAATGTATGTTAATATCTTCAGCTATATGAATACAGAGAGGAAATGGGGCAGCCATGTTTATCTCCCGGTATTGGGGTCAAAGCCATGGTGGGCGTTTCTGTTTATCTGCAGAGATTTTTTGTCTTTGGTTTTAATCCATGAATATATATTGCTCTAAAGGGGAGAAAACATATCTGTTAAGATCAAAAATACTTAGCTCCCAAAGTAAACGCAAAATCAAACAAAAAGCAGGTAACAAAACCCCAGAAATGTTCATTACACAAACACCAGGTTCCCTCTATGACTCCAACATGGCCAGACTCCTTCCTTCAACTCCTCTGAAGTATTACAGGTCCTTCGTGCTTACAACCTCATGCCCACTCCTACGGAATTCATAAGCTTCCCAGAAGCATCGCACCAAACCCTGTGCAAAGTGATTTCCTCCCATAGCCACCCCCACTCACAGCTCAGAACTTGAAAGGACTGAACCTCAATTTCAATGAAGTCTTTCCCAGTGGACTTTCCTGAAACCCTGTGGGTCTCTCCCACCTGGAAGAAGTGGGGAGTAGGGTGGTTTGGGAGATGGTCTTATTTTCAGAGCAACAAGCCCTTTTCCTGCCTCCTCCCACTGCCTGACCCTGGCGGGACGAATGACTCTCAAGGTAAAGGCTCCGCTTGCCTCTCCAAAGGGTCACGACTCATCCATTCCTGATGAGGATGCTTGTGGGTGACGATCACACTGCCTCCCATTCACTGAGCAATTACAGTTGGGGACATTACAGCTTCAGACACTGAACAGCTGAGATTCTGAAAACCCTTAAGACAGGAAAACGATAAACATTAATAATTAATTTGCTTCGACAACTGCTTCTTCCTTTTTCAGGCATTTACAGTCCATCACCTTAAGTGCAAGCACATCGCTCGTAGCATCGCTGAGAATTCCGCAAGGATTAAAAACCAACAAAAAAGGATGCAAATGGCTTACTAGAAGAGATTTACTAGTGGCGGGGGGATTCAGAGAATCCACTATCTACTCTGAAAGAAAGATGCTCTTCCAACCTCTCCTCTGTTGACTGAAATCCACAGATGTCGGAGCCAGCCCTCTGCAGTGCGGATATAGCCCCCAAAATACAAAATACTGGAGCCCCTGTGGTAAGGACGCTCAAGCAGTAGCCATCAGAGATGCTTTGAATAATCAACGTTCCACTAACACAGAAGTAAGTGAACGATAAGCAATGTAAACACATAAAGACAGCCAGAAATTGAAAAATAAGCACAAACAATGGGAAGCGAAATAAGAAAAAAGAAAAGTAAAGAGAACTAAAGGATTTGGGTTTCTTTCAGGCTATTTTTATGACTGTTTCTTGAAATCTAGCTATATTTTTGAAAGGGGAGTGGGAGGGAATTTACATTGACTCCCTGTACTCCAGATTTTTTTTTTTTTAACTTCTCCAATTTAACCCTGCACCACTGTGCTCAAACAAGGAAACTGAGGCTCCAGAAGCCAAACAGCTAGAAAATGATAGAGTTGGACTAAAACAAAGGGCTGTTTCTTGGAGTTGGAAGTTCATCTTCTTTCCATCAGATCACATTGATATACCTCTCATGGGCTAGTTGTTTGATGATCAAATGAGATTTCATTCTTGTGTTTACATGGGAAGGGTATGTAAAGAAACCAGTCATGTGGGTCCTCTGAATTCATTTTGAAATCTTTAAGCCTGCTTTGCTCTGTGATTTTGCTTCACTATTGGTCTTTGCACTGTTGAAAGCACATGCATTTCTTTCTATCCAACAAGCGCAGTAACATTTATTAACGTGCCTATTTTCCAGTAAGCTATCAGCACATTTAAAGTAAAAACTTTAACGTCCTTTTCACTTAATACCAAGTAGCAACCGAAGACTTAAATGGGTTTGTTGTTTCTGCATTCAGCCCACAATGATTGATGTTTACCCTTTGGGAGCCACCTTTGCAACCGTGACTTATGGTGTCATCTTTCCTTAAGCATTTAGAAATAAGATTTAGTAATGATTATATTTCAACATTTTAAATGATTAAGACAAATATTGCTACTGTTTTGTTTCTAAAGATAGATGAAGAATTTGATAGTCAGTATATCATGTAGTCTGCATATATAACGTAATGTCCTTAATAGACAATATTTGGTATAAAATTTAGTTCCATGTTGAAGGGCATCAGCTTAGTGATTCTATGAGTAAAAAGTTCACTTTTCTGTTTCTCTGGTTTCTGACGCTTGGTTTTTCTGCAAAGGTGGAGGTCCAGGATGTCTTCTGCCTCTCGGCTGTTTACTTGAGAAACACCCAAAGCTGGCCCCTGCCGAGCTCGCAGGAAGACTTCACATGTGGTAGGGCCCCTCTGTGCAGCCAAGGCCAACAGGTGATGCTGCCACACATTGTTATCTTACTCCTTGATAACGAGAAGTATTTGGAGATGCGGAGAGCTCCAGCATGGATAGTGCAGGCTAAAGAGGCAGCTTAAAGAAGTGGTACCCGGGGACTGGCTCTGAGCCCCAAAGCCACGTGAGGTGAGAGCCTTTCACCAGGGGTGAGCCTGGTGACTCCACAGCTGTTATGCCAGCAGAGGTCAAAGGGGGCAGCTCCTGACTTGTCAACCAATACCATATCCACAACAGCAGGAAAAACGAAGTCCGTTTTTGTGAAGAAAATGTAGACAAAGGGCAGCAAGAGGCTCCCAGCTCAGACATTGGAAAGGAATCAAATAGGCCATTTCTTTTCGTCTCCACTCTGTGTGTGCCCCGTCCCTCCCTTCTTTAGATTCTCCGTACATAGCTTGTCTTCCTAGACCTGATCAGCTGGTCACAGCTATAAGGTTGGCCAATAGAATCTCTTCCCCCTCTCAACACATGGAAAATACCGATCAGTATTTTCTCTCTGAAAACCGTCTGCATTATATCACTCTATTGTTCAAGAACCAGTCTTGAGTCCCCACCGTCTTCTAAAAGTATAAACTCTTTAGTCCAGTTCTCAAGATCCTCCATAATCTAGTTTTACTGATCTAGCACTCTCTTTTTCCACCACGTTGTCAAATTTATTTGGGGTACAGGGGCTTCTTTAATGAGTTTCACTGGAAATCCCACTTACGTGTTGTGTCTATAATGGTTTTATTAAAAGGCCTTCCAAAGCACAGCTTCCAGACGGAGGGCAGAGTTCCATACTATAACCAGCAATGCTCTAGTTAGGCTGTTGGTGTTGCCTGTGAAATTTAAATCTCAGGACAATAGCTGATGTTCCTCATGTGAAGTTTGTCAAAAGACCCAGACTGTGAAATATGGATAGAAAGACACCATGTTACAGCAAATGCGTGGGGAGCAGACTGTCAAGAGTCTAGAATATCAGGGTTCAAGATCTTTGATTGTGTTTCGTTCAGTTATAATACATCTACTATTCATAAAGCACTATGCTTTTGTGTTTGGGACTCTGTCTCTGTGAGGCTGGCAGAATGGACACAGTAGTCCTTATTTTGCAATATGGAGTCTTAGACTCTGGGTTTCCCAGTCCTTGGACCAGAAGCAGGCAGAACTCAGACCCTTTGCTCCAGATACAGCAAAGGTTTGGGAAGGAGGCAGGGGGAAAACCCAGCTCTTCAAAACAGGCCACCAACTCCAGCTTCCATTCCAAGTACAAGGAAAGGCTCTGGAGACACTACCCAATGCTCACCTCATTCCTTAAAAGAATTTTAATTCACTGTTTTGCTACAATATTTTCCACATAATCCCGTCCTCATCCCCAGATAACTATCTGTTATTTTTGCTATTTTATGTTCATTTAAGTTTCTTCTGACAATGACATCTTAATTTTTCTCTAGGTTACAAATCACCATTTCTTAATCTTAAGTCATGGAATTTCCAGTAGGACTGACCCCAGCTCCAGCTCCCTGGGGTGGAGTATCTTGTAATTCTTCCCTGTCCAATGGGCACATTGCCTTCCCTCAGCCATTGCTAGGACCACCAGGATTCACTCTGACTCACGCACAGCAAATGAAAGTGTTACTGAGGCTGCTGAGAGAGGGGCACTCTTTTTGCTCTGTGAGATTTGAACGGGCAAAGTTGGTGGTGGTGATTTTTTCACCGCATAAATCTGAAAATGAAGCCAACATTGGGTATAATAGATCCAAGAGATATCAATAAACTGCATCTTGAAGACACAATTGGGCCCTGAATCCAGCCATGTATGAAGTCAGTGTTACCCATATACTTTTTATTACAGGGGACATTAATTTCCCTCATTTTCTTTAATCCAAGTCATTTTCTGTTTTTAATCTCTTGCAAATATTGACACAGATGTTTCAGATGGATGTACAGCAATCACTAAAGGCAGCCATGCTCACCACCCAAAGACACCCGTGGACTTTGGTGACCATGTCCTGGCCTTCTGCTCTGGACACAGCCAATCCCCAACTCCTGTCACCTGAAACTGGCCTGCCAGAGACCCCATGCAACCCCCGCTACAAATCCCCATGTCCCTGGAACAAATGACCATGAAACGCAGCTCACGTGACTCAGTTTCGTGTGTCATTCTGAAAGAATGAGCATCCAAAGATTAAACTATTAAAAGTATTTATTCAAAAAGAAACAGAAACCAAAGTGGAGTGTTTAGAACAAAATTTTTTAAAAAGAATGGTAGCGACTAAAAATCCCTAAATGCATCTCCCAGTAGAAAATATTCCAAAGTCAATCAAGCTCATGGGAAAATGCTGTTGACAGTGATTTTACCGAGCTCCTATTTGCAGTTCTATTCCCTAAGTTCCCTAAGTTTTTAAAAAATTATTATTATATGGCTCTGTCTTCATTTCAGGCACATAACAATGAGAGCAGTTGATATATCTTATGAATTACATATAAAGTAATCCTGATTAAGGCTGAAGGCTTTAATTAAATGAGCAATTAGCCTTGAGCATGGATGTTCATACAAAAAGAAAATAAGTTAATTGATTTGGATAATTATTTGCTCCTGTGAACAGTGGCCTGCCCTGGGCTCTGTGCTGCACCGGAAGTCTTATGTACTGCTGTGAAAGATGGGGGAACGGCAGGGTCAGGACAGAGCTCTGCTAGGGGAGAGGCTCTGGTTTCTCACCACCAGTTAGGAAAGGCTCAGCCTGCAAGTTAGCACCTCTTCACCATCCATCCTCCACCCACACAGACATCTGACACCTAGACTGCAAGCTGATCTGCCCCACCTCGACAGGTGCTCAGTACTTCACCTGGCCCCACCTGCTGTCTGACTGTGCTACATGATGGAGTTATGCTGAAGGAGATAAGGAGAGAAAGAGACAGAGACTGAAAGAGAGACACATGAGAGGGAGAAAGTGAGAGCATGTGAGAGACAGAGAAAGAGAAAAAGAAAGACATAGAGAAAGAAAGAGAGACACAGAGAGAGACAGATGACATTGTTGGAAGATGAAACAACGTTAAGAAGTGAGGTGACAGTTTAGTCTCTTTCTGAAAGATATTATTTACACTTGTGATCATGTTGGCTAGTTTTTAGTTTTGTAAGTCTTAAAGGGAGGTAATTATATAACTTTCTTTTCTCCAGGGTTTATAGATTACAGCTTGCTAAGTCATCGTTTTAAAATACATGTATGCTTTTCCAATCTAGAACCTATAAGAAGTGAGTTTAAAAAAAGAAAAAAAAAAGGAGTAAAAATTGCAAGAGTAATTTAGATTAGACCATTTCTTCCTATCCACTCTTACACACTCACACACGATTATTGTTAAACTCATTTCCCTGAAAGAAATGTTCTAACCTAGCAGAGGCCAGGGTGAGTTAATGCAAGATTCAAGGTTGCTTGCCTTAGAGTAGGTTATCAAAACTACTGAGGATGAATAAGAACGATAAATGAGAAAATGAATGGATGAATGGGTTATAGGCATAACATCAGAACTGAAAGACCCCATACTCTATGTCACAATAATAACCATGAGCAAATCACCAATATTTAGTATTTACTCAAATAATACAAGCAGAAATATTCAAGAGGGGATATGAGAAAATGTTTCTGAAGAAATAAAAATTAAAATAAAAATGTAATGTCATTTCCCTTATTAAAGTAATAAATATTTTAAATTAATAATTATTATTATTGTTTACAACTATCAATTGATATCTGGCATTTCCTTATATTGATGGTCAGCATGAAAATTTACCCCAAATTTCTCAAATGCAAATATGATTTCATCAATCTCATTTCTTGGAATCCATCCTAAGGAAAAGCTGTTAAATACAGAAAGCGCTTAAGGCACAAAAGAGTTCATTTCAGATTCACAATCACTACTATTTTAAAATGAGGATTAAGAGAAATGTATGTTAATATGGACACACACAAGATATACTGTAAGGCCATTTTATAAGCAGGACTTTGTATGCAAATGGACATCAATATGAGTGGAATTATGTAGAACAAACAAACAAATAAAACTCATCTGAACAGAAGACTTAAACAAAACACACCAAGGTGCTTATGACATGTAGGTGGCAGAACCATGGCTGACTTTTCCCTTTTCTCCTTCCATTTTTCCAGTTTTAGCACTGTGTACATATTACTTTTGTATGGAAAATTTTAAAAATTTAGAACTTTCAAATTTTATTTTATGGACAATTGCAAGAGCTGCCCAAATGCTCAGCCCAACTTCAGGCCCATCTTAACTTGGCCACTTTCCACACTCTGCATATGGCATTAACTATTTCAAACTCAGAACATCAAGTAACTCCCCCTATGGAAAATGCTGCTGTCTTTCCACTGCTTATTCTACAAGGTCTCCCCTCCTCAGGCTGCTGCCGATGGCCCATCCTAATAGGGCTCTGACCTGCCATTTCAGATGAATTCCCCTACAGTTTCCGGGTTCTGTCGGCTGGCACTTATGGCTCCAGTGATCCAAGATGACATGTACCACAACTGGCCTCACTTCACTTATTCATTCCATCCTCCTGTCTCCATGGGAGGATACGTTATCATTATGCCAGCTTCCCACTTACAGAAACCAAAGCTCAGAGCTTTTGGATGACACCCCTGTCCTACCCAGCACACCAAGAACAGAACTTAGGGCCATCTGATTCCAAACCAGTCCAGTCTTCCATTCCCACCACAGTTCCAAGTACATGCTGTGTACCTCTAATTCCGTTTTTTGGCATCTGTTAGTTCCTCTTCCACGAATGCCCTTCAACTTCGCTTCTCAGCAAACTTCTACCCAGTCTTCAAGTTCTGGGTCCAGCTGTCCTCGATATCTTTGTGGCACATTTTCAGATCATTCCAAACAAAATGAGCTGTTCCCTCCTTTGGGAACCCATACCCCTTGGATTTTAAATCTATTCAATCATTCACTTTGGCTAATGTTTAGGGAAACTCTTTTATTTAGCTTTCTCTCCTATTAGTTTGAAAGGTAGGGACGATTTCTTAGTTGCTTATTTTTTGAGCACCTGATACAGTTTGACTGTGTCCCCACCCAAATATCATCTTGAATTGTGTCCCCACCCAATTTTAGTTCCCATAATTCCTACTTGCCGTGGGAGGGACCCAGTGGGAAGTGATTGAATCATGGGGGCACTTTCCCCCATGCTGCTGTTCTCAAGATAGTGAGTTCTCACGAGATCTGATGGTTTTATAAGCGTCCTCTCCCCCTTTTGCTCGGCACTACAAGGTCGAGTGAAGAAGCCATGTAAGGAAGCACATGTTTGCTTCCCCATCCGCCATGATTGTAAGTTTCCAGAAGCCTCCCAGCCATGTTGATCTGTGAGTCAATTAAACCTCTTTTCTTTATAAATTACCCTGTCTCAGGTATGTCTTTCTTAGTAGCATGAGAACAGACTAATATAGCACCCATTAGAGTCTTGGGGCACAGGCAATATTCAATACATGTTTGTCGAATTAATTAATGAAAGGAGTCAGTCCAGCTGTTCACATTACTTTTTTTAGTATTATCATCATCTGCAAACACACAGCCTACCAACCTGGTTGGAAATAAAACAAATTTTAACATGGAAGCAACTTTTCTACATTCTTATCATTATTGATAATTCTTTGGGCCCATATATTTCAGAGTAATTAAATGTTTTTCTTTTTTCATGTTCAAAATCAGACTTACGGGAAAAATAGGAATCAATATCATGAACATAAAGAAGCTTTTCTGTATTATAGGATGAACTGCATTCTTTTTATCTGGAGGGATGAAGTTCCATGCTCTGTCCGGGGCTTTCCAGGAGAAAGCCCAGAATGATGCTGTTTAGTCTCATTTAGACTCAAGCCACTCCACAGAGGGATGTTCCTCTGGTTCAGAGGAAGGCGAACTGATCTGAGAATGAAAACAAGTTGAAGATGATGAAGGAGACAGGCTGGAAGTAAACAGGATCTCGCATGCCCACTCTGCAAGAGGGCCAGACAGATGGCTAACTCAAGGGAGGACATCTGTGGAAAGAGCACAGGACTTCATGTTTTCCAGCCTCAGCCTTGGCACCAACAAGATGGCCCTGCAATGAAAGGGTGTCCCACAGGAGCTCTTGCACACACAGGGTGGTCACAGATCACTGGGCCTTCCCCACTGTGCAGGCATTAGGGGTTCCACCTATCAGGGAATAACTTGACAGCAACTGCCGAAAATCTCTTTCCAAATCTAAAAATTCAGTTGGAAATTCTTTACAGTAAAGAATTTGTTCATTTCTGTTTTTCATTTCTGTTTTGCGAAAAACAGAATAAAAATGGATTGGCTGCTTTTCAACAAACAAGGTCGTTACCCAGACTTGTGGTCAAATTTTCTATTTCCTGCAAAGTTCTCACTGTGAGAGACCGGCACTGGAGATGTTCTGGCTAGATGGAGGTGGCGTCCTTGCCATGATCTGTGTTCCAACATTGAAACGTGTTACTGAAAGATGATGCAGAACTAAAATGAAATACGAATTCCTCTTGGGTCTCTAATATCTAAGCAAAACTTGCTAGAGGCCTGAGGATACCACATAATTTCAAATTCTCTCTTTTGTGCTTCAGAGCCCAGCGTTAGAGTGGAAAGGCTCTCTCAATGTTCTGCAGAGTACTGTACTCACAACACGGTTTTCTTCTCTCTCAAGCCCATCCAGAGAGCTGGGACTAATTTTGCATACTTCCCTGGCCTGTCGCTCAAGCTTGGTGAGTCCCTGCTTTCTTTATTCACATCCCACTGTTCCTGCCATTGAGTTAACACTGTTTTGAGTCCTGGATGAACTGACTTCTGAGTTGGTCAAATGTTCTGTTTTTAGGCAGTTTGGAAAATTTCAAGACTGCATGACGGATGGTGCGTACAGAAGCCACGGGAATGCCTTTGGCCGTAAAGCACATCTCTTCAAACCTCATACTTTGGGAGAAAGTTGCTTCTGCTGTAAATACAAAATGGTTTTACAAAATAATTTATGAAACTATGCATCTGAATGATTGAAGTAGGTTAATAAAAACTTCATAATGTATCCTCATTCAGAAGCTCTTATTTTTAAAAATCACAACAAATTTTGACTCCATTATACTCTGGAAACCCAGGTGAGCACCTTAGGATGCTTGTCCACATGGAACTCATGATGCCAAATGTCTCATCCCCCTAAGGCAGTGGTCCCCAGCCCTAGGCCATGGACCAGTACTGTGGCCTGTTAGGAATCCGGCCGTACAAAAGGAGGTGACTGGTGGGTGAGCACGCATGACCGCCTGAGCTCCACCTCTCATCAGATCAGTGCAGCATTAAATTCTCATAGGAACGTGAACTGTATTGTGAACTTCACAGGCGAGGGATCTGGGTTGCACGTTCCTTATGAGAATCTAATGCCTGATGATCTGAGGTGGAGCTGAGGCAGTGATGCTAGCACAGGGGAGCAGCTGCAAATACAGATGAACATTAGCAGAGAGGTTTGACTGCACAGTGACCATAATAAGTCAACTGCTTGCAGACTCATATCAAAACCCGCGCAGTGAACGGCAAGTGACAATTAAGCTTCAGGTTTCGTAGTGGCAAGTGAGTTGATATACTTCAATGCAGTTGTATCTAGTGGCAGGCTTTAAGTCAGAATCTGACACTTATTTTAGTCCACACATGGCCTGCCTATTATTTTATTTACCACTTCCATCCACACCTCTTTCCTGCACTGCACTCTTGTCTCAGTCACAGTTTTTATCAGCCCACAAGCTAACCCCAGCCAAAATGAGTAGAAAACAAACATCACTGGAGAGCTTCTTTGAAAAGCGGAAAAGAACCAATGATGAGAGAGCAGAGGACTCTCAGTCTGCCAACAAAAAGAAAACTGCATTTAAAAGAAAATACCAAGAGTCCTACTAAATTTCCCAGTTCATTGCAACAGGTGATTCACATTCTCCAAGCCCACTTTCTATACTATGTGGCGACCAGCTATCCAACGAGGTCATGAAGCTTCAAAACTGCATTGTCACGTGGAGACTGAGCACCCTGCATTAAAAGGCAAACTTTTGGAGTTTTTCAAAATAAAAAAAAAAAAATGTTAAACAAAGGACAGAAGCAATCGTTCAAGGCCACAACTTCATCAAACGCGTCTCCACTGAGAGCATCATTCCTAGGGGCTAACCGCATCGCTAAAGCTAAGAAGCCCTTTACTGTTGGTGAAGAGCTGATCCTGACTGCTGCTAGGGATATTTGTCATGAACCTTTAGGGGAGGCTGCAGTTCAAAAGGTGGCATGTGTTCCTCTTTCAGCTAGTACCATAACTAGATGAACTGATGAAATAACAGATATACTGAGGCACAATTCTTAGAGAGGATTAATGAGGCACCATGGTACACACCACCAGGTTGACAAGTCTACTAATGTTGACCACAAAGGCAATAATGCTTGTTTCTTTGCGATATATTTTTCAGGATGACATGCATGAGGATATGTTATGTGTGCTTTTGTTACCAACCGACACTACAGCTGCAGAACTATTCAGGCCTTCAAATGGTTACATATCAGGAAAACTGAATTGGTCATTTTGTGTCGGTGTATGCACGGACAGGGTCTGTCTGGACGGCTTTCTGGTTTCACTACTCAGGTCAAAGAGGCCAGTTCTGAATGTGAGTCTATGCATCATCCATAGAGACATGCTGGCTAGCCAAAAAATGTCACCTGAACTTAAGAACGTTTTGCAGAATGTGATTAAATTTATCAACCACGTGCCCTTAACTCACGTCTCTTCTTGCATCTCTGTCAGGAGATGGACGCAGAGCACACATGTCTTCTCTGATACACAGAAGTGAGATAGTTTTCTGAAGGTAGCTCCCTGGCCAGAGTGTTTGAGTTATGAGAACAGGTCCAGAGATTTCTTTCAGAAAAGCAGTCACCACTGGCAGCACATTTCAGTGACATAGAACGGGTTGCAAAACTTGCTTACTTGTGTGACATATTCAACCTGCTCAACAAACTCAATCTGCCACTTCAGGAGAGAATGACAACTATGTTCACGTCGGTAGATAAAGTGGCCGCATTCAAAGCCAAACTGGAGTTACGAGGGTGAGGAGTGAACACTGGGATTTCCGACATGTTTCAAATATTAGCAGAGATTTTGAAAGAGGCTGAGCCAGGGCCTTCTTTCCCCCCAGCTAGTGCATGATCACCTACCTCAGCTTTCAAAAGATCTTGAGCATTACTTGCCAACCACAAAAGAACCTGGAAGTGGGAAGGAACGGATCCACAACCCATTTGTGAGTAAGCCAGGTGAATCAACTTTGTTTGTTCTAAAGAGGATCAACTGCTTGAGATTGCAAATGATGGCGGCCTTGAAAGTATGTTTGCGGCAACTTCAAATCTCCATTCTGGATTAAGGTCAGGGAGGAACATCTTGAGACTGCCACAAAAGCATTGAAAAGCCTGCATCCATTCCCAACATCCTATCTTTCTGAAGCAGAGTTGTCTGCAGTGACAGCAACCAAATCAAAATTACAGAGTAGACCAGATATAACTAACACCCTTGGGTGTCACCGTCTCCCATCACCCCCAGATGGGACTATCTAGTTGCAGGAAAACAAGCTCAGGGCTCCCACTGATACTACATTATGATGAGTTTTGTAATTATTTCATTATATTCTACAATGTAATAACCATAGAAATAAAGCCCACAATGAAAGTAATATGCTTGAATCATCTGGAAACCATCTCCCCACCTCAGTTTGTGGAAGAACTGTCTTCCGTGAAATTGCTTCCTGTTGCCAAAAAGGTTGGGGACTGCTGCCTTAAGGTTACTATGGGTCAGAAGACCTTGCCGTCTTTTGCCGAAGTTTGCCTTTCTGTTGTTTCCTAAAGCACAGGCAATAAATGTAATAACTTATGAATTGTAGTTTAACATGCTTTTGGGTATCTGGTCTTATGAAGAGAAGTAAAGGTGCCCCAAATTCTTCCACAAGGAAAAAATTCAGATCAGTTATTGCCTCTGGGAGTGAGAACGACTGGGCTTGGCTGGGAGAAGTGGGAGAGAACTGTCTGGGTCATAGTGCTGATGTTCTTATCTGTTCTGATAAAGGTTGGGTAACACAGGTGTATTCATGAGTCAAAACTGATTCCAGAGTGTTGATTTGCATTAAAACCTGTAAATAAAAACTGAACTCGAGTTAATGGTATGTATGCTGAAGTATTAAGGGAAAGTGTACAGAAATGCAAGATGAATGAATGGTTGGAGCTACAGATAGAAAGAAGGGTGATAAACTGAGTATAGTCTAATGTTAATGGTAGAGTTAAATTTAAATGGTGTCCATACAGGTGTTGAATAAAACCCCCTTGACTTGCTGTCTGTATGATTTAAAATTTTTAAAACAAAATATTGGGGAAAAGTCATCTCACTTCATAACATCAGGTTATAAACTTCAATACGAACTTCCTCTTAATGCAAAACCTTCTGCCCATTATAAAAAAAAATGTATATATTGTCTGAGACGCAGCATTAAGTTAAATTTACAGAGAAAAGGAATATGTCAGTCTCCAAGAATCTTACGGGTGAATGGAGACAAGATTTATATCCGTACATCTCCCTTTAAAAACGAACAGCAAAGTATATGTTTGCAACCTCTTACTGGAGTCTAAATTTTCCAGCAGCCTCTTTCTCCTGAATGCTGAAATACCCTGGGGGAAAAACCCATGCAAGTTTGACTGAACCACTTAGAGAAAAGTCCACTGGTGGAATAACTAGCCCCAGGGTTTATCAAGCAAATATCCCCACTCTGCCTGACTCATTCCAAAGTATTTGTTCAAGGCATCGTCCTGTGTAATGCAATTGGTCATATCACACGCTTCAGTACTTTTACTTTTTCCTTTTTACCACGTATCCCTTTTTTTTGTACACTGACCTACTGAGAGGCTCTTCCTGACGTATCAACTATGAGACTGCACTGGTCTACCTCCCTTCCACTCCATCCTCTCTCATCATCTGCCTTGTCCCTGAGAAGACGTGTTTGATGAGTAATTCCAATACAGATCTTGCACTGTTGGCTGACGTCTCCAACTTGTTAATTAATTCATAAAATGGTTTTCTGTTAATTAAAGAGGAAAGGGCTCCATCTAGCTGTTTGGGAGACAGCAAATGCATCCCAGGATTGACAGCAGGAAGGGGCTATGTGAGTTACCCTGTGCCTCCTTTTATAGATGACATCTGTGGAAAACAATAAACTTCACTTCCTTTCTTAAAACAGTGGGAAATGCAGACATCTGCTATCTGCAATAACCAAATCCTAACTCAAGATATTTTAGAGCGGAACTTGATAAATGTCCTGAACTTCTGCAATGCAACCCCAAATTTCAATCATATTTATTCTTTTCCTCTCCCCCTCATGTATTTTAAGAAGAGTATCTGGCATGCTCACCAAAATCTGCAAAGAAAAACACATGCAAAGTTGGTAAATATTGTGGTTCAATTATATGAATTCCCAGCAAGTGTGTAAGAAGAAAATCAACCCAATTTGCAAAAGGACGTCACAGAGCTGAGGCTGGGCTGAGCACTCTCACTTTCCGTAGCTCACGAGGCCTCTGTGCCACTGTCAACCAGGTACAGTGTCCCTGTCAGCTGGTCCTAGAAGGCTGCGCATGGATAACCAGATTTATTTGCCAAGGAACACCTCGGCATGGAACACAAAGGGCACATCACGGGATAACCTGCCGTAGCATGATTGGCTGCAGAGTAGCTCTGATATCAAACCTACAGTCAGGTGCTGGGGCAAAGAGCTGCAATTTCTCAAAGATTCCTGCAGTGAGCTTGGAGGCCGCATTGCAGGAGGAAATAACAGCCAAGGAGCCTTGGCTATGATGCTTCAGAGGGTCAGGAAAAAGAGGGAACATCGATCTGGAACATCCCAGTAAACGTGGAAAGTGTTGAGCATTGGATCCCACACCCCTGAGCTGTCGGAGGATCTGGTGCTCTGCCTGTGCAGAGATGGCATGCACGTGCAGGCACATGTTCTGTGTGCTGTTCTGGGGGAGGCGGCGGAGGTGCTGCTCAGAAAAGGCTGTGTTCAAGGAGGATTAGCAGAAGAAATGCCCAGGAATTGTAAGAATGCAGCAGAGTCTCTCAGAGCTGCCCCCAGGCACTCATTTCCAAAGAGCATGGAGCCCGAGGTTCTCTCCACCCTGTGATACAGTTCGCTTTTTACCAGAGATAAAGGTCCAGGTAACATTAGGTCGCCTACCCTATAGCTAACAAGCAGCCATTCAGGTTCATTTCAGTCACTTCTGTGTCCCCTACGAGATTCTCTCTACTGCCGCAGGCAACGGGAAGCCAGAAAAGTAAGCCTGTGTCTCTGCAGGAGCCACCTAACCTCACAGGGACTCATGGAAAGGGAAATGAAGTGACACCAACTGTGAGCGAATAGGAGTTCCGACGCAGGAGAACCAGTGTGGACGGAAGTAGGACGAGACAACAAAATTAATTTCTTTCCATTGAAAAGTCATATGGAATTTTACTTTACTGAACCCATGATCTCAAGAAAATTCCCTGCTATTTTCCTCTGAAATGCTTGTCAGATACTCATTCAACAGCATGCGAGAGGATGATGGGGCAATCACCATCTTTGGCTTAGCTTCAGTGTCAACATTATGCATTGCTGTTGTGAGACAGCACTGCTCGAGTCGAATTATCTGACATACGAAGAAACCGGAATCTATGAACTGACTGACTCACCCAGGTTTGCTGTTCATGACAAAATTGCAGTTGCGGTCCTGGCCTCTACACTCCTGTCCTGGTCTGAAGATCTTCTGAAGAGGGCCCAAGGCAGGAAGTCAAAGGCAAGGAAGATCCTCCTGGAGAATAAGGAACAAACTAAGACAAGGAAGTAAAGGAAGCCGAAGAAGTGTGCATAACCAGGCATGCTGCCACCGTGGGCAGCTGGAGATTTATTCTGCTGGGACCTGTGTCAACTAGACACCTCAGAGTTGTCTCATCCAAGGGGTGAGGGAGTGGAGGTATTTATACACCAACTCCCAACAGTCCTTGGTTTTGAGCTGAACTGGAGGTGAAGAGCCTCAGTGTCTCTGACCTATTGTAGAAACAGCAAGCCCTAGCAGCCAGAAGAAGCTCCCAGGCACAGAGATGCAGGTGCCAGCCATTGAAAGTAAGTTGCACATGCTAAAATAATGAAAGCCAAAGAAATGTGGCAGCTGAAACTCCTAACTCCAATTTGTGTCTGCATTTTAATGGATTAGAAATATACTGTGGCCAAGCACAGTGGCTCACACCTGTAATCCCAACTCTTTGGGAGGCCAAGGTGGGGGAGGATCACTTGAGGCCAGGAGTTCAAGAAATGTATTGTGGCTTACAACAAAGCCTATCTCCTTTCGTTGTCCATACAGATGGAGAAAAGGGAAGACCATTTATTCCTCGAATCTACAACTCAGCTCTTTTTCCCTCGAGCTTAGCTCTGATAGGCAGACTCTCAAAAATGTGACCCCTTAAAGAGAGGATGCTTACTACCCATGAAATTACCCAAATAATTCAGGAAAGTATGATCAGACAGGGAGCATGAAAATGACTTCGGTTCCAGTGTTGTTATAAAATATTTTATTTCCAAATTCCTCAAATATGAGTCAGATTATGTGAGTACTGCAAGAAAAATAGACATTTATGTCTTTTTTCACAGCATGCTTCACGGCAATTAAGTCAAATAAACTCTTAAGGGATCTCAGCCCTGTTTTTTGGTTTTGTTTTGTTTTTGTTTTTTGTTATTGTTGGATATTAGAGAAGAAGGTAGAGAATGTCCTCTAACTGTGAAGAGTAGAATGGGACCTGCTGCCTTTTCCATCAGCGATGTCCAGGAGTAAGATGCGTCAACATCTATACCACATCGAATTGCTTAGAATAAAGGAAGATGTGGTGGTCAAGGAAAAGACTGTGTAGGTACTAGAGTAAAAGTGGAGAAGATGGCCCTGAATAATAAAAGAGTGAGGATTTTGTGTAGGTCTTACAAGCGAATAGCAAGGGAGTGGGTGTACAGAAAGACACGAGACACAGGGCACAGGAAGAGTTACAACACGATGGCAGCGAGAGGGACGTGCCTGTGAGCCTGAGAATGACATGGAGCCTGAGGGTGGAGATGGGGGACGTGGGGAGGTGGCCCTTCACAGATAAATGTGTGCGATTTTGACTGTAGCTTTGACACCCGGGCAGAGGGCTTTTGTGCAGGGGATGCTGAGTATGGACTGTGCAGACCTAGACCCTGGGTCCCGAGGAAACGATGCCTGGGATTTACAGGAAAATAATGGCTGGCCCCGGAATCCCAGGTCTCATTCACCAAAATTCAAACTAATTTAAGTTCTCCATACTCTCAGCCTTAACAGAAAACTTTTCATTTCAAAGTTTACCATTTGCATGTGTAGCACGTGTGGACTCCCATACTCACAATCTTTCCAAATAGCTGTGAGTGCCCCACAGAGGAAGGCTAAGTGCTCTGAAGGGGTCACAAGTAGGTCCAGGCTATTTCTTTCCCTATACGCTAAGGCCTTCTGTCTCCATACAATTTTACTATTTGACATTAAAAAATAATATTTGTCCATGTATATCGTTCCTATGAAAGTAAGACAGAGCAGTTTCCCAAACAATTACAATTTGCACTCCATGTACAAATCAGAGTATTAAGGGGTCATATTTTTGTTCCTTCCAGCATCCATAAAATCTCAGAAGCATGTCATACCCACCAATGTGTTCTCTCCTGTCTTCATAACTCATCGTCTTATTAATAGGCTGATGCTCTCTGTAGATGCACAGAAAAATGCGGAATGTCAGTCCCCAACACAACTGCAATCTTTTCTTCTGAGTTCCCTCAATTAGGAGCAAAACAAAGGCACACTTTTTCTTTAACTATCTGGTATAGTGAGTTGAGGCTCTGTGGGTATAACTTCAAAATTCTACTCATTTCCGGTCGGGTGCAGTGGCTCACGCCTGTAATCCCAGCACTTTGGGAGGCTGAGGCAGGTGGATCACTTGAGGTCAGGAGTTCGAGACGTGCCTGACCACCACACTGAAACCCCGTCTCTACTAAAAAGACAAAAAAAATTAGCAGGGCATGATGGTGCATGCCTGTAATTCCAGCTACTGGGGAGGCTGAGACAGGAGAATTGCTTAAACCCAGGAGGCAGAGGTTTTAGTGAGCCAAGATCGGGCCACTGTACTCCAGCCTGTGAGACAGAGCAAGACTTCATCTCAAAATAAATAAATAAATAAATAAATAAATAAATAAATAAAAATAAGTAAAGAAAAGAAAAAAAAAATTCTACTCATTTCCCATCCAGGATTAGGTTTTCCAATGAGAATTCTCTATTTCAGCACCAAAAGCAGCACTGCACTGTGCACATGTGTGTGAGTCTACTGTTGGTTAGTTGTGGAAGAACTTACCATGTCTCCAGAATATTCTATAAAGAGACGTCTGCTATTTGCACATGCATGCTATCGGTCCATCTGAAACGCCCTGATAGTCATCATCCTAAAGGGATACTTTCTTTACTCCCCTGGCAACTTACGACTTGACAAAGGGACTTTGACCTGAAATAACCTGCTTGGGGAACCTCCCAGGTGAGGGAGTGCCCTGGACAGCCAGTTAATTTCAAAGGCCCAATGTGATAGTTAATGTTGTATGTCAATGTGGCCAGGCCACAGTACCCAGATATCTGGTCCAACGCATCTGGATGTTGGTGTGAAGTTATTTTTTAGATGATGTGAGCATTTAAATCAGGAAACATTGACAAAGTAGATGATCCTCCAAAATGTGGGTGGGCCTCCTCTACTTAGCTAAAGCCTTCCAGTAAAAGACCGATCTCCCCCAAGGAAGAGGGAATTCTGCCAGCAGATGGCCTTATGACTTAAACAGTCATATCCATGGGCTCTCCCCTGGGTCTCCAGCTTGCTAGCCTATCCTGCGAATTTTAGACTTGCCAGCCCTCACAGTAGTATGAACCAATTCCGTAAAATAAATCTCTCTCCTCTGTCTCTCTAAAGAGACTATTGGTTCTGCAGTTCTGAACAATCCAGACTAATACACCCAACCATCCCTACCAAAAAAACCTATTTCTTCTAACAACATCCAAGGCCAATAAAGTGTCTTTCACCAATGGCAGCCATGTTTTTCAGCCTTGTGGGTGAACAAAATGCTGAAGGTACCTACGAGGGGAGGAATGTGGTCAGCACAGCTCCCGCTCACATCTTATGTGCTTCGTTTCTTCTGTGCACCAGTTTATTCCAGCCCTTCCTCCCTCACAGCATTCTCTTTGATTGAACATTGTGGTGTATTCACTGACTTTCTGTGAATGTCACCTGTTCACTTCACTCTCTAACGCAGGGTTGAACTAGCTGCAGTGGCACAGGGATTAGGAGAGGCCTGAGAAGCAAGTTCGTCTCTAGGTGCTCAGAGAAACATGGTCCTGGGCGTGGCCCTGCAGACAGAAGCTTCCAGCAGCTGCTACCACAGAAGTCCACATGGGGTTTCTTAAGAGGAAGGCCAATCCCAGACATTAGGAAGCATCATAATAATTGATGACATCGACTGAATGCGGCCTATAGGTCAGCCACTGTTCTGAGGGGTTTACTGACCACGCCTCATTTGGTCTTGCCAGCAGCCTCCCAGACACCTGTTTCCTAGGATCTGCACTTTCCACCTGAGGGACGCAAGGCACTCATCAGTGAAGTGACTTCCCCAAATCACATGCTACGACATGGTGAAGCCAGGACTCCTGAGACCCACCTGTCAACCACCAGATCAAGACGTGGTGACGTTTGGAGACCCGGTGGCTAAAAACAGGGCAGTTGTCAGAGAGTGGGACCATGCAGAGTATCTCTGCGAAGGGGATAATGGGATCCTCATCATACTAGTGGGTAATGGTAATTTCCTGGAGTACCAGGAAAGGGCTCTGTCATGGGGAGTCAGCTATGGGGAGCAAGAGGAGGCTGGACTTCACACTAGATTTAAACCCCAGCCCTCATCACCACAAGCGCTGAGACTTGGAGCGACTTCCACAGCCTCTCTCAGCTTCATCTGAATAGTAAGGGTAAGACCCATTTCACATGCTACTGTGAGGATTAAGTGTGAAAATAGGATGGTCCCAGGGAAAGTGGGTGCTTGGAATCGTGACAGGAGCAAAATATAATCCTGGTTATCACAGATGTTGCATGAAGTCACAGCCAGACACATGGTGAACCCCACTTTACTGGGCCTCAGAGAAGAAGATTGAGTTCTTAGGGCACCTAAGGTCCAGTTGGCCTTAGAGTCAGGACGAAATTGGCACTAGGGTGAGGGGAGTGAGGGGACCAGGGTGCACAGTTCAAGGAGGCACCCATGCTCTGGGTGGGGCACATACAGGAGGGGCAGGGGAGAATGAGTGCCTCCTTAAATCCTGCTCCCTGCATATCTAGACTGGGAAGTGGGGCTACACCCACTGTGGGGGTGATGCCTGTAGGGAGGAACAGTCTACAGAGAAAACCAGGGACACTGCACCCAAGGCTGGCCCAAGTGCCAGTGAGTGACTGTCTTGTGATTTTAACTGATCTTGTGGTCCAAACCATCTAGTCATGCCTCAGAGCACATGTTTT
Source organism: Mandrillus leucophaeus (assembly GCF_000951045.1). Lineage (NCBI taxonomy): Eukaryota > Metazoa > Chordata > Mammalia > Primates > Cercopithecidae > Mandrillus > Mandrillus leucophaeus. Next base: position 465,347 of record NW_012103843.1, read on the forward strand.
GGCTTAACTGTTTGGGTAGTTATCTGCACACCCTAATAAATCAGCCAATTGTTCAGATTTATGCCACAACATTAACAGGTTGGTTTCACCTAGCAGTTGATCTATTGATATAA